>NW_027185307.1:12185095-12507595 GCF_022577435.1 Embiotoca jacksoni
GGTTCCTAAATGCTAGGCTGTACTGATTAAAGGGCCTGATGGAAGGCTTATGTAACTGCGAGAGGAGAAGAGGTGTGCTCTACCTAAATGACAAACTACTCCTGTGATACATCCTGATAACTTGCTAAAGGCCTAAAAAGATCATGTAGAACAACACTAACTCCTACAGATTGGAGTTACAATCAGCCTCTCTGCATAGAGGCATCACTTTGAGAGAAATAACTTTGAACATTGAGGCAGCCTTATGGAAATGATCAGAAGCAGAGAAACACCAAATACTAATTCCAGGAGTCAAGGTGAGTATCCAGCGGGCAGGCTTTTCACAAAATAAGCAGAAAGTAACTAAAATCCATTTGGGCAACCAGCTAAGAGTGTTTCCTCCATAAAATGCCAGTGCCTATCGATTTAACCTTCTGACGACTGACCACAATTTATACAGCGATGAAAGGATGATAATGAAAGACAGAGTAGCAAGTAGTGGACCTACTGCTTGGGTTTGACCCTGGGGCAAATACTGTGGAAAACACATGACATAATGCCGACTAAAGGCATCTCTTCTATTTTCCTTTTCCCCACGTCCCCTCATCTTTGACTCAGCCACAATCAGAGACTAAATCAATTTACACACAAGACCGAATGTGAGCTTCAGTGCTGTAAAAAGCCTGGAAGGAAACAGATGGATCGAGAGCAAAAGGCTGTCTGCAGTGATCTGAAACAACAGGCAGCTCCTACTATGATTGAATTAAAGCACAACCATATGCTAATTGAATTCGCTCCTGTCACACTTAAAGCTATGTATTAATATTGTCACTTTCAGCTGTGTCACATTTTATATATATGATCGTATAAATGAGCCATCAAAACAAAATCAACAGCGAGCATTGTGCGTTTTCTGCCGCACTACATTAAGACGGATGATTATGACAACGCTGACATTCACAAAGAGTGGCATTCGAGATGTGTCTTACAGTACCTTATTATGCTACAGCTTCCTCATATTGTGTCATCATCATCATCACCAACAGTGTCTGCGGTGGACTGACTTTGGCTGCTTGCAAGCGTGGGAGGACCAAACAGCACATGGCTGCGCCCATGCAGGCCCATTGCTTAGCATTTCCACTAGCTAGGCTTGCTTATTAGATAAAGGGGAGAGTAATGGTGCACATTCACATTAAAAGCAAGCATGGGGCTGGACACGGCTGGTGTGTGCGTGCGTGTGTGTGTGTGTGTGTGTGTGTGTGTGTGTGTGTGGCTGGCTGGCTGGGCTGTGAGGGAGGGAGAATAGAAAACCCAACCCAAAGACTGGCAAGAAGAAACATTGATCTCTTTAAAATGCTCTGAATCGTCTGCCACTATTTTCTGGAACTGCTCACTCTCAGTGGACTCTGAAGAAAAGGCAGAGTGTTTCTCTCTTAGAGCCACTGGTGTATTATAGCTGCAATATTTTGTATTTCATTTATCTAGAAGCACTGCACAAGCATTGTAGGCATCCATGTCCCATCTAATAGCTTTTAATTTATGATACCAGGAACACAGCCTGACTCATATGTTAATGTTGAAGCTCTCACTGAAGCATTAGCCGTGGCAAACATTTGGTAAGATCTGGATATTTATTACACACTTTCTGCATACCGTTGCATTTATCTGAACACAAAAACAAATTCATGTGGGGCATCTAATCACATTCCCCGTCTCACTGACAAAAGGCGCTTCATGTGGAAAAACACAGGCAGGTTCAGAACTGCATTTACGAGAAACATACACAGAGATTTGTCTTTGCAGAGATGATGATTGGCAAAACACATTTGCAAGGAGAAATATTGAAGCAGAAGTCACTGCGGGTCTGACTTCTTACAGCAATCCAGCAATTTGGAGATGGCTTGTGTGTACGAGTCTGTGCTCAGTGCATTTGCTGTACAACTACACCTGTGACTCATTGTAAACACAAAAAAGGTCAGAGCAGCTCAGATCCTTCTGGCTCAATATCAAGGATGACACGTTCTACTGGATTAATATAAATTATAGCCTACAGTAAGGGAACAATGAACACATCATCTCATGTTGCCTCTCTAATTTCATAGAATTTACTAGTACAGATTGCTAAACTGAAGCGTACTAGTTCAGACTGAAGCTTTCTAGTTGACGATAGCTAGGACTTAGATCTTTTGGTGGTAAACGTCTGCATTTTTGGTCATTGTATTTTCAACAAAATACAAAATAAAAAAATTGTGACGGAAGTTCAACATCTGCAGGTACAATCTCCTACAGGTATCCTCATGCAGCACACAAGCTTGGAAGGTCTTGTTCCGACACAAATTTCTCACTTATCCCTCAGACTCTCACCCGTGACAAAAACAGCATCTTTTCGAGTACAACTTCCTGTTCTCCTCACATGATGGAGCACTGAACCGAAAGTCACGCAGTAACACAGAGAAGCCACTGTGTTGGCCAATGTCCTCTTTGTTTTGACCATTTCATTTATAATTCATTGGGAGAGGTATGCGAAGACCCAGCTCAGCATCCCCAGGCGTAACATACATGACTGCATCTCTTACATCACAATCTCTCTCAGGGTTTGCCGCTCTTCCACCAACTCTCATCCTTCAATTGTGGCTTTCTTCAAGCACCTCTCCACTGGGTTCTGTGACTTACTGTACTGTGGTGCAGTGCCTGCTTGGTTTCCATCTTTTCCCATTCTCGTACTCCCAAAGCTTTTTGGCGCTGAAGAATGAGATCCTAGTTTGATTGACCCTACTGAAAAGGTCAGTCATCCCATGTTTAATCTTAATTTAAGGGCAGAGAGGACCATAGGTGTCAGAAAGTAGCTGATTGAACTCTAATATCTAAAAAAAACAAAAAAAAAACACTGTGTAACAGAAAAGCTAAGAGAGTGAAGAGGAAAAAAAAAAAAGAGAGGAAATGAGAATATGTCAATGCTACAAGGACTCGGGTTGCTTTGTGTATGAGTAGAAGTACTGTGTACCGGCCTAGAAATGCCATTTACTTGGTCAAGGGCTTTTTACTGCGTGGTGTGTTCCCCATAAAAGGCTTCCCTGACCTCAAGGAGCAGCCATCTGACAGTTGGGCGGCCCTGGCAGTCTATTTCCAAATGTGCTTTCAGTTGTGGATAACCTTAGTGAGATCAGAAAGCTGAGCCGTTAGAGTCACGTTCAAGTTCTCCTCGCAGATCAGTCAGCAGAATGTCAATGCAATTTGAATTAGGGTGGAATTTCCCTTTAAGGTCTAACAGGCTTCCTGCACACAATAGTGTACAGGTCAGCAATACGTAGATGTGTCTGGAGAATAAGGGACCGTATTGAGGAGTAAATCACTTTAAATATCACACAGCGTATCAAATTACTTCCCTACTGTCAGCTGAGTTTGCCCTAAACTAAATATTGGCAGCCTCCTTATAATTAATTCATATGATATACAGCTTCCCTATGAAGGATGAATGCAGTTATCAAACTGCTTGTCGATCACAAGTCACAACTTGTTTCAGGGAAAACAAGGTGTCCAGGAATAGTACAGGAAGGAAGGAAAAACAGGTACAACAGCCTCTCAAAACAGCTGAACTTTATGCACTCAGAGTCATTACCATATTTTTTTTAAATATGAACACTGCACTATAATTAGCAATAGGGGTCTGAAAATGAATCCAGCATGGTTTCCAAGTGTGACACATCCTTTTCTTTAAGTAGAAAGGGCTGAGAACAATGCACCACCCAGCGTGTAACATATGACAGGAGCTGCATTTCTAACACACACACACACACACACACACACACACACACACACACACACACACACACACACACACACACACACACACACACACACACACACACACACACACACACACACAACAGGTCCTTGTGTTTATGATCCTCTGACATGGAATATAATCCTGGCTAAACCTGCCCTGCACTGGTTGATGATGAGATTAGGATACTGGAGAGCCAATGTAAATTACACATGATTGGATTTCATCAAGGTTGACCTACCTAATTGAGGACTGAGCCAGAGTGGGGATGGAGTGAGGAGGCGGAGGAGGAGTCAAAAGAGATGTTACCGTTTTGGACAGCCTTGACATTGCTTAACAGTTATCCGATGTCTACAGGATTGATCATGTTGAGTCACAGGTTTGAATAAAAACGGCACTGCACGTGACCGATACAGCAGTTTTCTAAACATGTGGGTAGGAGAGGCGCCGACAATGACCTCGGCCCTCAGTCAAATCAAATAAAGGAGCTCAAATATAGCAAAACACCTGCATCGAACTTTTGACATCATCCTGTCATTTTCCAGAAAGACGCACATCTAATCAGCGAGTAAGACTGACAAAGAGCTGCATGAGAAAAGAGATTGTACCGCTCCATCTAAGAGATGTCACAAGTCACTGACAGATCTGGTCTAGACTGTCACACTTTATCCTGGCAAAGAAACCAACACCAGAAGCTGACATACCTACTAATTATTTTGTCGAAGCAATCAGTCAAAATCCTGCATGTCCTGCAGTGATTCTACTTCTATTTTTCACACCTACTTCCATTGCTATCCTCTCCTTTCCCTCCATTGCATCCACAAATTGTTACTCAAACACTGCACCTTTCTCTAAAGTTTCATTACCTTTTAACAACTTACAAGATTCAACTTGATGAAATCATGTGTATTTTTTTTTACAGGTAAGCCTTTTAAAAACCTGCCCGCAGCAAGTTCTGATCCAGGCAGAGCGTTTAACTTTGAATGTGAACAGGAAATGTGAGATGGAGGTGGTGTGATCACGCTTCCAGTTTCGGATCCCTACCTTGGCAGCCACCGAGGAGCTGGGCTTCTCCAGGAGATCCCACAGTTTCTTCCTCTTGTCTGGGCAGCAGGTGTTATCAAACTCTCCCTCTCCTTCCCTATCCCTCATCGTCTCTGCCTCCCTCCGAAGTTCCTCATTCATCTGCTCTTTTTTCTGGTGGTAACGGGCCTGGCAGCAGGACTCCAGGTAGATCTCGTCGATCCCCCAGTAGTCTAACTCCTGGCCAAATGACAGGGCACACATCTCCTCCATCATGTGTAACTTGCCCGTGCGGTAAAAGTTCAGAATGGAGGTGAAGGCCCCCGGGTGCCGGTCAAAGAAGTATTCGTTCTCGTTCAGGCTGTAGTCGTCGCAGACCTCCATCAGGGACTCATGGGTGTTGCACTCCCGAAGCTTGCCAAGTCGGGTCCTGGGAAGCCGGTCCAGGGTCCGCCACAGGACCTCGTGGTTCAGACCCCCGACATTAAGGCGGACTCTGCGGGAGCGGGCTTTGGTGCGAATGATGTCAATGGGCTCGGGCGGCAGTGAGGGAGAAGTTCGGACGTTGGCGGATTTAGGCCCCGCTGGTCCAATCTTTTCAGCCATGGCGGTGGAAAAGGAGTCGTCTGGGAAGATGTTACAATGACAGAAAAAAAGGGGGGGAAAAAAAGTCCAAAACTTTTCAACTATGTTGGATCCTCTTTAGGCAAGTCCCTCCATGGCTGAGAAAACAAAGGAGACTTGAGTTTGTGAGATGATTGACGACACAATAGTTAAATCAATTTCAGTATCAGAGGGGATATGTTACAATATTACGCATCACCAAAATTGGAAAATAAATCTTAAAGTGGCAGAGAACAGTCACCTGTTAATTCATATTGACAGTAAAAAAAAAAAAAGGAACAATGCACAGTGTCATTGATCCCTGTCATTACATTTCTAAAAGGGTGCGAGTCAGAATCAATGGTTTTGTTTTAACAGTCAATATGGCTGCTTTGCTTTGCACTCCACTACGCCACTGTTACATTGGAGTGAGGCAATGAACTCCAGCTGGAGCACTACTTTCTGTGTAGCCCACCGCTCAAAACGAGTCAAAGGAGCTTTGAAATCCATTCATGTGTTATTTGGATGGAGGAGGAGGCATGCACGGCAGTGAGTTCTGGGTACATATTTAACTTGTCATTGCCAAATATCATTACAGTCATATTTACTGTCAAATGTAAATGGCTCTGTCGCTGAACATGAAAACAGTTGCAAATAATTTTTAATTTGATTGAAATGTCCTTTAAATTAAAAAAAAATTAAATCCTCATTTGAAGAAGTTTGAATTTGAATTGCACTAGGTAACCATTTTAATCGGGAGTAGGACTATTCTACCTGTAAATTAAGGGACTGCACCAGAATGCAACAGTTTTTAGTTACATTTTTAGCAGTGCCTGATCACAAATTTGCCACAAGGCAGCCAGTTTCACTGTCCAAATGGAATAATATGAGTAGATGTGTCTAAGATGGAATTTATCTATAGTATACAGTCTAATCTAATTACAACATAACAAACATTGCAGTATACCTGTTACACTACATCCGTTTGTGTTCAGTGTGGTTTTGATGCTCTCACATTAATCCGCCACCTACCTTCAATGTAAATCAGTGTATACAATCTGTCCTGGCAGCGCACTCATTCTGTTTCCACTCTGTTCAAAGTCCTGTTAAAATAAACCAAATTAAGATGGCACTCTCACCTCGCCGCGATGAACCACCTTTTGCATGCAAACTCCTCTTGTTCTAATGAAGCAGAGGATGAAAAGGGAGCCGGGATCCCCCTTTAGTCAAGCGGCCGCGACTGAAGGGAGCACTCCGCGGAAGCCGCGCAGAGAACGCGTGTCCCACATTTTGTTGAAAATGACTCTCGAAGAAAAGACCCCCAAAAAAAGAAAGCCTTAATGTCTTCCTCTAAAAAAGCATCACCGTAACAGAAGCAGTGCTGTTTTCGCCATCGGAACACTGAGGAGGAGAAAAAGAGTCCGGCGCCTTCATCCAAAAAAAAAAAAGCTTGAGCTTCAGGCTTCACTGAATCACTGTAGCTGCAGACGTCGAGCGCGTAAAAGGCAACGGGAAGGAACGGGATAAGCGAACTGCGGAGTGTCCCGCTGTATACTACTACATAAGGAGGAGCAGCGAGGCGCACACGGGCTGCACCACATCACAGAGGTGAACACCAGCGGGGCAGCAGATTATATGCCGCAACAGATCAAAAATAAAAGTGGCTCGTTCCATTCAGAGAGACTCGACGTAACTCTGGTTGTTACGAGAAGTACGGAGTTGATTGGAGATTGGTTTTGTATTATTGTTTGACTTATAATGAGACATCATAAAGTATGCTATCAGACACAGAAACAAAAACCGACACACTAAATCTTTTTTTTTCTTTCTCTGGTATTTACATTTATCTCATATCAGTATCAGTGGCACATTGAAGTGCTGGTAACAACTGATAGGTGCACACTTTACCATGTGACTTTTTGGTGAGATGACAATAAAATGGTGTGTTTTCTCACTATTAATGCAGAATAAATCCTGGGGCTTCTTTTTGTGATGACGTGAAGAATCCCCACTAAAAACTAAAATAGATATTTAATTTCACCCAAATTGCTCTCATTCACCCCCCCCCCCCCCCTTGTCACTCTCTCACACACACAATAGCACGGCCAACCATTTGAGATTCTGCACTTGACCCACAGCAAGTAACCTGATCTGCAGACGATAAGATGATATCCTGACCCTTTTCTCTTGACCACTTCAGAGAGCAGTAAGTAGCAAAGCCAGTGATAAACCCAGGCCGATGCACCTTATGCCTCCAAGTAATCAAAACCCATCGTATCTATTCGCTATCAATATTTAATGATCTCCTGCATGCCCAGGTCTGATATGAATAAATACAGATATTAAATGATGTATTCCCTATTATCCCTCAGATCGTTACTGCTGGTCTGTTCTCTCCTCCCCTCTCTTCCCTCTCCATCTCCCGCTCTCAGTTCATGTGGCGGTGATATTTCCCTGCATCGCTTACATGTGTCAATTGAACGTTTCCCCTTAGCTAAGCACTTTTGCAGAAATTTGATTATACACTGCATATGTGTAATTGATTCCCTCTGCCATGTTCCTTCCTTTCAGTGACAAGTGATCAATACTGCTGCATTGACTAACAGAGTCTTTGTGTGCATGTATTCAATGTCTTATCTTGGGTGGGTTCTGCTGTTTGAAGGTCAATGGCTTTTGGGGACTCTTCACATTTGTAAATATGCAGATTTACAAATTCATAGCCATCACATGTATCCTGATTAGTTATTTAAATTTGAATCATATCCACGACCTCTAATTTACAGATGCAAAATATTCTGCTGTCGACAACAAAACTGCCAATGACACAGTTGTTAATTAGGGTACCGAGAAATGATTAAGGGTAATTGACTGTGTCCCTTTTCATTAGTTATTATTATCAAACTGACAACCAATCAGCTATTCCATGAGTCATGACGTGTGAGGTAGCGGTGATGTCGATCCAAAATTATCTGCAGAGCAAGATGTGCGCCACGGCTTCTATACAGCAGGCAAATGTGTTGTGTGGAGTAATGGAGTACTTGCAGTAGATGCTTCCAGCTCCATACTAACACCACCTGCATGCATGGGTACTCCAGGGAGTTAAAGGCAGTCTGCATCCCACCATGTGGGTGGAATAACTCTACTTACCAGCTTGATATCTATAATTACTAACTTTACAGCAGGTTACAAAGACTGCTAAATGTTTTTAGTTTTTTTTTTCATCGAGGGTGTTTGTAGAGATGAGGTTGTGTAGTTTTCTTAAATTTCTGTGTGCCATGTGGGCATGTGTGCTTGTGTGGGTTGTTGCCGTAGCAACCCAAATTGTAGCATCGTGCCGAAGACACACTTCGGGCCATGGAGCCAGATAGACGTGGATATCTAGATAGCTATGACTGAATGGCTGAATCAGCAGTTTGGTCAATTAACCTTTGTATCCGTATTGATTCAAATATGTTAAACAGTCTGACAGGGATGATTTGTATATATGTAGAAAGTAGAAAAAAAAAAAGTTACTTGTGAAGAAGAACCCAAAAGCGAATAGCTCATCACTTTTTGGCATTGCAGCCACCTCTAGCGTCTCTCTTTGTAAGTGTATTCTCATCCATCCAAGGCCAAAAAGAGTTGACTGACTACACCGGCTGCCTCATCCCTGAGCTGTCACTGCCTGCTGTATTTTCCCTTTTCAATTTGTCATAAAATGTGTCCGTTCCATCATCCAAACAACACCACGGACCCACTTACACCCCACAGCTCCTGCCTCTGATGCCGTCAGCACATCAGAGAAGCACATCGCCATCCGTTCATCACACACTCATTAGGGAGATACACTGAGGATCACTGCACACATCATTTAGAGCTCCCCCTATGAAAACATACGGGCTCTGAAAGCATTCGGCGATGTACTGCATGAAAAGGGACACCTACAACCTCGTTTCCTTTAGAAAGACTGAGCAGATCTCGCAAGAAAATGTCACCTTGCATGTGAAATCTGTGTGTGTGTGTGTGTGTGTGTGTGTGTGTGTGTGTGTGTGTGTGTGTGTGTGTGTGTGTGTGTGTGTGTGTGTGTGTGTGTGTGATGGAAGAGAAAGAGAGAAGGAGAGAGACAGAAAAGTTGAAGCTGTAATTTACTTTGAGCTTCTGCAGGAGTGCAAAAGTCACATTCACTTAAATTACAATAATAAGCATTCAATCAATGTGGAACACCGTTCTATTAATAGAAAGCTCCCATATATTTGAATACTGTAGAGAGAAAAAAAAAACCACATGGGTGGCCAAGGTTAAAAAATGTATCTGCTTTCTCTCCCACTGCTTCTCGGCTGCCTTCCACGGGATATTTTGATTGCTTGGACGTAATGTAATTTTCAAAGGTGTCTTTTATTATTCTGTGAAATTCAAAGTGGTCCATGAGGTCACAAAATGTCAGCTTGAAGACTTTGTGAGTCCGCCATGGTACTGTAAAGTGTGTACAACTGTGCGTGTGTGTGTGTGTGTGTGTGTGTGTGTGTGTGTGTGTGTGTGTGTGTGTGTGTGTGTGTGTGTGTGTGTGGTTTTTTTGTCAATAAGAGGGAGGAAACACACCACAGCAGCAGCCTGTTTATTCTCTTTGGGCTATTTTTAGCTGCTGGCCATGTCAAGGTCCACATAACCGCCCACCCACAGTGGGCAGCATTGGCCTTCAATATAATGGTCTGCTGCGGACTCGAGTCATTAATCTATGTCATGTCTTCATTCATCCCACAACATACACCTGTTCACCTCTGATGCTGGCAACAACAGCCTATGTGTCAGAAATACACGCAACATGACGAACATGCTCTGGTATGTTAATTGGTGCAAAATCCAACTCCAGTAAATGGGGTGTCCCAAGGGTTCAGCGGTCTAAGTCTGTACCGTGTAACCATGCAACTGCTAAATGCTGGTTCGAATCCAACTAAGGATCTTTGCCGTATGCCATCTCCCTCGCTATCTTCCCATGTTTCCTGTCACTCCCCACTGCCATCAATCAAAGTGCAGAAACAATGCCCTAAAAACAATCTTTCCATCTTTTTTGTTCGTATGTGTATGTCCACGGAGCTCTGGCCACATCGTTCTTTCTGGCGCTGCCATTAGCTGCGGACAAACAAACATGATTGATTACCTCTCCGTCTGGCTGGTTATGTTTGCATAACACATCCAGATCTCCAGATCACTAATTGAATGGGTGTTGTTCTATTTTTACATTATTATTGGGATCCCTGCTGCAACTGTGGGTCAATTGCTCTCACAATCACGTTGTCCAGCATGCAGCAAGATACACACACTGCCACGGGCTTACAAGGAAACACACAAAGATGCCATTACTCTGCTTAGACTCCCGACAAGCTCAGCATCATTGTTTACCGAATACAGAATGCCACAATCCTTTGCGGCACAGCCACAGTGTAGCCTCCAGATTTCAGGAGTTTGCGGCGTACTCATCAACATTCATCAGTGTGAATAATGCCGCCTTGCAGGGCAGACAAGAAGCTCAGTGCGGCACCTTAGCCCAAAGTGCATGTGGCAGCATGATAATGTGAATATGATGCACTCGGTCTAATTGCTGCGAAAACACCCCGGCTGGCAATTTGACCCGCTACTACTGTCGAGAGTTGTCGAAGGAGAGTAAGCGTTTCAGCGATCCAGGCAGGTGGAGCTCCTCTAACGCGTTCCAGTGATCGCTGCGTGTTGTACGCTGAAGTGAAAGACAGGGAGGAGAGACCACGGCATGAATAGCAATGAAGTCACTTGTGGGTGTCACTGGCAGATTACTTGTACTTAGGGTGGGCCATTTAGTGTGTTTCGCCTGCATCGAACTTGAAAACTAAAAGGTGTCATTTTCACATTTCCCTGAAACATTACCACTCCGCCATGACCTTTATAATGTGATATGCAAGGAATTTTAGGAAACACAGAAATCACAATGCAGCACACGTCTGAAACTTTCATATCACACCACCTCGTGACACTTCTTCATCAGCTTTACACACTGATCGATGCAGATCATTCGTCACGTATGCTGATGTTGGACAAAGGTAGCCATGCTTATGCTGCCATAAGTCAGAGGGTTGCATTGATACTGTTGTCAGTTGTGTAATTGGGTCCACAGGTAGTGTTACGGTGTTGTGAGTCCTTCTGCGAAATAATGTGAAAGATTAATCATTTGGACAGGAAACCAAACCTTGCCCACTCCAGGGAGGGATAATGTGATGGGGAAACGCTTTCCTGCTCTCACAAATGAACACAAAAAAAGGGAAAAGGAGGAAGGTCTATGTAAATAGGTGCATATTGTTGACTGTGATAACACTGATGAGCATCGTACCACCATGTTAGTAAAATATGGCATTTCTAACAAGTGAATGATGGGAGGAAGAAAAGCATTTTGCCGAGAGGCCGGCCGCATATTGGACTGAAGTCTTATCACCCCTCGTGATATCGATACAGTAGTTAACCGCTAATGTGTTGCAAGTCCAGTTCTGTTCTGTTGCCTTTTGAGGGAGCATCCTATCTTAAATGGCTTTTAGTTTAATGACAAGAGCAAAGTTAAAATACTATAGTCAAAGCTCCAAGTCAATTACCAAATAAAGCAGCAAGTGTCCTGTCATTAAAATGTTATGGGCTTCCTTATGGAGTCGCCTCTTCATGTAAAGCTGTGTTCATTTTTCCTTCATTTTCTCATGCTTGCTCCATGCCTAATTTGCATACTCTAGGAATTCACGTCTGTAGTCTGCGTCACGCAGTGAACATACCAACGGGTGACACATGTTTACAAATAGTGCTAACCATCAGCGTTGTGCTGACACACATTGTCTGTGTGTCGAGGTCAAACTGGGGCAGGTGATGCGGCCCTCTCTTGTTTCACGGTGTTTACCTGATGACGCGCGGGGAGACTCGCCAACAGTGAGTTGTTTCTGGGTTTAAGTATAGACAGCGGCATTGCATTGACATCCAATCCCCCGTCGCCTCGGCCAACGGAATTGTGCGCGTGTAGGGTGTGTGTGTGTGTGTGTGTGTGTGTGTGTGTGTGTGTGTGTGTGTGTGTGGATGAGTGAGCGATAACCTTGAATACTTGCACTAACCAATTCATCAACTCCCTCGTTGCGCAGCAATCCAGTGTGCACAACTCATGAGTTCAATCACTTTCGGCATCCGGTGTCAATATGATATAATTTCATCTTGCTCGTGTCCTTCAAGATTACACATATTGAACTTTAAAGATAATGCTAACTGCTGGCCATGACAGGGCTGTTGATGGACTCTGGTACATGCTCTCTGGAAGTGGCGTCTAATTTAAAGCAGTCTGTTGACGAGGTCACTGCTGCTGAGGTTGATTGCTGACCGTGATGGTAGGTGTCACACAGTCACTGACCCAGACCGGTATCACGTGCAGGTAGATGGAACATGAGGAGCTGGGGACCGAGCCTGCATTACCAGCCATCACTTCAATTGACAGTTAACTAGGTTGTGCCAGTTTAAACGACAATTTGTTTTGGGGATATGCACCACTACAATACAATATCAACCAACGTGATAAAGGTTTCATGATAACGATAATAAATAACACGTTTAATCACAATCCAAAATAGGGGCCGGGGAGTATTCCAGTATTTGTAGAAAACCATGTATTTCACAGAAAGCGGCAGAAACAGGAGGGTTGACAGAGCAGTTCTTTTTATGCTCAGGCTCCAGGGAACAAAGAACCTTAAGAAGAAAACCTTCACTTTGTGCATTATCCCAGATAGACATCTAAAAAAGAGATTGTGCCATTGTTAGATTCCTCTTCTACACTTCTGTACAACTTGTACATGTACAAGTCCTCACTTACACCTAATGGCTCCGTTTAGGGAAGCCCTCTGCTTTGTTCTCTGGAACAGAGAAATTGTGCCTCTCTTCTCGGTGTGCCTTTTTCTTTTTCTGACTCTTACACACAAATACAACAAACAAACAAACACGATGACACCTTCAGGCTTCATTCTCCAGAACATTGGGCGTATGCATTATCGCTCTCCTTTTGTTTTGGACCTCTTGGGTCGTTTCTTCCTGCCCTCAAATACGACTGACAGGAGTGTTTCCTAAACGAGCATCTCGGGTTAGGTTTAGGCACAAAAAACACTTGGTTAAGGAACGGTACTAGTGTGGCGTAGAAAGGGATTTCTTGAAACAGGTTGTGTCAAAGTTACTACTTCCATAAAGCTATGCAACATTCATCGTCATGGCAACAGTAAAGGGGGTTTAAAAACAACAACAACTGGAAAGTGAACAGGCTTGTCCTGCATCGAAGGTTGCGGTTAAAGACTCACATCATGTAGACGTCAACTGAACTGTGTCACATTTGTGTGGCTGCCATGATAAAGGACTTTTTAGCTGACTTTACATTGGCGTTGTTTCTGGGGTGCCAGTGGGTAATTTTAACACATTGTGCATAGTGCAGCGTTAAGAGGTCGAGGTCATTTCACCAACAGTGAAAGATAAATTTGATGATGACACACCAGATTGTCTGCAATGATAATAGCGCTAGTAGCCGCTTAACTTTAAAACTATGAGTTGTAATAAGCGGCTTGCACAAAAGACCAAAGGTGTTTTTTTTTTAATTTATTTTTTTTAAAGACAACAGTCTCTTCTGGAGGCCACTATTGTGATTCAGAATCAGGGGGGTTGAGTTGCAGTAGTCAAGGTGGTCAAAACATCCCTAAAGAGCTTTCATTACAACTTTGCTCTGACCCATTTACAGGAAACGAAAAGTGTCATTCATTTACTATCACTTACAGCAGTTGTCCCACACGGAGTAGATCACTCTATCTAATCTCGTGATGACACAGTTGATGTGTCTTAATGATTTAAAAATAGATCTGATGACTGGGATCAAGCCGCATACCACATGCCTTTTGAGTGCAGTAAAGCCAGTTAATTTGTTATAAGGCTGACTTGCGCATTTGCTTTTAAGATGGTTTGTTATTTGGTCTGCTTGCATGGTGCATGGTGCATGTCATGAGTTCTACACACAGTTCTTTATTGCCCACTACTTCAATACACTTAGCCATCGGTAGAAGTCAATAAGGTTTTTCCTGCCTCTGTAAATCTACCGCAGGCTACGCTGAGTGTTTTTTTTTCTTCCCGACCCTTTTTCCATACCCTGTTCTGTCTGTAACTGTTACTTTAGGAAGCTCCGAAGCTTCACCGGGGGAAGATCCGATTGTATAGATTCCAACGGAAGGAGCTTTAATTTTTTATCATTCCTGTGAAGGGACTGTGACTAAATATGTATCAGCTGTTCAAGAGTATAAAAAAAGACAGGGCACCACTTCTCAAAAAAATCTTGAAGTAAAGACGGTCTAAGTTCTACTGTTTAAGTATGGAGAAAGATCATCCAATCCCGAAAATGATTTTGGAAAACAGAGTCGCGAATGAGTTTTATTGTACTTCAAAATCTCCCACGAGTCCTGAACGTACAAATCTCCACCAACAAGGCAAACTCCGAATCCCTTCCCATCATCCATCATGCAGTGGGCCTGGCAATCCTGCGCAGCTCTGCATGCCCTCTACCCAGCGCACAGGTCCAAGCCCTTGTCCAAAAGTGGAATCATGATGAGAAGTATCAAAATGAGCTATTGCTGTCACCATAAAGGAGAGCCCCCCCCAGGACAGATGGCAGTCCTTGGATCATTGCACCCACATTAACCTTCCTGTGAAGGGATAAGGCGCAAGCTTACTTTCACAAGGGAGTGGGGTCATTGTTCTAAGAATACCATTTCTGTTTTTTTAGAGGACACTGATAGAGACCGACTCTCCGGAGCTCCTGTGGAAGAAAACCCTTCAGGGCCTGGCAGACAGACAGAAAAGGAATGAAGCCCTCAGTAGAAATGACAGGCAGGCCTTTGGCAGAGATGGTAATGTTATCCCTCGGGTGCTCTGTAACTCACACCTGAGGGAAAGGTTAGCGTGCTGCTGAACTCTATCCATTTGATTACCGTGACAGAGGCAAAGGTAATTAAGTTAATACAGTTTAATTACGCTGAGTAGGATTCAATGAATGTTTCATTTGTTATCCCTTGTTACTGGCAGTGCAATGTAGTCTGAGATAACTGGAACACACAAAGGTGTCAACGAATGGTGGCTTAGAAGTGGTTCCCGAAATGAACAACCCCGCAGCCACCATGCTTAAATATTTAACTTCTATAGCCAAAAGTCAGTGGAGAGGAGCTGGCGATCTGTTTGATAATTCATCTGGAAAATATATTGTTTTCCTCATTAATTATAAAAGGCATTAATGTAGCACCTTTTTAAATACTTATCAGCCCTGCTTTCCACAAATAATCTTAAAGAAACTGTGGCTGTTTGATTTGAACAAAGAAATTTAAAAGCCATCATCTCTCACGTTGTGGCAATAGATGGGTCCCATTACTGGATTTGAGTGTTTATACAGCACAGTGACTATGTTGTCAAGAATACCGTTGACATATTTTTCACTTGCTGCAATATACACTAATTGAAAGCTTTCAACGTGTGAAAGGAGGATTCATTTAAATCAAAAGTAAACACTTTTCTCTTGGTGTTAAATAATGCTCTCTTTAAAACAGCTTAGTCTTGAGTGTACATTTGAACAGTAGTTTCTGAACCTGTTTCAGCTCATTCTGCTGCAAGGTTAGCTGTGTTTGCTGTCCATTGAAATGGTATTGACTGCTGTCTTTTTTAATGAGTGCATTTGTCAGTATAAGCTTTCAGTCATTTGAAATACAGCTGGACTCCGTTCTATGCAAGGTGTTTAATTGTCTGCTCTCTAAGTGCCCTTTTGGTATTTTATTGAACTAATTTATTCTGAATGGAAACCCGAGAGGGTATAAAGCCATCTGTTTGACATTGCCAGCTGGACCCTGTCCGATAAGAGACATTTTTACAGCCGGGTTAAGCTTCAGGGTTTAAAAACCCACAATGCAGCGAGGTTGGTAAGTGCGGCTCTTTAAAACTGGAAGAGGCATAAAACCGATTCCAAACTATGAATGAGAAGTTACTGAGAGAACACACTGATAAGGGCCTAAATTATGATCTCAATCTTGTTGTCCTCAACCCAAGATAGAGGGTTTGGACAAATCAATAATCTGCAGGGTGCAGGAAGAGATGATTTAAAACAGCTGAGATCAAAACTGAACACCTGAGATAGAGAGAAATTTGTACAATGCCAATGAATAAATTATTATTATTATTATTATTTTTTTTTTTTAATTTATTTTTTTTTTTTTTTTATTGCAAGGTGAGCTCTGTTGCTCTGCTTCTCCAGGGAAACCTCCACCAACTCACAGGAGCTCACACACAAACACAAACACAAACACACACACACACACACACACACACACACACACACACACACACACACACACACACACACACACACACACACACACACAGATGTAGTCCCACCCACTGGTCAATCGCAGGCCCCCCACCAACACATGTATCACTGCAAATGTCCTCCTACACAGAAATGCATCTACTGAGATCATGCACATGCACGTGCAGCACATTCAGTACACATACGCCTGTAAAGAAGTGATGCATTTGAGCAAGCACATACACTCCTCTTTCTCTGAGCCCAATGCGTTCTAATGAGTTATACGAAGGGCACCTTCACAGTGAGTCTCTTGACCCGTGCATGTGGGAAGCTGTTTGCTGTGGGAGAGGAGGAGGTTCAAGGGGTGAACACGGCTCTCAGTAAATACACTGAAATTACGGCACAGAGGAGGCAGCCAATAGAATTTCTGATTTCTGATTTTCAAAACGCTTTTCCAGTGCAGGTTTCTCACAATATTGCTGAACCAACATTTTTACTTTAATGTACAGCTTCAATAAAAACCTGCCACATTTGAAGGTGACACCCGGATGAGAGATACTCTCAGCCCTTGCACATGCTTTACAGTATATACGGGCTCAAATAAATATCAAAATAAATTGGGAGGATAGCGAATGATTAAACTTTTTAGCATTATTTATTGTGTGCTGAGCAGACATGCTGGGGGGTAATTTATTAACAGTCCATGAAAAACATTTATGAGTCTGTTTCAGCAGTAGGCTCTAAACAAGAAGACATAAATCCCCCACTGCATCCTCAGTCCTCTCCTCTTCCTCTCTACTGTATGTTGAGCCGCCTCCACCTCGCCAGCTCTCTCTCTCTCTCTCTCTCTCTCTCTCTCTCTCTCTCTCTCTCTCTCTCTCTCTCTCTCTCTCTCTCCCCACATCTTCTTCTGGTCATTTCTCATTTTTCAGTAGCCCACATCACAGGAGTAAGTGCCTGAGCTTCAAGATTTGCCATCAATTTGGAATTCATCAGTCGTGATTGGACTTTGGGAAGGGAGGGGGTGGTGTGTGAAAAGAGTGAAGTGGAACACATTTCAAAACTAATGTCCTTGATGTCCAGCAGTTCTGGAAAAACAAATTGGACAGACTATGTCCACGAGGTAAAAGAAGATTAGTAAGAGCAGCCATAGTTTTCAGGACTGCACAAGCGCACACTTGTCAGATAAGCATTTCTTCTCTAATTAAAAATGAAACAACCTGCCTGTCTACGCACAGTGTGATGTTTGCGAATGGTGCGTTTGTGAACGGAGTTCGTGCAGTTTGTCGCTCGAGCACGTGTGTTCCAGTCAGAAATCTGCATTGTCTCCACAAGGTGGTGTCATGCCTATTAGCTGAATGTTGCAGCTCCTTTGAACAGCTCGTGTGACTTCGTCGTGTGGGTGACACAACCTCTCCTATTCCCACATCTCTCATGAAAGAAATAACGTACTGTATCAAGCCTGTAGGTCATTTTGATTTATCACCAAAAAAAAGGTTTTCATAAATGTGCCTGTGCTTTTTGTTGTTGTTGTTTATTACAGTCAGTTTAAACTGTCTGTTGACTCTTGTTATCCTTCAGTGTGAAATGCCAAGTGTGAGTGTGCAAAACCGTTTCACTGCTGAGAGCAGTTCAGCAAAGTGAGACAGTGAAGCCAGCCACTCATTACCACAATTTGCAGGCCTTGACCCGTCCATTGACCTTCAGAATAATAGTGGCAGTAGTGTGGAGACAGTTCATTACCCACAATGCCTGCCAGTCCATGAGCTAATACATCCTCAATCACAAAACAAGGGCAAGAAAACGGGGCATCTTTTTGAAGTGCTGAGCTGACTCCCATCTCAATCTCCTAGATGTTCTCTATCCACTGAGCCTTCCAACCTGATTTTCTCTTCTGTCTCTTCCTGCATTTCATCCTCACTCATTACCATCAGACAAACCTGCCCTCTGGAAACACAAAGCTTTAAAAAAAAAAATCAATTATCGATTTTCTAAACCTGGAATTCCCTGCTGTGTGCAAGAACAAATGATGAGTGATTACGCAATACAATTACAGTAAACCGCTCTCGTCCCTGGTGACACATTTCCCTGGTGGTCAGCTTTGTCTGGGGCAAGCAAGCCCATAACTAAATTAAAACACAATGCACCGCAGAAGCTAGTTTTTACATAGACATCAGTTGGGGGAGTCCAAGGAAATGCTAAGT
This sequence comes from Embiotoca jacksoni, assembly GCF_022577435.1. NCBI lineage: Eukaryota > Metazoa > Chordata > Actinopteri > Embiotocidae > Embiotoca > Embiotoca jacksoni. The sequence continues at coordinate 12,204,030 of NW_027185307.1, forward strand.
GTCAGAGAAGTATATACTAGTTTATTTAAAGTTGATTTAAATTATAAAATAATGTTAGCATTTTACATGATCCATTTCGATGAGTGAAATACGGTCGCCATATGGCCTGATACTTGCACAGTCCGCTGATCTGCACAGGCCAGTGCACCATGTTTTTGACAGTTGCACTACATGCAGTTTGATTGTAATGTGGGATATCTCTTTTCTGCTGTTGGACACCGTGCACCTCTACGGATCAGAGGATCCACCAGGTCGGTTACTTTAAATGTACAGGTAGTGTTAACGATCTGCACAGGGAACAGCATCGACAGATGGGAGAATACTGTTAAAGAGGATTAGAGGTCAACTCAGGGGAAGTGGTCCTTCAGGTACATCAGGGATGGAGCGGGGATGCATTTGCAACACACATCTGTCCCTTCTTCCGTCCTGGTGTGGTGTTTAGTTTGTGATAATTAAATTGTACATTAATACAGTCTACTGCATGTATTCAAATCACTAACACGGCGGATATTCATAATACCAATATCTGTTTGCACACTATATTTCTACTTGTAAAAATAATAAGCACAATTATTGTCCACAATTTGAACTATTTCAAAGAAGAAGAAAAAAAGAGTTTAAAAAAAAAAAAAAAAAAGAAGAGGAATAGCGACAGTTTCAATGCTCCACTCCGGTATGTGAGGGCACGTCCTCACAAACTGAGCAGATGGCGGAGCAGGGATGGAACAGAAATGAGACTGTCTCTGACAAGCAACAGCAGCAGTCTGTGTAGCTCATGATTGTTTTTCCAATATGACCGGTGCGAATCCACACAGATAATCACAGGCACTGGGATCAAGGACTTAGACCTCGGGGAGTTCCAGCAGTCATAATGCTCACGACTGTCTCAAGACAATGCAGTTGAGCTCACCTCAGCTTAGCTAAGAGCAGCTGGGGCTTGGAGAGACGGAAAAGAAAGGATAGAGATGGGGAGAAAGAGAGCGAGAGTGATACGAATGGAAACTACTGCACTTTTATGTCGCCTGCAGTGACACTCCGACCACTCAGATTCTCACTAACAAATCAGTTTACCATTATTCTGATTTGCTGTTTTGCCTCAAAAACTTGTGTTCAAAAAACAGTCCATCTCAACCGACAAGCCAAAGTAGCAGCAGAGAATCAAATCCCTTATTTAGTAAACAGGAAGTAAGAATTGTCAAGAAAACTACAAAACTTCAAGTCAAGTTTCCCAAACAGAAACACACAACATAGTGTCTGATTAAAAGCACTTGCTGGTTAAACAGCCAAACAGCAGCATGTTTTTATTGGCAATTTCAAAGTCTTTTCACAATAAAAAAAAACTCTTTTGGGGCCGAAATGAAACAAGGAAATGAACATAAAACTATAGATTATTTAATAAATACTAAAGAAAACAGAATTTTGACAAATTGTTTGCCCGATTGATTAATTTCTTTTGCAGAACACACATTTCTCTATTTTTATCAGTTGTTGAAAATATATATTTTTCTTCTTTTGTTCCTTTATATTCTACATCCTGCACACGTCAGTCTATCTGAAAGGGCGTCAGATAAACTTTTTCATAACTTTGCAGTAAGTAAAAATAATGAGGAACCTTCAAAACTGTAGCATTACCTTGACTAAAAAAGTAAGTTCAGAATAAAAATCCTCCACCGAAAAGTTTTCGGTAAGAATAAAACATTTATGAATCAAATTCAATGAAATGAAATGAATAAAACTAAAATTGTTTTTTTTTTTTGTTATGGTAAAACAGATACTGAACAATTCCTGTTGTTTCCTGGAGTGACATACAGTTCAATCAATACAAGAGTTTGATAGACTTTGTTGTCATTTTATTAGGGACGCCTAACTAAAACAAATGCAGTCTAGCATCAGCCCTGCAATGAATCATCCCTTCAACTTTATGATCATTATGGAGGATGCAGTTTGCGGTGCTGTTCAACTGCTTTCAATTATACAGATGGGTGTTTCTGCTGTCTCGTCGACCCTCATTGATGTGAAAACGACGGACAAAATAATAGACTTGACGCTTGTCAGTCTAACACAGTTACAATTCAACAGCACTACAAAGTGCGTTCTTCAAAATGATCATACATTTGAACGAACAACCATCTTCATGAAGGTAGGATTCACTGCAGGACTCTTGTATTGAACAGCATCAGTTTTAGCCAAGTGTACCTACCGACTAAACACTAAGTGTACAAGCACCATTTCTTCCAAAAGAAGAAAGTATATAGATTTGTCTCATCTGGCATAATTCCATATCTCAGTAAAGCTCCAAAAGCATGCCTGTGAGCTCTTAATTATATGCTGAAAAAGAATCTAATCCCCAGTATGACTAAAGAGATTCCCTGTGCAAACATACTCATTGAAATTTGCATCCTCATTTCAGAGTGATTTACAATGTCTGACAGGCTCGTTGCCATCGGGCAGGAAAATCACTACGATGAGCTTAACTGTTATAAAATGCTTTGTTTGTCCATATAAATTTAAAGGATGGGGAAGTTACCTTTTGTTTTCATTATATTTCAGTGGTGGCACATGGAAAAAGTCAAACATGCTGAGTAGCTTTCAGCAGGGGACAGATAAAGTGTCAAAAAGCAGTCTGGCAGCCAGACCCGCTGCACTGTCTCCAAGGACACCACCACTCTTAAGAGGAAACCTCATTTATAAGTGATGGAACACCAACGCAGTGGCACATGCTACCAGGACCACACACACGCACTAAAAAACACTTAACTCCGTTGTGAACTTCTGACTGACAGCTCGGCGTTAATGCACTCTGCATATCGCTGTTCTCAGCCACTTCTGTGTCCAGCAACACGTTAACGTGTCCTTTTTACACTTTGTAAACCAATAAGAAGTTTTTTTTCTTCTGCAAGCAACGCACTTTAAATAACTTCCAAGTATTCCTGCCCCGAGGACGTTCTGCTGGCAACAAAACACACAATATGCAAATCAGGGCAAATGTGTGAAATTGGAAACCACATTTTAAGTGTACTAGTAATAGTGCTATCACATACATGGCTGAACATGTGGAAAGCATGTGAGACATGACATTTTTTACGCTGTGGTGATTTCTGCAGTGTGCATTATCTGTAGTATGTCTTCTGCATGACGGCATGAATGTATAATTTAGTCCCCCGTTGCCCTTCCCGCACCAGAGTACAGTATCCTATTCGTCAGCAGTCGTGGAATCGTGCGACCGCTTCAGTCCAGCATCGTGACAGATGCGCTGCTAAATACACATGCCCTCTGTCTGAACTGAACTGAGCAGGCTATTCAAAACAAATTGTTATAGGCTCGCCATCATGCATACAGGTACACTTATGAAATGAATCCCTGGAACAAATCTAGTGAAAATACAAATACTCCTCACTTCACCTTCGCTTCTAATGAGCTGTATTCTACTCAAGGTTTTTAGAGAGAGAGTTTTTTTATTTGCCACCGTCACCTCAGTGTTTGCATCTTGAGACAATTTCAATTGTTAATGGTGCTAGACCTATATATGTGAAATAAATCGAACATAAGAGCATTCTACTGAATTGCATTAAATTGAACTAAATTCATTTCGACTGCACATTTTCAAGATAAGCACTCTGCGATGTGTTTATTTAACTAATAGGCGTACAACCTGATCCTGGTAATTCATTAAGCTCAGCTGGAGAGATAATACACGCTTCGTGACACTGGCTCCATCTGCTGCATGTGTGGCTTTTCCACAAATATTGCTAAGACAACAATACATCACAATGACAACCTGTATGAACAATAACCGGGCAAATATTAGTTTTGCATTATAAGTCGTATGGTAGGTCAGAGCATTTATTATGTTGGTTTGTACTTTGTTGTTTGGCAGGAGAATAGACCTTAAACTCATTTCATCAGATTAGAAAAAATGCTTGGTCATTACTTATTGGCTCATTAATTGTAATATGGCTGCTGTAAATCAGAGTCATGCCAGTAATTATGATACATTACATTTACAGTGTTTCAATTGAGAGGTAAGGTCAGGTCACATGTGCTGTCAGGCAAATATAGCAATAAATATTCTGTTGTTTCATAGTTTGTAAATTTTTAAAGACACATAAATTACATAAATCTATAAACCCAAATCAAACTATAAGAAGAAAAAAAGAGACCTTCGCTATGGCCAGTAGTCCAGTCTTCTATGACGTGCAAATCTCCAACCGCAGCCACTATATATGTCTGGATATACAGTATTTCAAAAACTATCAGATGACCCTGAGTGCTCCACAACTGTCTACTGTGTTAAGATTGACAGGTACAAGTGTAACCTAGACGATTGCTGGTGCCTGTGAATGAGGATATGGAGTTGCCGTATTATCAGAGCTCCCTGAGTTTTGTCACTATTAAACTTTAATAGTGGATTTTTCAAATCAAATCAATTCACATCATTTTAATTTTCTATAGTACCAAATCACTGCATAAGCCACTTCAACAGTATGTAGTACTGTGACATGCATGGAGCAGAAGGAAACCATTTTGTTGGGTGATCAACATCAGCAACTGAGTCACACACATTTTTGTGAGCGCCGGTCTGTCTGGGCTTACGGCGATTTCACTGCGGACATCAGCAGAAACAGCAAATAACATTTTGTGTCAAGCAATGGAGATCCTTGAAATGCTTCAGAAAGCCCACATCAACAGATCAATGAACCAAACGAGGTACAGTATTTTGAGTGAGATTTATATTTCAAGAGGGGCAGAACGTCACCGTACAAAACCAAAAGGGCGCGTCGGATCAGGAGCTCAACCAGGTGGGTTTTCTTTGACGTTCACAAAGTTGTGAACCGTGAATTTGTCCCCGAGGGCCAGACTGTCGTCACAGAGTTGTACTGTGACGTTCTGAGGTGTCTACTTCCCGGGTTTGGCTCCCTGACACTTCTCTCTCTTCTGAAAAAGCTTTACACTAACTTTGATGTGCACTCTTTGCTCAAGCCCCCCCCCCCAAAAAAAAAAAAAAAAAAAAAAAAAAAAAAAAAAAAAAATCACAGTGCGCCTGGACCGGGGCTCTCAAAAACAAGTAACTCATTGATCAAGCGACGATATTTGGAATACTTACTCATGAAGTTTATAGCTTCTCCCTGCTCAGTGCACGTCACGGTGCTGCGCACAGTTCACGCGTAACACAAGTTTTTGATCTTCCTTCATATGATTCATCCTCTGGGGGAGCATCAATTCGTTTTTTCCTTGCAGCTGATTGAAAAGAGGCCAAAGTGACCCAAGCAACCACAGGCAAACATTACCATCCACAGAGCTTTAAAAATGGATACAAATGTAAATAATTCTTTACATGGTGTCTGAGGTTTCCTGACAGGATAGGTCATCTATTTGCAGTCCCTTTCATGGTATTACATGATTTTTAATATACAGTAGTTCCAAATTCAGTACACCTGGCAGCCAGAATACGCATTTTGTACAGTCTCAGACAAATCTATCTGAGATGCTTATACTTATTCTCATGATGATAGTGCTGGTAGAAATGCTCGTATAATCCTTGGTTAATGATGTACTTTATCTGATAATCCTGCCTGATGAAGATTCCCAAAGGAATACTCCTTAATCCTCAACATCAACAAGGAGGTCATGAAGGTCGTCTTCATTCTGTCATGTCAGGACTCACTTGCTTCAAGAGAAAAAGCAGCAGAACAGGCCTCAGCACAAACGTAGATCTTAAAAGATACTGTTTACTTCACAACGTAATGTTAGGTAAATGGTATCTACTGTAGTATGCCATGTGCAGCTGTGTCAAGGCTTGTTCAAACTGTCACAGTAGCCCTGCCTTTCACACACTAACAATGAGAACAGCGCTACACACTTCAAAAGATGGCAAAGCCCGTTTTAGACACGAATGCTTGCTTTGGTTTCTTGGAAGTTGAACAAAAGTGTGTGAGTTACCCGTAAATGTTCACCATTTTGCGTAAAAAAAAAAAAAAATAAAATCCAAAATAGATAAAAAAAAGACAAGTTTCCGGTATCTAGCATATTAACCAAAACTTAATTTGAGGGAAAGAGAAGTATTGTGTTTGCAGCTTAATGTATTGCTGCCAGTCCTATCACATTACAGCATGGGTTTGTCTTGTCTGTGAAAACATCAGGAGAGGCATTTGGTCACAAGGGGCAGCGTCTTGCCTGCATACAGGGAAATAGCTTTCTCCCCACACTATTTAAGCCCTTTTGCAGTGAAGAGAACATCCAGGTTGTTCAGCTGAATATCAGCATCACACAAAGGTAAGTGCATCATATCCTCTACTTTGTCTTTACTGTTTAAGCTTTTTTGCATGAGTGTCTATTTACAGAGGACTGTGAGAACAAATCAAACCTTAAATGATACATTGAATTTTGTCGAATGTTTTCCAGGGTGAAAAATATATCAGCTGAATTGTCGCTTAAAATACCTTTAAGTTGATTTGCGGTTTGATTTGTAGCGTTTATCGTATAGACGGATAGATAGAGTTAGATCCAACAAGTGTGTACGCTGAACACAGCCACAAACTTTCTCATTAAATATATTCTTTATACGCTGGAGTTCATCATTAACTCATCAATTAATACCTCACATTTTAGAATCACTTGGGTTTTTATGCTCCATGATGTTTATAACGACCTAGTTTCTCATGTTCATTTCTTTTTAGTTCTTTTAGTTCTACGAAAGTCTATTCATAAAAAGGAAACCATGTATTATTAATATCAGACTGGTTATTGTAGGTGTTCTAAGGAATAATGTTTTTTTTTTTTTTTTAATTAAACTCTACAAACAAACATTTATCCCATCTGTGTGACAGGACTGGGAATAATACTTCCATAAACTGTTGAACATGAATAATGTAGGACTACACGACACAAACAAATTCCTTGCATATGTTGCTGTCATTGTTAAATACAGTTATATCCCCCAATTGTTTCTGTATTGTTTGGAAAATGTGTTTACCGCCCTCCATTAGTGCACTTCCTGGACACTTGGCTTCTGCAAACAGATGAGGGACAGGCTCAATTACAAGAACCAATGACACTTATTTACTGCAGCTGCTCGGAAATAATAGCGAGGATGACATGCTGTGGGCACATTATCAGATTCACCAAATTATGGGGAAAACGATGCTGCACTGTTTAATTTGCACTGTAACATAAAGTTCTATCTGGACTGCAGAAAATGGGATATAAAGTTATGGATGAATGGCAAAGCGGAGACATTGATTGTGAGTAATCGGTTTTCATTCACGTTGTGGTCGAGACTTGAGTGCGAGCTAAACCCGAGTATACAGAGTACTAATAAAGTAGGACTAAAATATTGATGGATCATAATGGAATATTTTCCCAGGTGGACATGTTTTACAATATCTAATTACAAACTTGGGTGAACTACAACGCATTGCATATCTTTTGGTTTTCAGCATTGGTAAAATCTGTAACAATCATTTACATTTGTATATAAATACTTTTATATTATAATTAAGTCTTTGGGAGGTCCTCCCTAGCAGAAAGCACATGTTCTTGTAAGAGCTACATTTGATTCTTCTTCCTTTTTTTTTTTTTTACTACTCTATCTTGATGATCACAGTTCACGGATGTTAAAGTTAAATATTAAACTCTCATCGAAGTCATTCTGCTCAGCTTAAGGGAGCCAGTAGTGGAGAAGTCCTTGTTAGAAGCTGCGTTCAGGGGCACTGGTCTATGTGATATAGCTTAAATGTTAAGTTGTCACTGACTGTGCAGGAATGCTCCGTAAATCGAGTAACAGTAACAAAAAATAATTTCCGCAAAATAACTCCTACCCCCACACACAGGGGGGGAAACTTAGCTGCTGCTTTGACCTGAGAAACAACTTTAGTATACACCAAAGAAACACTGGTGCAATGGGTCAACGGGATTTCCAATACAAATTTGCCATAGTAATTTACCCACCAAAAATGTCATTTGAGGTTTGGCCTTTTGATGTGACGGGAGGGCCTCATGCAACACAATTACAAGGTCTTTCTCAATCTCGCTCACCCGGGATCACCCAAGGACACCTGGGACAGGCTCAAACAAGCTTCCCCCCAACTGTGAAGAACATAATTGCTTTCTTCAACTGAAGGGCCTCAACTTCCGAACACTCGGCGGATCTGAATGCCCTTCCGGGTAAAGACAAAGTCATCTGCGCCCACTTCCCCTCGGGGCAGTAGAAGCCTATGGCTTAAGGCGTTATCTGCCCCCTCTGTCACATAACACTCAATGTTCTTCCAGCTTGTTAAGCAGGCTTTACACTATATACTCACTTATATGGCTCCATTAAAACTGTGATGGATTTGTGTTCTATTTTGGTGTTTTGCTGTTGCCTGTTCAATACAACGTGCACCTATGGGTTATGTCCAGACGAGCTGTCACCGATCACGAGGGCTTGTCTCCCCAGAGTGTCAGCTGAGTGATGAACTTCAGCAGGGATGTGGCTCGGCAGACCAGCTGTTATACATATGTGATCGAGGACGAGGATTCAGCCCTGGCGAGTTTAAATGTATTTGAGGTGAGAATTTTTTTTATTTGAACTGTAAACTGGCAAATTAAAGGACAAAACCACACATGTTCCTCTACAAGTACTTAAAATATGAGGACGGTTTATGTAACAACCTATCAGTCGCAACCCTGTGCAGCCTTAAGTCATTGTGAAAAGCTAAATAGAGTCCCAAACAATTCTCGTGCTGTATAACAATAATGTTGCCGTATGTAATAAAAATTGTAAATTTAGCGTGTAATGGCCAATGATCTGATAAACTCACAAATTGCTTCTCCGCTCCTCTCCTCTCTCCTCTCCTATTATATCATATTACATTGAATTCTACCATCTAGTTGACCGGGAAGGGTGACCTGGCTCTCCTGGAGAACGTAGTGCAAAAGAGCCCAGAGGTCCTGACTGAGAAAGATGAATGTGGAGCCGGTCCCCTTCATCACGCTGCCGCAGGGGGCCACGTCAACCTCATTCAATTCATCACCACTGTCATAGACTCACAGGGTAAGCATGCCTCAGTCATTGATCATAAGCTGCACGACAGCATGCACCGAAAGTCCCTCTTCTCAGTTAATATTCGGAACAATGTGTTTCATTTTTAGAAGAGCATCTGCTTCATGTATTTGCGTGTGTGTGTGTGTGTGTGTGTTTTCGTATTGTCTTTTAGAGCTGAACAGCGGTGATGAGCAGGGCAACACGCCCTTACACTGGGCAGTGGAGAGGAACAGGGCAGAGAGCTGCAGGGCTCTGTTGGACCTGAATGTTGACCCCAACATCCTCAACAAGGCCCTGCTGTCCCCGCTGCACCTGGCTGTCAGCCACGGACACAACAACCTGGTGGAGGTAAGAAATTGAAGAGCGGCCAGCTGAAGTAGACATTCATATGAAGTGTGTTTCCTGTTGTGTTTTCTCGGTCGTAACAAGGTATTGCAGAAGCACATGTCTGTTTCTTCTGACATTTTCTGTAGTATATTTTACAGATTTATTACCTTTATTACCTCGTGAGTTTTTCAAACTAAATTGATTCATTATCGTCACGTCACATCTTTTATATACCACATGAACTTTGAGCAGACACAGTATCCTAAAGTAAACTGACAGCTGTTTACACTTTTAAGAAACCTAGGTAAACAGTCTTCTCAGAGAGACCGTGTCATGTCTTAGCCACAGCATCTGGCTCCTGTCTACAAACTGACACGCGCAGTACGTAGAGGTGCTGAGGAAAATACGGACTCAGCTGGAACTGACTGGTTTTTTGTTTTTTTATCTCCTGCTCCATACAGCTGCTGTTGTCCTACGGCACTACAGACTGCAATCTACAGGGAGACCTCGGGAACACCCCGGTGATGCTGGCCTGTTCCATCAATAACTGCGAAGCACTCAACATATTGGTACGTACAACCTGCACCACCCCGTAAAAGATAACTGTCCATCTGAACGGAACTCATTGCTTCCGTATATTGACAGCCAGCCTACCTCAGCTCTGCCTCTGACAAAGCATTGTGTCTGTCGTTCTGTCTCTCCGTCCATTCTCCGGTTCAACAAAGATGAAGCGCGGAGCGAAGCTCTGCCAGCAGAACAAGCTCGGCCATTTCCCCATGCACGCTGCTGCCTTCGCAGGTGCTACGAAAGCCATGGAAGTGATTCTGAAGGCCGGTATGACAAAGCTAATGATCTATCATCAAAAACTGAAAATGCTGACAATAATGAAAACATTTTACAAGGCCAAGCAACACATTACGCTGACAGATAACAAGAGACTTCATCTCAGCCCCAGGAGACATTTAGCAGAAAAAAGTGCTCGTCCGACTTACATGTACATGGGCCAGATGCCACAGACCCGACAGCATGTTTATCCACGGTGGGAGGTCTGCTTGGTAAATCTGGTGTTGTTGGACAAAGTTTAGTCAGAGCACAATTTTTTTTTTTTTTTTTTTACATAAAGATTTTATGTTTTTCAGTTCAAAATATCTTTGTAAAATATTTGTGTCAAATTACCCGAACATTTGGAAAAGCTAGCGTAGATAAATTAATAAATAACAACCAAAAAGTAGACAAAACTTGCGAAAGAACTCCACAGTGGAACAACCACAACCATTAAAAAAAAGTCAGTTAGTTATTTTTGATTCTCTCCAAAAGGATTTTACATCAGTTCAGCTCAGGTGGGAGCAAAATGGCTTGGTTGCTGTGCCCAACCCTTATAATGGTAGGGAAGCCCTACCAGTATATAATCCAGTTTTAAGAAACTAATTATGTGATTCTCTGCTGGCAGGAGAGGAGTTTGGCCACACACCTGTGGGCCACATCAACTATTTGGACAAGTCCATGAGCAGTCCCCTCCATCTCGCTGTACGAGGTGGGAATATCGAGACCATCTGTCTCTGCATTGATACCGGAGCCAGAGTTGACCAGCAACAGGTATTTGCCTCACAAATGATCGCATGTAAATTTCGATACCAATTTAAGACAGACACTCTCATTTGGTTGCCACCACTGTTTTTCCTAACATTCAGCATGACCCAGTCATAAACATATTAACATCTGTGCATGACAGATAACAGGTGTTGCTGTTCATAGCATGTTCTATCATATTTGCATTGTTTTATTTATTTGGATCTCATTTGCCTGCACCTGTAAAGCATTTCTCTGGACAAGGTTCTCAGTCTTTGTCCTCAAAGGATAGTCAATCTTATCACGCCCATCTGGGAGTGATCGTTATGTCTAGCCCTGGGCTAGTGGCCAGAGCTACAGCAGGAACAGTGAGTACAGTAATCGCTTCGGTTGCCGAAATTGATACAAATTACCTCCACTTACAACGTGGAGCTGAGTGGAGCGATCACTGGCCTCCTCCTGCCAGTCCTGGTTATCTCATTAAAGGCTTGTGTTACAGCTCCCAGTGTTCAGCCATCATGTCTGGGAGATACTTTACCAATGTTACACTGGGGAAGTGTACAATATGTACGTGTGTTAGTGAGTACACATGATAGCTCGTGTGCATACTAATTCCTGCATGTGTGTTTCTGTTCTGTGTTTATATCGCTCAGATTTGATTTCACTCACCACAGTGTCTCCGTGTGCAGCAGATATGATCGTGTTTGAGGAGCTTGTGAATATGCAATCCATGTATCAATTATTCATCACTCATAATGCATCCATGTTTGTTGTGGTCCAGAATGACAAGTCTACACCGCTTCATTTGGCCTGCACCCAGGGAGCTACTGAGGTAGTCAAATTGATGCTCTCCTCTGTTGACCAAGTTGAAGACATCATCAACCTGCCTGATGGGGCGTGTCAGACTCCTCTACACAGGTGGGTTTCCAATTCACTTCCACCATGATGCCGAGAGTAGCTCAGCAAAGAATCTGGGCGCACATCAATCAAAAAAAAAAAAAAAGAGTCAGCCAATTAGAGGATATCAATTTGCCTTAAAGATACAAACACAAAACAGCTTGTTTTTGGTAGGTCAAGAGAGAAGCTTAAGACAGAAGATATTACACTATATTGAGATGGTTCATTGTACTTTAAACCAAATTATTGTACCTGTGGAAAACAAGACTGCAAATAAAACCCTGGAAGTGTCAAATATGTGGGTTTTTGGAACATTACTTACTTATTTAGCAGTTATGAAAAATATTATTGTTGCTTGATAGACTGATCCATTTAAAGATGTCGGGAAAGATATTTCATGTTGACGGTTTAACTATGTGGCTGGAGGACTGGAAAGCAGTTAGCTATTTTGGACTTGATGACACTCGGGCCTTTATACTTTTATTGACTTCCTTTTGAGGTCAGTTGCACTTTCATAGCATCAGAACTTAGGATCAGTTCTTCTGCCAGTGAGATTCATTACAAAAACACAGTCAGCATTGTGCTTTAGTCATAGACTCCACTAAAGCCTACTCAGCTGCTTTGGTCTCAGCTGTAAAATAGTGGAAACCTTTTTCTTTGAGTGTCATAATATTTGCAAACTGACTAGTTTTCATAATTTTTTTATAATAACGTTTGTACTGTTGTCGTCAGAGCAGCACAATTGATCTATTCAAGTTATCATAGAGTTAATCCAGAAGATAGCTGGCTCTCCCGGCGTAGGTCGGTGGTGCGCGTGCTCTACCTGTAAACGCTGCCCTGTGTGCAGTCATCTGGCCACCGCGGTGTGTCACCACATTTAAAAACTCTTCATACTGTGAGATACAGAGAGCTTTCTGTCTCTCTCTGAATCAGCATTGTGTGAACTCGTTTGTTTAGGGCTGAGTGTAACTGATGTTTATTTATTAGTAGAAGTCCCGCACTACAGTTTTAAGTACTTCTTATGTGCTTTTATGTCGAGTTCTAAATTGGTCAATTTCTAAAAACACATTACACAGTTGATAAAAATGCAAACCATCTTGGCAGTACGGAACTTTGAGAGGACAGAAATCCTGAGAGTCCAAAATGTAAAAAGCTATATTTTTCACTGTATTTCACCAACCAACTTTATATCACTGTCCACAGTGATAAAATACAAACAAGACAATATCTTTCAAACATTTCCCCTTGGGTTAATAATCTGGTCAGTAAGTGACTGAGAGCACAAAATCTAATTTCACCAAGCCAAATTGTAATCATTTTATGCACAGAGACTTTGTATAGTTAACATTTCCCAACTATCATTTTATTCATAAATAGTATTTCAATTAAACTACATGACATAGTTTAAAATGTACCCCCACAGCATTTGTGTTTAGGTGTAATATCTGAAATTATCATCTGAATTGCTTGCTCAGACTGTGTAAACATCAATTTAACTGCATCATATCCACACTATAATGCTGTGGAAAACAAGAGGAAAGGATGTAACCTCCTTAGACATGGCTGGCAGAACAATGAGCTTCAATTGGGTACAATAATAACAATATAATTACATGATGAAGAGGCTTCCCACATAGATTCAATCTCAAAACTATTTGTATTGGCACAGACAGCAGCAGAGTAAAGGACAAAAGTCCTTACTCACATTTTCATTCTTATTCCGATATCGTACAAACAATTTGCTGTATAATACCCAGACTAATTTGAGTAATATCTGATATGACGTCTAACCCATGACTACCAAAACAACAGCTTTGTTCCCCTCTCACCCCAGACTTGGGGTTTGCACATTGCTGGATTATCAAGTATTTTCAGATCAGTCAGTTGCGGATATCATCCAGTCTAGTCTCTCACTTGATGCTGAATTTCATCAGAATACCAGGAATTAGTTATTCAACGTTATCAAAGAGAACCACTTAAATCCTGGAGAAAAAACATGTCGCCACGAAGGAAAGTCTGTCTGTTATATAATTCCCCGACAAATAAGAATGAGATTATCCTTATTGAACGTCATGTGTGGTGAGGCTGGTTTACAACAATTGTGTTTACATTTCCAGGGCTACAATATTTGACCACGCGGAGCTGGCAGAGTACCTCATTTCTTTGGTAAATAACACACACACACACACACACACACGCACACACACGCATACACACATACACACACGAACATGCCAGATAGCTGTTGAGCACAGGACATCCCTGGCTTGAATAGCAGGGATTGTGTTATTAATCTCCTGCTTTAAGAGCAGAGAAACTGCATTTTTTTTTTCCTGTATTAAATACGGATTATCAAAAATGAAATGACAACTTTTGCTGAGGCTTGCCTTTACTGCTCGTTTGATTTCATTCAGTAAAATCCACCACTTTAATATATGTGTTCCCCTTGCCACTATTAAACAATATCTACAATTTGAAATACGCTGCTCAGCATAATATTTGCCACCTATTGCTTATTGACCATCTGTCGCCATCTGTTGCACTTCGTAGATTGTTTTAACAGAAGTGTTGCTAGGAAAGAGGCGCAGGTCCAAAGCTGTCACACTGAAACAGGAAATAAACTTGAATGTGTTTATCATTACCAGCAGTTGATAAGATCAGGAATCAGCTCGACGACAGAGATTTGGGATCAGTGAATGACTTATTAATTTCACCATACAGGATGTATTCTGTATTAATGTGCATTTTTAAGTACAAGTTACTGAGCATTGGTCAAGGCCCATCCCCTTAGTTACAGTTGTTATGCCTGTCAAAACTTCTGCATGGCACATGCACAATTTCAGGACCTTTATAAAAGCAGCTTCTCACTTCTAGTCTGAGCAGGGTTTTTTTTTTAACCTTAATACCGGTCATTGCTGTCAGGTTTAATTAGGGTTTTTTCAGTTTTTAAGCTATAGTGTAACTCCATACTTAGGTTAAAGACCCTGTTTATGACTTGACTTTCTAATGTGCCCAGCGGACCCTTTTAAAAATGTCAATCCTGTGAGAGCGGCCTTAAATGTGCACTTAATGGCTACACACATAACAATGTGAAACAAGACTGAGGCTAATGGTGCATGTTGCGGGTAAAAAGTCGACATCCCCAGAGCTCATGATTCATGAAGAGGACATATAGAAGCAGCTAGTTAGTCCCATAGCAATCTATAACCCAACAAACTAATGTAGATAATTAATGATATGCTTCTTTGCCTTCGAGGTCCACTCAGTTACTACTGTAGGTCGTAGGGAGCACAGTTCGCTTTGGAGCATAAATACACTTTTGATGCTCTGTTTTTGGAAATCTCTGCAACTGTTGCTTCGTACATGCTTTCCATTTCAATTTGAATTCTGGGTAAAATGATCCTTTCCACTCATCCCATGCATGCTGCTTCAGCACGTGGAGAATTGCAAGGCTGAACAGATTGGCTACAACCAGTTAAATTGAGAAGCTACAACTGGACAATTGCTAGTAGGGGGGGAGAATTAGGGAACAGGAGTAAAACTGAAAATCTTAGAATTCAAGATATAAATGTATCTACTGGCCATTTAAAGTCCTTATCAGTACACTGCACATCTGACATAGAGACACTGTTAATTTCCCCCCACAATGCCGTCATCTGTCAGCCGTAATTTCAGCGCTGTGTAAATCTCTTCTCAGGGTGCAGACCTGAACAGCATTGATTGTAAGGGAAACTCTCCCTTGCTGCTGGCTACGAGCTGTGGAGCATGGAAAACTGTGGCTCTGATGCTGTCTAAAGGTGAGCTGCAGTACTGTACTCCACCACCAGCAGAGCTAATGTAGCGCGTAAGATGCCTGATAATGCAGACTGTGAACACACGTGCGCATGTTTATGTCTTTACAGGGGCAAATGTAAATATGACAGACGGATGCGGCTGTAACTTCCTTCACCTGGCCATTCTGCAGCCCAAGGGTCTGAAAAATCTCTCCGAGGAAGTGCTGCAGGTATCCTCAACGATCAGTGTAGTCTGTGGCTTGTCAAATGTATGCTGTCAGCAAGTGATTGGAATTTAATTACTATACTGTCCCTGATCAGTTTGCCTTGGGCCTTCAGTCGTTGCATTCAAGGCCACGATGAAGTTCATTACACTGCCACCAAGCTGACAAGTTCTTTACACACTGTATGCCTCACTTAAACCTACAGCAATGACCCGGCTTTCAAAATAAGCCATTAAGGATATGTTTATAGACAGCGTGTGAATGGGATCATTATTATGCATCAATACAATGTGTTTATCATTTGTCTGCCTTTAGCAAAACAGTGTGAAGGCATTACTGAGCTGCGAGGATAATGAGGGCTGCACGCCCCTCCACTACGCTTGCAGACTGGGCATCCATGACTCAGTGAAGAACATGCTGGGCCTGTCGGGGCAGCTCGGCCTCGCATGCAAGTCCAAGGACAAGAAGTCTGCCCTGCACTTTGCCGCTCAGTGAGTTCGATTTGTCCCTGAGGGCAGAACTTTCCATAATATTGATCTGAACAATACTGATTTGAGCTGATTTTCGCTCCAAGTTGCTTCAATTTTGCAAATTTGTTTAGAGAAGTTCTGGCAATGTCAGGGCTGATGACATTGCAATAATTTGAGTTTGAAGATAGCTTTATTATTAGGACTCCCTGTTGTGTAAATGCAGTCTCCACAGACAGCAGAAGATCGCCGACATTTTTATTCTAGTCTTCAGCAATTTTAACACATATTATAGAAAACAGTATTGATCCATGATAAAAACAAGAGTAAGATTAATAATAAAAAAAATGTCTCCTCAGAATACTTTTGATCTACCAATGTAAAGTCAATACTTCTTCTGTACCTCTGTAATTGAACAACAGTGAACAGATGAAAAATGAACAATCTCACTGTGTTTAAAAAAGTTACCTCCCTGTCCAGCTGTATTAAATTCTGAGAGAAATTTCTGCACACAAAAGCCTTTTGAAGATTAATTGCAGAGACATACCTATTACAGTGACCCAGAGGGGCAGTCACAAGAATAGACTTCATTTAGCGAGGCACACGTGAAGAAATGTTACTAATAGTGAGAAATGACTGAACATTCAACATTATTGGTATTAATTTTTCTGTCATGTACACCCATTTCATTAGAGCCAGAGGGTAAATGAAGGCCATGCTATGATATCACCTCTTGTAGAAACATCAGTCCTTTTCCCCACCCGGACCACTGCACAGACACAAAGTGCTGCTGACCTTCTGCTTACGTCATCTTCCAGCTGCCAGCTCTATGACTCATTGTTGGTACCCAACACGCTTCCCTTACACTATACTCTTGTACCTCTAGGTTCAAGCCCTGTAACAGCAGCCTTAAGCGTTTAAGAGTAAGAAAGTAGGAACTGGGCTCTGTGACTTCCACAAAAGGCTCTTCATTTCAGAGATCAGCAGGTCATAACAGTGAAACTAATTCTTCCAAAACCCAATGTTTCTCCCCACCCCTCTCTTCTTTAAGGTACGGGCGCGTCAATACATGTCATCGATTATTAGAGACCATCACAGACTCTCGTCTGCTAAATGAAGGGGATGAACGGGGCCTGACACCACTTCATTTGGCCTCAAGAGAGGGGCACACTAAGGTGGTGCAGGTGCTGCTGCGCAAAGGAGCTCTCTTTCACAGGTAAACCCAAACACGTATCAAAAGCACACGTACACACAAAAGCTCAGGATAGAAATCTTTTTTTTTTTTTTTTTTTACCGTATATACTCGTTAGTCAATAGCTATATTTATAAACCAGCAGTGAGTGCAATTTACAGTGTACATATCTCTGCACAATTTTTACCGCTTTCACCGATTACTATTTGTTGGGCTTGTGTTGTTTACAGCGATTACAAGGGCTGGACTTGTCTGCACCACGCTGCATCCCAAGGATACACACAAACGATGGACATCCTACTGTCAGCCAATCTCAAGTTACTGGATAAATCAGATGAGGATGGGGTATAAAAGGACGATTGTTTTCAAATTTTTCAATGTTAATCGATTCATAATTTGTGGTGACAGATGTTAGACAAAGCTATTCATGGATGGATAAAACGAGCTAAAGCATATGCCCTTTGCAAACATCTGCACGGTAATAACTACCATCACCATGGAATGAAAAAAAGCATCAGTGTACTATAATAAATGCATTACTGTCTACTGTTATACACTTATTTGCCAGAACACGGCATTACACATCGCAGCAAGAGAGGGACATGTGGCTGCGGTCCGGCTCATGCTGAGCAGGGGGGCAGAGATCACCTTAAACAAGAACGACACTTCCTTCCTCCATGAAGCTTTGCAAAATGGGAAAAAAGATGTGGTCAATGCCGTCGTTGACAGTGACAGGTATGTTTTAAAAATAACTTTAAAGTTTTTGTATTTTTCTTTTATTTATCCATATTTCATCTTTTCTCTCTGGACATTGCCGCTTTAAATGAAAAGGTTATTATTATTATTATTACTTTTTTTTTTTTTTCCTTTATGAAGTTTAGTTAAATCAAATCAATACGATTTTTATTTTATTTTTTTTCTTCTTAATCGAATACGAAGCGTCAGCGTATGTTCACTTATGAGGCTCCCGGCCGTGTTTTGCATCTTTGCTCGCTGAAAGTCCATGTCAAGTTCCGGTCCGCCGTAGCCTTGTCGACAACAAAATAGCAAAACACCACACCTCCCGTCTTGAATAACTTAAACATCCACTTTTATGTAGTAAACGACTTGTATCTTCTCACAGTAACTAGCTGTTACACCAGAATCTACTTGTCTTCATTTTACCGGTTTCTCTCCCTCCTTTTTCTTCACGTTGACCTCGTGTTGACTCTTTCTGCAGACGCGTAGCGCCTCCTAGAGGGTGTCTTGAAAACTGCAATATTAACCCCACAATTATTTGTTAAGAGTTATGGGAGTTAAATGAGCATCCCATTCAATTTCGGGATTAGTAGGGTCGATCACTGTCTGTCGCCGTTTATTTTTGTAAACCCTCTTTGGGAAGCACTGAAGTCTTTTCTTTAATGTGATGCATATTTGTGGTTTTTCTTCTTCCAGCTGTTCTAAGGCTCTGAAAACGTTCATTCCCGGCTCTAGCCAGCGATGTCCCATACTAGACATGATTGAGGTTCTGCCTGAGACTTACAAGGTTTGCTACATGGCAGAAAAAAAAAACATCCATGTCATAAATCTGTGTACACAGTCAGCATGACTCATCTCTTTGTGCAATTTTCTGTAATGAAACATTTTCTAACTGCACACTGAAAAAACATATAAAGCTGTGTCTCTAATTATAGCATCTCCTGGACCGAAGTGTGAGGGAGTCAGATGACGACCCCAACAGTCCTGAATACCATGTAATTTATCTAGTATCTTGTATAATCTAAACAACACAATACTCCTTATTGTATAAAGCAAGTGCCGAAGAAAAAACTAAACTATTCCCTATGTGGTTTAGATTGAGTATAATTTCAAATGGCTCCAGCCTCCCGTAGCAGTGAAGAAGTTAACTGACGAGGCCATGAAGTTTCAACCACTGATTGCACTCAATGTAAGTAATTTTTTATTTTTTTTTAGTCAAATATAATCTTGGTGCAGTAAAATGCAAATATTCTACTCCCTCGTGATTTATAAGTAGTAAGGTTCTATTTCTCTCACCTATTACCCTCTTTTAAGGCTACGTAGACTTAAGCATTCACCTTCAGGCTTATCCGATCACGATTTGCAGATTCATCTGAAGGGACACGGTGATAACACTTTTCTATATCCACACTCAGTGAGTGTTACCACAACATAGCTACAGTTTGTGATGCAATGCTTCGCTAAAGCAAAGTTCTGACATCTGTGCGTCCTTGGATCTTCGTTCCTCTGGCTGCCTTGAAAAGTTACAAAAAAGAAAAAAAAATTGTATTCCTGCTGTCATACTAGTGGCCTTCCATCTTTGCTGCCAGGGAGAGACTCATAGGAGCAGCAGTAATCTCTGAATGGAGTGGAGCCGCTAAAGTTAGTAACCAACCCTGTTGCTTTCTGTAGTTGGGTGGCAAACAGATAAACAGAGCTTGGACGCTTTGACTCAAACTTGAGGAGCTGTAGTCCTACTGCTTGGTGCAGACTGTGGATCAGTCCTCCCAATTGGCTTCCTTAACAACGATGAAGGGCTACATGGTAAAAGCCATGAGGTCAGACTTCTGCTCTCTTCCTGTTGAGTATACAGGTTTTCTCATTTCACCGTTACACACAGAAAGAGTTTGATCAGGAGAGACTTCAATCTCAACGAATGAAGATGGGATTTTATTGCCATGTGAACAAAACAAGAGGAGAAATGTGGGGAAGTCTTTGGTTATAAGACCCCATCGTAATGTCATCATGTTTAAAGGGTGTAAAGTAGTGCGAATGTGAGGACTGAGAGAGCTCTGAAGATCTGGATGTGATGATTTGATCCTGATGAGCTAAACCCGGGCACTGCATAAAGAGTGTTGGTGAATGGGGTGGAAGTGGGGAGAGGACGACAGATTTCAAGTTTGACAGCAACGGCATGATTGGCTGATTGAGAACATGGCGAATTTGGATTGGTTTACTGAAAACGCTTATAGTCAGGTGATTAGAAGAGGAGGAAGAGTGACAGCGAACGGAGAATAAATATGCATAAAGATAGTCTTCCTGACTGAACTTCCACTAAGCTTCATATGTTTCGGTTATGTAGCCTGGCCTCATTGATATGAATGTGGTGGATAAAATAATAGAAACACCTATCAGTATGTTGCAAAACAATTCAACAACATGATCCCCTACAGCTCCTAAAATGACTAGTTGAATTGCCATTGTAACCTTCATGGGTGTAGCATGTATTGCAAGACCGTTGTATTAGAGTGCATTATTTTCAGCTGGTTGTATTGAATAAATTGGCAAATGAGTGGAGTTCAGAATGGGTTTCATCTGCAAGCAAACATTCACAAATCTGGTGAGTGGCCCAGTCTATAATGGCTTACTAAAAGATTCTGCGAAATCATTGAACTACAGGTACATTGTGTAATCTTCGTTATGTAGTCACAGCAACCACATTTTAATTAAACATGGGCATTTTCCAAGTACTATTTGATATGTTGCAAAAACCCAATAACCTCTTTCAAATTAGAAACACTTCATGGCATATTTCTGCCTGCTGATGTCATCTGACATTATTCCAGTTGAGATCAATAATAATGCTCGCATATTAATATCTTTTAGAGTTTCAGCTGTCAGGCTGTTTTTACCTGCTTGTGGAAAATGTACTATTGACTGGACTGTTTATCTGCTGCACTTTCTGCAGGCGATGGTGCGGTACAACCGCATGGAGCTCCTCAACCATCCTGTTTGCAAAAAGTATCTGGCCATGAAGTGGTGTGTATTCAGGGTGACTCAGGGTGACCTTTCTGCTGATCTGATGATAAGACTTGTTCAGTATTTTCCAAAATGCCAAAGAATGATTTACTCTGTCTTTTCTTTTGTCCACAGGGTTGCTTATGGGAGCACAGCTCACATGCTCAACATGTTTTTGTACATGCTGGGGCTGCTGCCCTTAACTCACCTGATAGTGACTCTAAGACCATCTATGAACATGACTGAAACGGGCGAGCACAATATCACCATGGTACCCATATCTTTCATGGAGGTAGGAATGCCAGTAGTGAACAGTATTAAAGATATTGAAGCTGTGCAAACATATGTGGAATTAAAATCAAATTATTTAAGTGGCTACATTATATTGCACTGCTACAAACTTACCATAACAGCTGTGTGATTAAGATACTATCTCCCTTGATGGAATTAATTCCAACCTTGTTCTTGATTTCACAGCAAAGTCTCTTCTTGTCCATCTGCATCGTGATGGTTTTGACCATCAACATCTACTCAATAGGAAAGGAATTGGTGCAGATATCACAGCAGGTACTGTGCTGCTGCACAAAGTGTCATTACCTCATACAAAACATGTGGCCATAAATCTGTTCAGCACCGGGTCCGTGTGGACACACTAGCAACGAGGTGTGATGGATGAGTGGCCTCTGATTTAGATTTTCAGGGTCAGTGAATGGCCAGAGTCAGAATGTCACCTCTACACTTTAGACTCAGTCATTTGCTAATAAGAAATACTCCCACATCACCTCACAAGGCTCAGTAATATACAGTTAAAATGTTGATGTGCATGACTGTTTTTAAGTGAAATACCTTTCTGGCAAGAAACATTTTGAAAAACATCTGGAAGGTGGTTTGTTTGTCTAATGATTCTTTTCTTGTCACCTCTCAGCGCTGGATGTACTTCACGGATTTTTCCAACCAGTTTGACTGGGTCTCAGCCATCTGCTCTCTACTGTTCATCATCCCCATCATGCTCAATGCAGAGGGCTCTTTACACTGGCAAGCTGGGGCACTGGCAGTTATAAACTCCTGGTTTGGATTTCTCCTTTATCTCCAGAGGTACTATACAAAACTCAATTTCTGCATTTCAACGTAGTGTCTCATTCATGGCGCTGAGGTCAATAACTGATACGATTACCTGTTTCCTCAGGTTTGAGGGTGTGGGCATCTATGTTGTGATGTTTGGGGAGATCATGAAGACACTGTTTCGGGTTATAATGCTGTTCGTATACATGATGTTGGCTTTCAGTTTGGCGTTCCATGCCCTGATGCTCAACCAGGTAGGAGAATTTTTTTTTAATAAATATTTAAAGTCTCTTTGGTCATCCTTTGCGAGTGTGAAAGACCTTATCCTGTTTGGAGTGCAAATAGACTCATTTAATTTCATTCACTTTAAAAAAAAATAATCTCAGGAATATTTAAACCTGGTGTTAGAAGAAAAGTCACAGTCAAAAGTCATCCTATGGGCGTCGTCAATACCCAACTTGAACATCAAAATATAGCACAGTGCTCTGGATCAAATAAAGCCCACCCTAATGGCAGACATGTTTTGTCCCCGCTGCAAGCAAACTACTTTGCAATTTGCATTTACACTGCAAAAATGCCTGATCACATATCAGTGAAAGCATTTTGAATATGAGCCTTCTTTTGCAGGAAACAAGCTAATTCAGTATTTGTTGACCCCTGGCTTGGAGCTGACCTTTTTGGTTCTAAGTGAAATGTTTTGACAACTTTGAGATGAACTTGGTACACATACTCACAGTCCCCAGAGGGTGAATATCAGTGACTTGGAAGAGGTGACCCTAAGACTTCCTCCTCTGCTGCCACCTACAGGTCAAAGGTTTCACGTATCCACAGAAGTTCCTCAAAATCTACTGCACTGAAATGTATAAGATTCAGTTTCATAGCCCCCACAGGATGTAATCCAGTGACTGTAGTGATCCCCTGATTCCCCCCCCTAACATGAGGCTAGAATATCAGTACTTTAGTTTATATTTAAGTACTTGTAAAAGGTAATGACATTTACATCAGCCGTTGATGTGTTTAATATCAATGAACAGATGTTTCAATGTGAAGCAATCGTGACGTATATATTGACATCACGGACACTGAAAATGCTGATTAAGGACAGGACATGCTACAAAAATATCTTTAGGTTTTAATATTATGCCTGTGTATGCAATATTATAATTGATTGTTTTATACCTGTTTGGCGTTGTTTCTTTTTATCATTAGAAAGAGTTTGACACCGTGCCGCTCTCAGTGGTACAAACCTTTGTGATGATGGTTGGGGAACTGAACTACCAGAACAACTTCCTGGAGGCTTATCTGAAGAATGAGCTCCCTTTCAGTGCCCTGACATACTTCATCTTTGTGCAGTTTGTTCTTCTTATGCCAATCCTGCTGGTGAACCTGATGGTAAGCATCCTGACATTTAAAATAAGTTTATGTAGCTATACATTTTGTTTTTGTATTTATTATATATTTGGGAATTCTGTTGTACTACTTTGACATCATTTTCATTGGCTCCTCAGCATCTACTTGTTGTATAAAAACTATTATTTGGCATTATACAGTGCCAACCAAATGACATCGAAGGTTTTTATTCTGTGTTGTAGATTGGTTTGGCAGTTGGAGATATTGCTGAAGTTCAAAGAAATGCTGCCCTAAAACGGATAGCCATGCAGGTACGTATGAAACCAGATGGTCTGCGGCTACAACAATTTTTTGAAATGCTTGTCAACTTTTATCCTGCTTCCTCTGAGTCTGCTTTGTCTGCCATGGCTATATATGGGCCAAGCAACCACACAACAAAGACAATACTGTAGATAATGCTATCGTGTTTTGTTTTTGAGGCTCTTTTACCAATACAAGAAACATGGACATGTCAATATATCATAGGCATGTTATTTACTGGGGACATTAATTCAGGATACATTACCAAATTTATATAATGGGTCTATACAAATTGAGCAATAAGGCTCAATAAGATGTACTGAAGAATTTGATTTCAGATTTTGCAGAGCTTGTCATTGGAAGATTTGTTCCCCAAAGTTGCACCTCTGACTGAACATCTGACTATCTGACCCCAGATTGACCTCCACACCGCTCTGGAAGACAAGCTCCCCTACTGGTTTATGAAACGAGTCGACAAACCCTCCATCACCGTCTACCCCAATCGCAAGTGCTCGCAGGTTTGCTGAATTCTTGCTAAGAAACATACATTGTACACGATCCTGATTTATTTCTATGTCACTTAAGTGTTTCCCCTTTATTTATCCTGTGCACTTTTGTTTGCAGTTCCTCCTAAGGACATTAATAGTAGGTGAGGAGGAAACAAATGAAATGCGGAGTCATCTGCAGGCCAGATCACAGAGCTCCTCTTGGATAGAGAATGAGCTGAAAAAGCAGAAGTACAGGTAAAGCATGCAGGGCTAGATAGAATAATTACACAACTCAGTTTTCTATTTCTCTGAATCATCAAAGTGTGCAAAGTATTACTAAGATAATGGAAAGTAAACAATTTAAAATTCTTATCCCAAATACAATTAACTAAGATGAGCTATGCAATAACTAGCGGTTGTGATCTCATGTAGTAGAAAGTGCTTTCAGGCATTTTGTGATATTGTTTTTGATGCATGAGTGGCCCCTAGTGGTGACTCATTGTACCCCCTCCTATTATGAGCACAGTCAGCCACTCAGGAGCATGACCTTCCAAAAGTCTGACTATAAATCTACCAAAGATTGAATGAAGTCTGTCACTGAGCCACTGATGTTTTCTTCTGCAGAATGAAGGAGATGTCAAGCATGCTGGAGAAGCAGCACGGTCTCTTGAAGCTCATCATCCAGAAGATGGAGATCACCTCTGAGGCCGACGAGTACGACGGCCCTGTGAATGTCAGAGGCAGCGTGTGGCCCAACCTGAGTCAGACTAAACCAAGAGGACACAGTAGGTCCCGATGGGTCCCGCTGATGAAGGCCATCGAGTCCAAGAAAAAATGAAGAGGACGAAACAAACATAGCAACAATATATATGCACTGGGAATTGTCACGACATCATAACACTCACTATATATACTATATTATAAAGAAGGTAGAAAATAGGCATAAATATAATTCAACATATTAAGATGTCAAACTTGAATCCACTGTTTAAACAATGTACATTGTAACAGTTCATTTAAATAAGTGTTTGCTGACTAACCTGTTTAATTTATTCTTTTTAAATAAGGAATTAAACCTTAATATAATATGATTGCATATTGAGTTTAAAACTATAGGATTAGTGATAACATATACTTTTTTATTTTATTGTAGTCTGAAACTAACATTTCTTGTCCGGTACTGTTAAGTTACACCAGTCACCCGCTGATAAAAAAAAAAAAGTGCCTTTTGGTGTGTATGCAGTGTTGCCATACTTCTATTACTCAGTTGCTGCTACGTGCTCTTCATCTTACAGAAGATGTTTCACCTCCTCAGTTTTCTCAACCCATCATTAAACATGACATTAAACCTTAAACTAAAAGATGATTGGATGTGTAATTTGAGATGATTAAATCTGAGCTTTCATTAAATTTAAGTTTGTTGGTTATTGCTGCAATAAGAGCTGAGGGTAAATCTCCCATGTGTGCATGTCAATTCCAATTTGTATAAAAAACTAATAGCAATTTGGAGTTTTCCATAGTATTGCAATTCCTTCATCACCTACCTTAACAACACTTCTGCTGGATCAAACTCAGAATCCAGATTGATTCTGATCATGTTTAAAACCTTTTTACTGTCAGATGCCTTCTTACTTTCAAGATCTATAGTTTACTAAAGTTTAGTTTTTCGTATCTTATTGTATTTTATACTATTTTTCAGCATATTTATTGTCTGCATTTCATGTATATTGTCCTGTCTTTTATTTACTTTTTTGTCTTTATGTTGAAACACTTTGTAACTTATGCATTTTGCAGTTGACACGAATGTGTAAAAAAAAAAAAAATCTATCTGATAATGTGAGACAAATGAAATGTTGGGCATGGTTTAATGCATGACACGATAAAAACAACAGCAAGAAAAACAAAACTTCAACATGTTTGACGGATTCTTGCCTCTTATTTGCGTACCGGTTTTCATGCTTGTGTAACCCAGCAGCTTAATGTGCTGCAGTGGTAATCATGGGAATCACAAGAGGTTGAGTGGGACTCCATTTCCCACTCAAGGCCTCTGACATCACGAGCCTGCACCTGTCCCTCTGCTTCTCCAGCATAAGGCCCCGATTGAGGTCAAGCCCCTGAAAGACCCGCTGATAGACAAATGCTTGCTCTCCCTTCAAGTCAAGTTTCAAGTGATATTTATTACTGTTGGCCCTGCATTTAATTATTCCCAGGGCAAAGACAATAACCATATAGCCATCAATTACACTGATGTTTTGGACAACATTTGCTTCTTTTACTTGAGGAAGTACATGTCCAGAATGACTAATGAGTGCAGTGTTTTATCTCAACCTGTTTCTTGTTGGCAGTGGATGTAGCAGCAGGTTGAAATATGTGTCATATAGCTAACGCCCTCTAGAGTCGGGTAAAAAAAAAAAAAAAAAAAAGAGACAGTTTATCAGATGAGGAGTAAATCCAACAGCAGAATCCCTGAGCTAGCACCTTCAAATGTGTCAGTCAGGCTGTTCACCTCTTTGACGGATGTGGTGACAGAGGATGAGTTGGCAGCCGGCCTGAAGCTCTGACAGTCTCACCTGCACAAGTGGAACCCAATATATCAACATCGTGTCACATACAGAGATACGCTAAGAGCAGAGATCCCTCCAAGGTCCTCCAAAATCTCGGGTCTTGTGAAACCTGCATGGAAAAGCAAGATTATGGGAAGCATAGGAATGTGTCCTTGGATTAGGGAGCATTCTTGGCCTATGAAAGAGGGAAATCTGAGCAGCAGAATACCACAGAAGACTTCAAAATTGCTGTGACTTGCTTTTTGACACTGAAAAATTTTGTTGGAACATCAGTATAAACATTCGTAAACAATTATAACAAGCTTTGAGAAACTAAATAGTTTAGTGGTTTAAGAAGGTGAGATTTGAGCCAGCATGCTGTAATAAATTACACGCCATCCTGGGAACTGTAGTACAGTACAGCATTGAGCCCAGTGCAGTACAGTAAATTACCCTTTTTCTCTCTGTATAGTGACCTTGGCATGCCCATCTACCAAAATCAAGCATGCATCTCAGCTGCAGTTAGGTAATCCTTGGCAGAGTCTTGCTATTGTCATAAAAAAAAAAAAATATAAAAAAAAAAAAAAAAAAATCTAAATTTCACACATATTACGTGGTGTAATAGTAATAATAGCCTGGGATTGTCTGGGAATATATTGAGAAAGCATGAAAGTAGTAGGCTCCAATAACTTTCCACTTATCCAGAGAAATTGTGCTCCCACACCTCCAAGTTGTCTCCAAAACCTGACATGCATTTTTGGACTGTGTGCAGTATGCTTACAGTGTTTCGACAACAGCTATATTCTGTCTGAGTCAGGAATAAAAATACATCTTTCTCTGGAACCTTCCAGGCAGAATGGTAGCTCAGAAAAAGAAAAAAAAAAAAAAATTAAATTGCATTCTTCAAAGCCCTGAGGCCATCCAACTCTCTTCCTCTCTTCCCCCCTGGCTTTTGATTTCTGTCCACAGTGGGGTAACCTGTTTCATCTCTGTAGGTGTACGCTCTTTGAAAAGTTTGAAGGGATGCAAAAAAAAAATGCAAAAGTGGCCAAAATACACAGTAAAAAAAATAAATGTGTGATACTATGAGAATGAAGATGGTGCCTCCTCGCCTCTGCCACACCCTTGTCATGCCAACGCTCCAGATGTCATGGGAACCGATAACAGCTGGGGCTGGTACGCGCAGGCTGCGTGTGAAAGGCTGCTCCATCTGCAGAAACCCAATCCCTCTGTGAAACCAGCGAAGGATTAGACACTTTTGATAAGGTCCTCGAGACATTTCTATTACCAAAACACATCTGTGGGACCAACAAAACAGAAAAATGTTTACTGTATAAGTGCATTTCTAAATGTTCCAATCGGTGCACCATTATCAGGAAAAGTACGCCTTCCTATAATACAGCATATTAGGAAGATTATCTGTTTTTGATATAATCAACCCTCAAAGTAATTCAGCAACTTCATTACACTTTACACAGCATTACCAGTGAAAAGCCATTCATTTACAGGGCTTTACTTGATTACCAAGTTGAAGACGAGCAATTTAAGTAAAAAAAAAAAAAAAATTCACAGATTAATAGAGTTGTGGTCTCACTGAGGTCATGGTTTCTTGAGGAAAAAAGGGGGAGGAGAAATACTCCGAAAAAAAACCCTGTACAGATGCCAAGCCCAAGACACTTAAATTTGAGGGGTAGCAAAGCAAGGAAGGCATGTTTCACTTTTAGAGAGAGCTGACTTTACCTCATGCAGATGGTGTTGTAGTCCTGTGAAGTCGGTGACCTCATAGGCTTCTGTGTGAAAGACCTGCCAGGGTTACCAAATGGGAATTTAAAAGGGCCGATAGTCTGCTGATTTTGCAATCTTGTCGTTTACTAAAATCGTGTCAATCGGAGATTTGAAGTCGCTACTGTACCCGAAGTGTCCACCTCCAATTAAGGCACAGGTGGAACAGCCATGTCCACTGGCTCGGCTGCAAGTGACGCTGAGGACGATGAGACATGTCACAGAACAACTACCAACCCTCTGGAGAGCACTGGCCGGAAGACTACCTGCTATAATCCCGACCGGTACTCGGATGAGGAGTTTGAAGATAACGGTGTGGAAGGGAGGAACAAGCAGGAGCGCAGACTCTCCAAGGCGCACCAAAGGGAAGCGCGGCAGTCGCAGAGGAATGCGGCCAACGCCAGGGAGAGGGCGAGGATGAGGGTGCTGAGCAAAGCTTTCTCCAGACTAAAAACCAGCCTGCCCTGGGTCCCAGCGGACACCAAACTGTCCAAACTGGACACGCTTCGTCTTGCCTCTAGCTACATTACCCACCTTAGACAGCTCCTGCAGGATGACCGATTCGAGAGCAGCTTTGCGCACCCAGTCAATCTGGTATGAATGTCAAACTTTGCCAAAAAGCATGCTCAGAAAAGAAAACAACTTTTAAAGCAACACATTTCGCTGTATACTTAGACAACAAATGTAAAACCACTTTAAGTGTCCTTTTTTATTGACTTCATGTTGTCATTTTTGTCATTGACATAAGCACAGAATATAGTATTTTTCTTTTCATGGACCCAATTGTAATTCTGAAAATTTGTGTTGGATGTGTGTTTTTTATTTTTTGACTGATAAACCTGTTGTACAACTTGTATTTTGCTTTAACAGACCTGGCCCTTTATGATGACAGGACGGTCTGAGGAAGACATCTCATCAACTGTAAGACTTTGTGGAGCAACAGCATAGACAACCTCTCATCATGAACCAGCTCCAGAGCCTGAAGACACTATGACAAAAAAAAAAAACTGATACAAAAAAAATCCTCCTATCCAATCATCTTTGAAAAACTCAGTGTGAACCCTCTTACCCCCTTATGTCTTCAACAATGAAATTGGACTGTAAACTGTGTTGTTTTGTTGTGTGCATATATGCTGATGTGTCACATTTACACTGAGTGTCACTTCTTATCTTCATTTATATTTGATTTTAAAAGACTAGATTTGGGTTTTGCAAACTTTGATACTTGTCAACCTTGTAATGTGTGCACAGTCATTAAGCATTATGGCGATTGTTTTGATGCATAAAACTGTTGGGAGCTCAGCCTGTGTATTAAATTGAGTAGTTGTCTGATTAGTATGCTGGTCTTGGAGTGGATTCTACAAAACCACTTCATCATATCTGTTTTGCCACTATTGACAATATTACAATACCCAAGATAAGAATTCTTCTATTTTGTGGATGTATTTATTTTGTTTGTGCTTTAAAAAAAATTTCATGTCAGATAAACAAATGAACTAACAATGTCTTCTTCTCTCCTTGTGTCCAATCAAACCAACATTCATGATTCATTCTAAGTTATTTAGCAGTGTGTCATTGTGTATTAAGTTCTTCTGTTGAAACTAAAGCATAGATGGTATCTTATAATGCAGGGTGAACAGCTCCATCAATCTTGGTGGTTGACATGGGATGTCTGCTGCAGATGAACCTGCAGCTGCACCTTTCATTCGCTCTGAAAAGCAGATTACAAATGTGGGGATATTTGTGACAAGTGCCAGCCATTTAGGCAGGAGAACTGATGTTTGTATGGTTATCTTTGTGAGGACATTCCTTGACATAATGCATTGCATGGCCCTTTGCTTTCCTCCAAACATCACAACTAAGTCCCTAACCCCAAACTTACGCTAATTCTAACAGTAACCCTAAAACCAAGTTTTAATTCGCAAACAGCCCTTTGAAGGAGAGTGAGAAAGTGATCATCGAGGAGGTCCTCACATTGCCAAAATGTCACCATTTGGATGGTCTAAAACTGGCAATGGCCTTAACAATTATGGTTGTACAAGTAGGCTACACACACACACACACACACACACACACACACACACACACACACACACACACACACACACACACACACACACACACACACAGAAACATTTGCCTAAACGTCCTCACAAAGTATTTGTCCTCATGAATGTTTTTTTTTATGAAAATCCACACAACTATAGAAACACATGTAGACACACACACACACACACACACACACACACACACAATAATAATCTTTCAATGTAAGAAAAATCTGTCATAAAAGGTATAAATTAGTTGTTACCCAAAATATATAAAAATGTTGGTCTAGTTTCTGAGGTTGAATGAATTTATATGCTATTATAACTAAACCATTTTTCAAATCAGCTGCATCTACTTTGGGTTGTACCACATGACAACTCATATCTGCCAGCAGGAGTCTGGGGATATTGAGCCTCCAGAAAAAAAATGAAATTTTTCATATTTCAGTCAAAACAAAAAAAACCAAAAAAAAAAAACAACCTCTCATAAGATACTGGTCAAAAGTTCAGGGAAAAACTGAAGGTCACCGTCAAATGAACAAATGCAAACTTTCACATCCTACTTGCACAAATGCACACTCATAGACATCCACACTTAGTCGACAGAAAGGATAAGAGTGATCTCTTGATCCACAACTCCTTTTATCCCGTTAAACCCCCAAATGATGTGAGTACAGATGGATTGAGATTCAGGCCCAGGCAGTCTGGAGGGACACTGACAAAACTGTTCAAGTAGAGAAAAAGACAAAGAGAGGAGAGGACGAGTTTTCATCAGGTTCATCTAGACTTGCAGCTGTTGCTGTGTTGGTGAGTTTCCCAGAAGCCTGAACTGCTCTCCTGGGAGAAAACTGTCCACTCTGCAGGACCCGCACAGCTAATGAGCTGCCTTCTCACACTCCCTCTGCCGCTGTTCTCGTACCATCCACTTCAAACGCGGCACCGAGGGAAAGCAACTTGTAAATGTCCAATGTGCAACTTGACTGCACTGAAAATGAGGTGCCACTAATTAGAACAGGGCATGTCAACTAAATGATGTTATTTGGGACTGTCAGTGAGCTGGTCTCAGTTTTTTTGGGGACTGAAACTTTAGTTTTTCACAAATAATGACAATTTGGGGGGAAAAAAAACTGTGAGTGGTGGAATTAAAGACATGTTTACACCTTAAGGTGAAATTGTGTTGCTGTAGCAAGTTGTATTTAAGGTCATGCAGTTTCATATATTACATGAGTGGCATCTAGTGGTGAGGATTATGAACACAAACCAAACCTATGACAGACTACATACCGGGGTGAGCAGAACAAAAACCTAAGAGGAAATGTGTGTAAAATGTTTAGAAGAGAA
The DNA here is from genome assembly GCF_022577435.1 of Embiotoca jacksoni. NCBI lineage: Eukaryota > Metazoa > Chordata > Actinopteri > Embiotocidae > Embiotoca > Embiotoca jacksoni. The sequence continues at coordinate 12,236,150 of NW_027185307.1, forward strand.
TTAATATTTCTGTTTTCTAATGTTGAAATATTCACTTTGTGTAAATTCTGATTTGGAGTACGTAAGAAACTTGTACAAAAATATTAAAGAATTCCACAATTTCTCAGTAAAACCAAAGTATCTTTGTTGTTAAATGTTGTTCCACAGCAGTAAACATCCATCACTGTTAAAAACACGACAGAGAGTTTAGCCAATAAAACACAAAAGATAAGTCCTTCAAACTTGGCTTACCAAACCTCCACTAAACTTTTTCTTTTAAAACACCAATGATTCAGAACAAGATTACATTGTTTCCAACACAAATTGCTGATTGTTGATATGAGTGCAGAAACCCAGTTGTTCTGACGTGTTTGAAGATAGATTGACAATCATTGCTAATTATTGAAAATATATAGCAACATTTATACTTTTTAAAAGAAAAGTAAGTGTTCACGTTTGAATGCAAGACACTGTGACAGGTATAGTATGAGATAATAAATAAATAATAAAGAAAATGGTGGTTCGATTTAGATACTTCAGTTTCAGGGGTTCTTGCTGTCACACTGTCACACTGTCAGGCCTCTCTGGGATACTTCAATATAACAAAGTCATTGTTATTGACATCTATTCTATAAGTCATTATGTCTGCTGTGAAATTAACAGATTTTTATATATCTTGTTTTGAAATTGCTCTGTGTAGAAAATAAAAGTGGCAAGACTAGCAGAAGACAGCGGAGAGATTTTTGTTTCTAAGATTTGTAAATTAAAGCCAAGTGTGTAGAAGGGACTGAAAGCCTGCCTGATTTCCAGCTGTCTTAAAGTAATAAAGCTTCTCTCGTCGTAATCTTAACCAGGTTTTAATATGTTCAAAGGTATAAATGTTATTATGTCTGCTGGACATGGAATTACAATTTATGGCCTCTAACATACAGACTGACATCTTGAATTTCAACAACAATGACTCTCTACGTCCAGCAGAGGTCAGCACATCTTCACAATGGTCACAGTTGGACACAATCTGAAAAATCTTGCTGCCCTATTTGATAGCAAGAGTCGAAAAGCCTCAAGATTATATTTCTACTCATCACAGTTTTCAGTTTTTAAATGAGTATGTAGCAAGTTTTCTTTAACACAAGAGTTTAAATGAGAATACAACACTACATCTGCCCTTTTGCTCCCTGTGTGGATTCCACGCTGAAACAATTTTTTTTTTCAGTATCATTATCATCCTTTTTTTAAACCTGAGTTTTAAATGAATTCAGGCTGAACACATTGTTCTGATATAAAATTGCATCGTCAGCCATCAAAGCTCAGCACAATCCAACTTTTTTTGTTGTTTTTTTGGTACAACTGAAAATTGTTTCATTTAAAGAAGAATTTCCATGAACAGGAAGGAACTATAGGTCCAAAGCCAACATCGGGGTTCAGTGAGGATGCCTTTGTAGCTGCCCCAAAAACACTAATTTTAGGCCGTACAGCCTGCAGGATTCCAACCTGGATGCTTTGAGCTTCCCAAACCCATTTTCAGCATGTTTGTTATTCAATATCCAGTCACTCAATATCACTAATGAGAAAAGGGATATGTAAATCCCAAACTATTTCAATCACGTTTGCCTAATGTATACACCCCTCCACAGGGAGATCAGTTCCTCTCCTGTGTCCAGGCTTTGTTTAGAAAATACATTCTTTCCAGGTATGAAAATGTTGACCCCTGAACCTACAACTGTCATCCGACAACGCAAATTTAAGGTAACAGTTGCTTTTCTACAAATTGCTGTAATCATGATTATTGCGGTGTGATTGCAGTGCAGCATGATTGTGTTTTTGTTTTTTTTAATAAATTCTTCCCACAATCACTTTGTGAACTGAGAGTTTGCATGCACTGAACATCTCCATGAATGTGCCCATGAACCCAACAGCCACAAGTTTAAGGACACTTGCAACAGATCCAAGAGTTGGGCTTAGATTGGAGCAAGCAGTCGAAGGAAGTGTTCATCTTTCTGATGGTCACGTTGAATGATGCTGACATATTTGTACGTGTACAAGTGGATGTTTGTGTGTCTTTTATACCAATTTTTCTTTTCACTCTTTTGAGTAGATACACAGAGTCTATGTGTACAACTGAACACTGTAGGCTGTAGGACATGTCATTTAAACAGGACTATGAAGTACATTTGTTTTGGGACTATTTTATGGTGTGGATTTGGTGTAGCAGTGAATTTTTCCAGCAGCACGATGATGTACCTGGGACTGACTACATTAATAAATAACGGTCTGGTTCTTCATCATTAAGGAACCTCGGGCAAGAGTGTGGCTCATTCATGTGTTTTAACAGATTATTTTCATCAGATATAATAAGCTGCTTTGTTTGCTGTTTTGGGTATTTTCACTTGTTTGGCTGTAAGAAAGAAAACTATACAATATCACCAGATGAAAATGCTCATTTCTAAGTTGACTATATAAAAAAAAAGAGACCAAAATAAAAATCGTACGCACGGTTGTCAATGTTGTGGGAGATTTGAGGGCATACATACGTACATACAGCAAATATACTCATGTCCTCTGGTGTGTAACTGTAAATGAAAGCGAGACAGACACAGAAAGAAGGAGATCTGTCTTGTGCACAAGACTTCCTGTTTCTCTGTGGAGATGACACACTCTTCTGTTAGATAGATGATTGGGTTACAGCACGGGACTGGTAGCCTCCTCTCAGGAGAGAATTGAGGCTCTTTGTGGCAGGATGAGCTGGACAATCTGAAAGAAAAGGTCGAGCCAGATGGAGAAAAAAAAGGAGTAGGAGAAGACAAGAGGGAAGATGGATAAAGGAGGAGGGGTGAGGAGTGCGCAAGGTGGGGAGGGTTGACGAAGCAACACCCACAGAAGCCTCACGGCCGTTTCTCGGCCTCAGCTACCATTGTTTCCCTAAACCGAGTGACAACACACAAAGCGAATATCAGTGCTGCTGTACTGCCTGCTGACTGAGACAGTTGCTGAGCTGCTTGGGTGGTGTCCTGGTTCCAGCGCTGTTGCCAATAGAAGCCAAGAAGAAACAGATATTTGTGTTTGCTCTCAGGGCATGTGGAGCAATCCAGGCCCTGTTTACAAGGACTGGGCGGTGCCCCCTGGCTTATTATCTTGTCCTCACCTTTCTGTCTCTCTCACAAAGAGATTTACAACACCAGCTTCTTTCACTGGGCTTATTTTACATACACACGGGCTGCATATTTTTCCCATTGTCTCTGAGTTTCTGGACATTCAAGGTGTGCTTACCAGGCATGCACATTTACAATAAAAACAAAGGTAAACATTTTTTCTCCCATAGATAGAAAAATTTAAATTCACAAAATGTTGGTTTTGCAACGAGGGAAATTTTAGCCCACAAAGTTTTTTGTGAATGTATCTTTTTTTCAGTCATTTCATAAAGTTTATGACAAAATAGAAAAAAGAAGGCAAATTAATTATTAATATTAGCTTTAAAATAGTGGATATTAGTACAAATCTAAATGGAAAACAGACAGATAAATAAAAATATGACCACAAACACAAGAACCAATTCATCGGTGTCACTGACTTTTATGTGTAATCTTAATGAGGCCAGGAGAATTTGTTTTGAGACAAGGTTTCACACTAAAACCTCTTCACCTGCCTAAATAGCTTTCACACAGTCTGAGCTGGTTCCACTGCTACTCCATTTCCCCTCCGGTAGCATATTCTCCCCGAGTTCATCTTCTGATATTACAAAGACGGCCACAACCTGACAATGGAGATGATATTTTCCTTTACAATGGCTCCCAGTCTCTGCTCTGGGCGAAGGCTCAGTAAGCAGCCCGGGTTTTCCCATCCCTGTCAGACAGCGGCCCAGCCCAGTGGAGAAATGAGTCCCCAGGTTGCTTAAAGGCCCAACCTGTCAGCGGTCCAGAGGGATTAGCCATTCACAGCCTCCATATTGTTCTCCAGGCCACAATGGGCTGCATGGGGCCCGACCCTTTGTCATCAACTCTGTTGTGAACTTCTGCTGGGGCAACAAAAGTGTAACACACCTGCAACCATGGATTAGAACTTTTTTTTCACATTCTCCTTCTCTTGTTCTCTCTTGTCTTTTGCCTTTTCTTCCCTGGCACGTTGCCCGTGGCTGTGTTGTCCACATCAAAAAGGCATCTTTCAGACTAAAACTAAACAGAAAGAGAAAAAAAAAATACTGAGACCGACAGTGGACAAGATGCTGAGCAGGTTGTTTTTTTTTTAAACCTATTTTTGTGACTCTACCTGTGGTTTAAAAAAGAAAATTTATTTTTGCTACATATCTGTTGAAATGTTGAAATCATTTCTAATGTTATACGGAGATCCTGCACTGTAATCAAACAAATTGCGTGTACTGAATTTTTGTAGAAGTCCAAATAAATATCAGGAAGTATATCTTTTCCAGGCATCAGTCTTATTTTGACATCCGCGCGTCACCTTTAACCTCGTTGAGAAAATGTTCTGTGAAGGGTCTTTGACTGCCACATCCCAGCAACTAAACCCCAAATCCAACCTTCTTTTTTCTAAGAGGCCTGAACTTTTCCTGACCACATCAGAAATCAAAGTGATTTCATGGTCATCACATAGAACGTGATGTCCTAAAAAATCTGAGTGGAAGGGAGAAATTTATTGGGATCTTTTCTTGTTTATTGCCTCTGAAGACAGCTTTGTTTGCACAGGTGCAACAGAAAATTTGGGGAAAAGAGAGACACATAACTGAATTTTGTGTAACTGATATTTGTATTTGTTGCTTTACAAAGTTTAGTGGAGGTCAATAAACTGTTACTCCTCTTTATGATTCATTTAAAATTTGTTGAATGTTTGTCTATAATTAAGGTAAAGTTTTATAGCACAGGTGAATCCTGCATTATCAGACACGTCTCATAAACAGCAGTCATATTCCACAATAAAAATCCCTGGTGAATACATTTGGAGGATGTTTATACAAAATATTTCTTAATTTAGATTTTTACTCCTTTTCATTTTTCTGATGTCTTTTTGAAAACTTTTTGATAAAGTTCTGTCTGAGGATGATATCGGTCTAACTTGGCCTCATAAAAGTTTTGAGTACAATTACAGCATTCTGTAATTTAATCGAACAAAGAAATTAGATAATCCCAAACTGCTTACTTAGAAGTAGTAGTTCCAAAAAAGGATGTAATTGTTTGTACTTTTTCATGTTGGTGAAAAGTTTTTAAAGAAAAAAATAATAATGAAAACTTATCAAACTATTCAAATTGTGTAATTGTTGGCCTTCGATCAGACTTCATATATTTAGGATTAGTTATGGTACATGTGCATCCAAATTGCTGGAGTGGGGATTGTCATTACAGCACATGATGGGATAACCTCAGGGTCACCATCATACATAAGACGCAGCTGACAGCGACACTTGGCCAGTTAACACTGTGTGATGGATTACCTGTGCATGTAAGCTTGAAAGTGTGCGTGCAGGCTTGCGTGTGTGTGTGTGTGTGTGTGCGTGTGTGTGTGTGTGTGTGTGTGTGTGTGTGTGTATGTGTGTGTGTGTGTATGTGTGAGATGTTGACTGTGTCTATGTGAACGCGTATGTGTCTCCCCCCCTAGAGAGCCTCTATGGCTGGATGGTGTATCAGATGGCACGATAATTACTCAGCCTTCAAAAGGGGGCTGTCCTGGGCAGAAGTGAGTAGAGGACTGATGGCTGTGTGGTGGTCAGAGAGGCTGCCCGTAGGGGGATAAGGCGTGGAGATGAGGGGGCACATGTGGATATACCTGCTCATCACACAGATATGAAAACCACTTATGCAGGTGAGCTGTCAGGTTAACATAAAATTTAAAAAAAAAAGGAGAGAGAAGCAGAAATTTCCTGGCTCTCCCCGTTTGTAACTGTTCTGTATTATTTCTTTTAAAATGGGACATATTAATGGCAATGTCAGCCATTAATAAACAATTTAAGTTCAGTTCAGCTCATTCCTAAACCCATCACTTAACCACATAAAGAAATGTTGCTAATATAACCCTGAGCAGATGGTAGAACAAGCTTTGGAAATTTTGGCAGTGGAAATATCACCATTAACTTTGAAGTTGATATGGGGAGTGCATTATAATACAGTTGGCGGTTTTCATATCCAGCAGATATGTAGCAACATTACTGTTTATTTTGAGTGATATTTATGGCCACCAGACAAGTGTAGGCCCAATAATCATCCTCCTTTCAGCTCTGTTTTGGTCTCCACACCCACTCCTCAGGCATACATTTAGGTCTTTAACTGCTCCTCCACTATAATAGCTCTGTCTTTGGTGGTGTGCAGGTAGCTTACAGCAGACAACTGCCTCTGCGGGAAGAACTGATGATAACAGAGTGGTCAAACATAGTGAAGGGCTGGAAAGCCAAAACAATAAGTTAAAATATGCTAAAAAATAAAATAAAAAGCACTGAAGACCTACAGGAAAGAGCAATCAGGTGACAATTGTCTTTGGGGTTTTTGCCACGAGTGACACCTTTTATTTTACATATTGTCATTTGATAATTTCTCAGGATATTGTAGATATTGATTTTATCAGCTTTAAACTCTCAGTTTTGTTTTATATATATTTGTATGAGTTTGTGTTTGTGTGTGTGCGGGAGCAGTTCTGTCGCCAACAACCAGGAGGATAGTCGAGATGGACACCGACCTTTGACCCCGCCTGATCCCAACCATCCCCCTGGCTTTCAGTCTGCTACCCCTTCACACACATACACAGAGCTTAGCGTTCCCAAAGCCCTCTCAGACCCCCTTCTTCTGTCGGTCAGATCAAAGCTCGCCGGGGGTTGAGAGGGACCTGACCCGTGGGAGAGGTGGAGGATCCTGCTGTTTGGCTAGTCGGCGGTGTGGAAAGAGACAAACAGGCAGCTTCAAGGACAGCCAGAGAGTCCCCCCCCCCCCCCAACCCTCCCTCCCTCCCTCCCAACCCCCAGGCTGATGGAGCCCTAAATCCACAGAGGGTTCCCAAGGCCATGCATGACAGAGGAGGTCGTTCGGTCTGTCGTCATAGAGAAACATGCTCACACACACACACACACACACACACACACACACACACACACACACACACACACACACACACACACACACACACACACACACACACACTTGAACAGACACACACACACACACACACACTTGAACAGACACACAAACTGCGCTTCTCTCACCGTCTCCTCCGTCCTCACTGCATCAGGAAGACTCACACACTCTCTCCTCCTCAACCACCACATCACAGATGCTCACACACACTCCCAGATTTTTCTCTTCCTCTTCCTGCGTCACGCAGACGTTTTTCATCCATCATTTCTCCCACTGTCTGGGCCTGTGACACTGATTCATTTGTGCTGAGTAATGGAGACACAACTAATATCAGGGAAAGTGTTTAGCAGTTGTGTACAGATTGTGATGCGGTGGAAGAACATTACAAGATGTGAACTTTTGTTATCTTCTAATTCTCTGATCGGTACAAACTCAAAAGATCTTGATGGAGTCCAGCAATATAAATGTGCACTTCCACTAACGTCTGTACATGTGGAAAACAGCAGTGTCCTGCAGTTTTTCTGACTAAACATTTTGTTAGGACATGCGCGTTCTTGTTTTTGACCCCATTATGGATCTTTCCTGCTCTGTGAATATTGCTGCCGCCTGCTACCTCAGCCTGTGGCGTTGATTAATCTGCGTGATAATGAAGACATGCCACAAACCCTGGTGGGTGTGTAATCACCATAATCATTTAATAATTATGTTGTATTCATAAGGAGCGGCTGTTTAATGAACTGTTTACTCACTTTAACTTCGCTTGATTAGATCTAATCACACCTCAGTGATATACAGTGTTGTTGTTTTTTTTTTATTTGTTTTTTTTTATAATAATTGCTTGTAGCTCCAGTGAATTTCTAATTAACCATTTCCTCTATACTGAAACTGTGATTGCTAATTTGCATCTATATTGCAAAAAAAAACCCAAACCTAAATAATATCTAATGTCAACAATCACAGGCTTCAATTTCACAGTCTCTCTTAGCTGAGTTAAAATACAGTTTTGCAGCATGAAATTTCCTTTGAAATCCCAGAGACACCTGATGCTTGTTTAAGCTACTTCATGCGTCTCATACTAGCCTCCTCCACATTTTTATTAAGCACCCCTGCAATTCCAGACCCTGTGTTCCCCTCTTTGCTCTCTCTGCCTCTGGTGCGCAACAAAAAGACACACTGCCGTACCACTCATTGACTCCCTCGCACGCCTCTGTCTCTCCTCTTTCGTTTACAAGGTGACAAAGCTCGCCGCAGTGTCTCAGTACAGCTGGCATCTCCAGTAAACGGGGGGCTCCCATGTGATCTATCTGCATGGCGCTCATGTTATCTCCGGTGAGGGCATTTAAAGCTCTATGTCTTTTCCACATGGCCCAGACTAGTTTAATTACCCAGCTCTGCCTCAGCTGTAGCTGTTGCACGCCCACCACTCGGTCTCACTATGTGGGAACAAGGACGGAGGAGGACAGGGTCTACAGCAAAACTGCATAACAGATTGGAATTAGTACATGTAATATGTCGATGTTGAGAGGGCTGCAAATTTAAGAGAAATAGCACGTTCATTTCCTCTTCTAATTGAATATACATTCACAGACACATACTGTATACACAAATATCAGCCTGGTGACACACCAAAGCATATAATATACTTGTTGGTAGGGGATGCTGTGTCAGGGTCACTTTTTCCCCACCTGAAAAGTAAGGTTCTTTAGGTTGAGGGAGCAAAAACTACGTGGTTTGGTTTAGGAAAAGGTCATGGTTGGGGTTAAAATAAGTAATTTTACATAAGTAACAATGCGTACATCACATAAGTTGTTTAGTATACGTTACATAAGTTAAACACAATAAGTTATGTAAACATGTTGCCACTAATGTGATTCTGATGGGAGGAATTCAAACCATCCTGGGTCTCCTGTAGAAATCTGTAAAAGAAATCCACGACTGTGCCAAACTGAATAATCATATCATGAATTCTTCCCAAATCTGTTTTTCCACAATTATGGTAGTCTGGATTTGGTCTGAAAGACCACAGTCCACTGTAATTAGGGAGTCACTGATGTATACAGTCTAGAAATCAAAATTATAACTGGAAAAGTTAGAAGGATTCTGCAGACTTACGTCCTTCTTCATATCTTGGACATTCCAACAACGTGTTATAGTTATTGTGTTCTTTGTTGTTTCTTCTGATTTCTTTATTCTATGTGTCCATTTTATGGCATCATTAATCTTCAATGAGATGCAGTGATATAAACAATAATATAAGGTTTCAAACCTTTTTGGCATGTGACGATTTAAAAACAATACGTCAGCTCATGACTCCAGGTCAAAGGTCACATAGTTCCAGGAGCTCTTCAAGCAAACAAAGCCTGATTTGACTGAGTTGAATTTGAATAACCTTGAGAGACCCAAATATGTTAAGTTATCCAGTACTCAGGACACAGTGAGACGAAAAACACAACAACAAACTTAAACAATGTCAGCCTAATACTGGAGTTTACTGCTTTATTTGCCATAAAATGTAATTTCGGTATGAGCCTGGAATGCACACCCAATGCTCATGTACCTGCAAAAGCAATACTAACATTTCAGGGGGAAAAAAAGTTGTTTGGCCTAACAAGAACCACCCAGTGTTGTGTTCATCTGATACTGCAGGCCTGTGTCAGGTCTTCCCTGGCTCTGAGCAGTGAGAGAAGGTGAGACTCTCTGATAGGATCAGTTCGAATGACCTTTTCACTCCTCTCTTCTCTTTCCTCTACTGCCCTCTCCTCACCTCCAGCCATCCCCTCCACCCCCTCCATTCCCTCTTGGCACTGTTGGCGCTGGGTGGCACCCAAGAGCCGCTTGGCCCGGGGGGTAGGGTTACAACAAACCAGGGCCTTGGCTCACATGTTTTAACAATTTCCTCTGTCCTCTGGTGAAATTATGCAAATATTTTAGTCCAGTTTCCTTGAGTCTGGAACACCAATTAAGAGTGTCTGTTTGGTTTTCATGACAGCTGTTGAGGAGACTTGCAGGCAGGCCTTGCGCTGGAAGTGAAGGGCTCCCACCAAGCTGGCCTGGACCCAGATGTAAGACATGCAGATACACAGGAGGCTGCACACAGGGAAGTGCTACTATTGAGACGAGACTGGGGCATAAAAAAGGAGAAAGTATCGGAATAAGGAGGTTGAAGTCTGTGAGGTGGGAGGGTAGAAAGGAGAACAAAGACAAAAACAGAGGAACATAAATAAAGGTGGAGTGGAAGAGGAATCATTATTTTCCCAAGCTAATTTAGATTATAGAAGACTTGTAAACATTTGACTGTGTTTATTACGAGAAAATCTCCGGTGTGTGGCTTTCAACACATCAACCAAATTAAAGCTTATCACTCTGCGGCGATGATGTTCCAACAGTCTCCTTCCGGCAGCAGGTAAGGTCATACCTGCGACTGCCAACATTTAAAAGCACCGACAATAGCAGGAGGTCAAACATTTAAAGTGGCCCGCTGCTGGGAGTTCACGCTTCTTCTATGTGTATAATCAGCCCTGGTCCAGAACTCCATCTGAATTATTTTTATGCTCTCTTTTCCTTTCGCCTTTCTCCATCTCTGTAAAGACTACCCATCATGCCCAGCATGTGAAAACTTGATCTAAGGTCTGAAAAGTCTATGAAGTCCACTCTACCTCTCTACAAGTCCATCTTTGCTTTAAAGTTCTGGTGGCTCCAGAATTTCTCCATCACGCTGAACAATTTGATCCAGGGGATTGTGCTGTCTGGATAAAAGTTCACTGCGCTCTCCGAAGGGAATGGATTGAGGTCATGGCACTAAAGAATCTCCCTCAGTTCAAAGGTGCGCATGAACGTGAGTCCTGAAGAGAGATTCATCTTGGTTAGCAGAAAACCTCTTGAAAGGAGGGCGTGTAATTGCAGTATGGGCCGTGACGGACCATATCGTTATTAAACGGTATTGTTAAGAGAAATAGGAGAAAGGGGTCAAATTTGATATAAGCCGCCTGATTGTGACATTTGAGATGAGTCCTTCACTGATGCTGGTGATAGATAGAGGATCGGCTTTGATGAGTTTATCCATCATTATAAGTAATAGCTTAGAGGCACATGACGAGTGGGGAAAATGGCAATTTTATATTGGCTATTTCTAATGGCTTTACTATCTAAAATTTTCCTTCATAAAATGGTCAAATAAACTCTAACAGCGGCACCTGAGTTACACACGTCTTTGTGAGCTTCTGGTCCAGCTCGTCTGAGATTTCATCATGCACCTGAAACCTAAGCAGAAAGCGCACATCAAAGTTTGTGTCAAATTTTAAGAGAAAAGAAGTTGTAGGTAGTCAAATTCGATGAATAGGGAGGGTGTGGAGCAAAGATCGTGTTTTAATGCGCTGTGAGCGGACGTATTGTCATGTCGGAGAACCCAAATGCCATCACGCCACAGTTTAGGTCATTTGCACCAAATGTTGACCCTCAAACGGCTCGGAGCAGTTCAGTGGAACTCGGTTGAGTCTGACCCTGCTGAATTTACATCGCACGACCCCCACGAATGTCAAAGAAAATCCACCTGGTTGAGCTCCTGACCTGATTCAGCGCCTTTATTAGATTTGGTCATGCCGTTCTGCCCCTCTTGAAACACAAATGTCACTCAAAACGCATTGCCTGGCTCATTGCTTCATCGCTGTAGACTTTGTGAAGAATTTCAAGGGTCTCCATTGTTGTTTTCCTGAGTTGGACACAAAATTTGATGTGTGACCTCTGCTGCTCATGTCCATTGCAAAACCAGCAATCACAAAAATGTGTGTAACTCAGGTGCTGATGATGATCGAACAATAAAACCTGGAATACATATTCACAAAGGTTATAGCTTCCTCCTGCTTTGTGCAGTTCAGGGTGCTGTGCAGGAAAAATCTCTACTTTTTAATAGCCCCTCGTATTGACTTTGTAAACATTGGCCCATCATTTAAAAAAAAAAAAATTGAACTCATAATGAGAAAGCAAAGAGTATTCATCAAAACAAATTATCCTTTCTTTCTAAAAAAAAAAAAAAGTGTTAGTTGCTAACTAAGAAAAGATAAATGTTGGATGCAACTAACTTTGTAGCACCCAATAATTCTTTCTAGTCCTTTTGCCTCATTCAGAAGCTTCCTTTGTTTGTCTGTTTCTTCGTCCTTCCTTCATCTTCTGTCCACCCCCTTCAGCCCCTTCATAATTTTCTCCCTCTTTTACCCCCACTTCCACACTCTCCTCTCTGCGCTGTCTCCCAGAGTTCTTAGTGGTGCTGGGCTTTTCTGCTCCAGGTGGTCTGCAGCCAGCCACCTGTGTTGTCTTTGTGGCGCTGTCATCTGTCTCCGGGCAGGCTTTGTGGGGTTGCCAGTGTGAGGACAGGCCTGGTGAGCATTGATGATGGAGATAGTGCTTTCTGCTGCTGCTTCTCCCAGACTCTCACAGGACTCCAGTGTTGCTGGACACAAGCAGCAATGTTTACAGTCCCAGAGAAAACTCCTGGGAAAATGTTTTACTCGTCTTCCTGCCTGATTGTTTGTACTGAAACAAGTTCAAAGTATGATGTTCTCTTCAAGCACAGATTCAAAAGTTTGTACTTTTAAAAATTAGATAAGAGTCCAGGAGGCTGCATAAAACAGTATATACATATAAACAAATACATAATGCCAATATGGTAAAAGGTACTTGTAATAATAGAAGATATGTCTTCATGGGAGAAATTACACTTGAAATCAGAGTCTGTATTGTATCATAAAATGCATTTCTGCCGTGCCTGTTTTTTTTTTTTTTATGTGCATGTGGGTTAGGATGAATGTTTAAAAAACAACAACAACCTAACGTTCCTCTCCTGGTTCTGAGCAGTACCATGTTGCTGACAGGTACTGCACAGCGATAGACCAGCCAGCAGAGATGCTCGTCCACTGACCTGTTCTGAGATGCAAGAATTTCAATTTGTCATGCTGGCACGCTGCCATACATACTGTCCATGTTTTTGTGTCATCATATCATGCATCATACACCTTAAAATACAGAATTTGAAATTTCAAGGATTACGTTCACATGCTCGTCTGACTTCTGCCAGAGTTAGTTCTCTGCAATGAAAATGAGAAAGAAAACATAAAATCTGACTCATAGTCCAAAGCTTTCTAAGTGATTTCCTGTCCAAACCTACCTGTACAGTTAGATAACTGTGGAATGAAGTAACACAGCATCAGAGACACATACTGGACTGTACTTTACCAGACTAATGCATTTTTCTTAATCTCCACTTGAGGGAAACATTATTCAGCTATGGCACCCGTTTATTTCACTACATCACATCATGGAATAAAAACCCATCTGATGAGAAACAGCTACAGTGAAGGTTTTACAAAGTTACCATATTTTCAGGACATACCTGGTTTATTTGCTGATCATTTTCTCAAATAGTTAATTATCTGAGTGACAAAATGCCAGAAAACTATAAAATATCTTCTTTTTTTTACAGTAGGCTGATACATAATTAAATAATTTGTGCCCAAAATAACCCAAAAGATATAAATTGTAAAAAAATATATAAAAAAAAGAATTCATGGTTTCATTGTCAATTATTTTTTTTATAAAATAATCATTTCAACTCTATTCCCTCATGAGTGTCATGAAGCTGGTTTAAAGAATGCTTTAGGAGCGTAATACTACCCGAGATGAAGAAAGGCATCCCAGAAAGTGATTAGTAGACTGTTAATTAATCCCTTTAATCAAAAATGATCACAGAATAAACATTTTGAAGTTCTATTTCTACTCTTTAAATGTATCAAAAACCACGTAAATTTACTGTACAGTCAACATGAAAGTAAGTTAGGAGCATGTGATTTAGAGAAAATGTTCAAATAAATAAACAAAATAAATTGACGACTGCTCGGAGGTCAGAGTTTAGGCACTTCTTTATTTACCATTACACCACTGGATATGCTCAACATCCCTGGATACACCCCCTCCCTTCCCCGTTACATATTCAGAGTTTTATTTACTCCTCATCCGGAGGGGAGAGTGTTGATAAATGACGGCGCTGCGCCCTGGGACTCCCCTGTTTAAGGAGCGCCGAGGCGATTTATGAGCGCGCTCTTGCAGGCTTCACTGTGATTAATCGACGCCGTCCACTGCGGCCACAGGCGGGGCAGGGGCAGCCGGCCCTCCACTGTTTGGATAGAGAGATAACATCAAAGCAGCCTGCTGCTTGTGTTAAGAAAATACTGCATTCTGGGTCAGCGCAAATGAATCCAGGAGGAGCTGGAAACTGTTTTTAATGGCATCCCCATCGATATATTATCACTGCGCAGAATTTGAGTCCAGAGGTCGTCAAATGATATTTGCAAATGTCTTTGTTCCTTCAACGTCAGAGCTTCCTCGAGGCTATGGTTGACTTTGATGATTCAGCTGTTTATGTTCGGCTATATTTATCAATGAAGGGGGAACGTGTTGTCAGTGAGAGTAAACATTAATAACTGCTGCAGCGCTAAAAACAGTGATTACCTTTAAAAAAGGTATTTATCCTAAACTGCACTCTATTGTTATAAAATTGGACGTCAGCCTCTGGTTTAAAGTTAAGTTTCTAGTAATCCCATCTGTTAAAACCCACATAGATGTGTTGAGTATTGTCAAAGGTGTTAGCCTCCTAGATATTTACCTGCCCTGCCGCTCTCCTCCACACCTGCACTATTGATCACAGGTCACACTGATGAGCTGGATGCTCCAGGGCCGACACTGCTGCTCTTTTGATCTCTCTTCACAATGACCTGCTCACCTCAAGGCCCAAAATCCCTTTTTTTCTTATGGCGGACTAAAAGAAAAAAAAGTTTGTCCTCAGGAAATGACCCCCCGTGTTAAAATGTTTATTTTTGTTCACCAAAATGTGCCCACACACATATCCTGTACAATTCATCAAGTGCAAATTCAAACATTAAAGAATGTTTGATTCCATTTTTTTCTTTTTTTTAATGCACTGGATACATTAGTTAGCCGGGTCTGCTCTATATGCAACAAAGTCGAGCAGTCCTGGCCAAATCCCCCTTTTTTTTCTTATCTCATTTACACATCAAAATCCTCTCTCTCCTTTCCCATTGTGAGAAAACCATACTCCTCAAGTCAACTGGGAATCGTTGGGCAAATTTCCGCTCTTTATTTTCTACTTCCAACTGCTTCCCGGAGTTCCTAAAAGGATGCCAATTTAGCTGAATTCAGGCTGAGTTGAAAGGCGCACTGTTACCTGTCCGCTGGGGTAGAACCTCTGCGGTGGCTGCCCTTTCCCATGCTTCCACTGCGGGACCTCGACCACAAGCAGACAGAGGGGACACCTGTTCCTTCAGAGAGGTTGGCCAGCATCTGAAATCTTAGCGTCGGCCCTGCCTATTGAGAGCGGGCAGCGCGATAAGGCCCCTGCACTGTGATGGGGTGGAGGAAACCTGAGGAGAGAGCAGGAAAGGGGATGACTATAGCCAGATGAATCTGGTGCAATTTGCCAAAACACAGTGGCTGCTTCCACAAGACGATTACCCACACTTGCAATAGAAAAGCTATTGTCTGGTAAGAGTCTCCACTTATCTATTCTTTATCGTAATGCAGAGATATAATAGCCTGCCTGTGTTGCAGTGAAAGGACAAAGTTTAGTGCAGAAGGGAGGGGGTGAAATTAAATGTTTCTGTTAACTGTGTAAATCAGCACGGTTATAGTCTAGTAGGAAAAAACATTGGCCTCTTCTGGAAATACTTTTGACTTAAAATCATAAATTGCTGGCACAAGAAGCCCATCAAACTTTACAGCCTTTGAAGTATTTGTGTTTTTGGCCCCTGCTCTGCCACCATTCAGCTCCTGCAGAAACAAAGGAGCAGAGAAGTTGATTTGAGACCCGAGAACTCGCGCACGCCCCATTGAGCATGATAACTTTTTAAACATGTGGTTAAAAGAGTGGAAGGCGGAGAGATGAACGTGGTCCTTGTCTAATATTTTTTATCCCTCATGGTTCCAGTATAAACAAAGCGCACTGCCATTTCCTGACCTTGTTCCGACAGCAGCTTCTGAGCATCTTTTGTGAAGAAAAAGCAACAATATTTCTCCTGTCTGGGTCGAACGCTGTCAGAAACACGGGTCACAAGGGCCAACGCGGTGCAGTGAGAGTTTGTCCAAGACGTTTCCGCAATGAGC
Organism: Embiotoca jacksoni; assembly: GCF_022577435.1. Lineage (NCBI taxonomy): Eukaryota > Metazoa > Chordata > Actinopteri > Embiotocidae > Embiotoca > Embiotoca jacksoni. The sequence goes on from NW_027185307.1 coordinate 12,252,367, forward strand.
CTCAAACTGCCTCTCTCCTCACACCATATATCAGCCTTCCCCACTGAGGGCGAGTCAACTTCCCCATTCCACCTTTGATGTCCCGAAGGTCCAGGAGTACATTTTGTGATCGCCGGGGCCAAACTGTAGCGCGGCTTCATGCGGGCCCCAGCTGACAGTGCTCCGTCTTAGTCCTTTCAACTTTTTATGGTTTTTTCTTCACCACTGTAATTGTAACATCTTACAAGTGCACCCTCGCTGATGCTCAACTTACATAAGTTATGGAATAAAAATGTCATGCGCCTCAGCGTTCAAATATGCCATAGATGTACACTGGAAAGCAGGATGGCCACCGAGGGGCTGTTGGAGGCCTAGAGGTCAATGTATTTCTGCTGCCCTCAGAAGCCACGAGAAAGTCAGTGAGCTCCGGTGGAAGGAGCGAACAGTCTGAGGAGCACAGATGCACATTCCTGGAATCATCACAGATTCCTTCATCTGCTCATCACTTTCAAACACGTGTAACAAGAAGGCTGTAAGCGAGGAAGGCAGCGAGATTTACTCAACGACAGCGCTACGTTTTAAACAACAGGTTGTTGTTTTCTTGAATATGTCTTTTAATATATCCCAGTGGTGATTTTAAAAGAGGTTTGTTGTCTCCCGTGGTGCAGTCTCACTGGCTGCTGTTGTTGATGTGACCACAGAACAATATACAAAAGGGCAACGACATGTTAAACTTAAACATGTTAACACGTTATTTTGTCCAAAAATGAAAAATGCCATTACTTTGAAAACCAAGAAAAAAAACAAAAAAAAAAACAACAGTGCTTCCATTAGTTTTAGACTTCATGCTCATGTTTATGGATTCAAGCAGGACTAGTTGCTCCATCCTCCCGCTGAAAAGCACAGTCACATGTGAAAAGCCAGTATGTGTTCAAAGTCCTGGGTGACAGCTTAATGTGGCTTCCTAATTTATCTCCCCACCCATCCATTGACTGCAGGACCGAAGGCAAAAGAAAATCTCTTTTGTAGAAGCAACAGAGGAGGGCATGTTATTGGGGACAGTCCGTTAAGCTGTCCTCACCTCTCCGCCTGACCTGAGCTTGCTTGAGATGTTTTCGAGCTGAGGCATCCTTCCTGCCGGAGGGGTGATTTATGGACCAACGTGCTGAGAGGGAAATGTAAGGGCACCGAGAAGTATTGATCCTGGGAATCAAGAGTGAGGAAGAAGCGGTGGAAGGAAAGAGACAGCCAGTCAGACAGGAGACAGATACAGAAAGGGAATAGAGGGCAGCGCTGTGTGCAGCAGAGGCCATTAGCCTCTTCCCCTTTGCTGAAGAGACCAGGCAATGATGGGCGCTCTCCTGTAAAGGGAGGGGGAGTGGAGCGCAGGAGGGGCTCTAATAGGATAACTCCCCCATTAGCCCAGGGGAGCTGCCTTTCAGAGATGCTATCACTCCATGCACACGTCTCCATCATGCCTGCCACACTGTCGCCACGCAACAGAAGAAAGGCAGCATCCGTTTATCATCCAATCTGACAATACGTAGTGTAAATCCAATCTGCTATAGAGAGAAAATTATGGAATCGAATTAGCTTTCATGTAAATCTTCAATATTGTAAATGAAAGAGCAAAGCAGAAGAGGTGGTAATTGGCTGCAGACCGCTGCTTCCTTTCTGGGTTGACGTCATTCTAATATTCACTATATGTTTACAGTACAAACATCTGCGCGGAGCTGCTGAGCACTTAAAGAGTTGTGCCTCTAACAGGCGAAACGTGCACTTGTTTTCTTAAAGTAAACATCATCTCCATGGTGAGTGTATTATTTAAAAGGTAACTGACAGTGTTCATAAAGCTTCATGCGATGCCATTGTAGCCCCCCCGATTCAAAATATGATGTCATCACTGTCTAATTTAGTGTGTTTACTCTTCGCTCGCTTACGGCACAGCTCCTTTTTTTTTTTTTTGCCAGACATACCAAACTGCTTTAATTGCACTCAGAGAGAAAATGAGGGACAGACTGAAATTGTTAAATCCAATTTACCATATCAGTATATCATGCGAAATGCACCCTCTTTACATGCCAGATTGTGAGCAAAATAATACTGCAATAACAATGCACTGTGTGTTTTAAAAGTTCGACCAAGCCAGACAGGTTCTTTGCTTCTTCAATGCAGCACCCGCTTTGATTGAATAAGCCCGGCACTTCATGTATGAAGAACGAGTGTCTCCGGACACCTTGAGTGGATAACCATATGCTGTCACAGTAGACCAGACGCGCCTCATATTGAGAGCTCTGTTGACCTGGGAATTGTGTGGGAGGTGGAGAGCGGGGGTGGAGGGGCACGGGGGACTTGTGAGAGTTTTGAGAGGTACAAATCAAGGATTTAACTACTCCAGCTCTCTCTCCTACTCACAACGTATATAGGCCAGTGTTCTGCTGGGTTTGTGGCTGTGGGTGCTGTTGGCGGACATTTACAGCACAGAAAAACGATCAGGTAATCGCAAAGTGCTGGATCATGCGGTGCAGATGATGCTCTTTTGAATCCTGTGTGAAAGAAAGAGTGAGAAAAAAAAAAAAAAAAGAGCAAGAGAGGGACAGATCTAGCAGATCAAGGCAGATTTTGCACCAGTGCCATGGGTCTTTATTGGGCCACACATAAAATCAAAGGCAGATGTTCATTCCCTTCGACCAAACCACATCAGCTGTCGCTCCCCTTTTTTCCTCCAGCCTCCCCAATTATTTCTCCAAAAGGGACAAACCAAAACCAACTATCAGTAAACATGCAGACTGCTCAAATTCCAGAAATGTCAAGCTGCACAGACAACAAGTCAGCCGGCCTCTGTTTGAGTAACTGGGAAACCCCATTTGGGTTCCGACACAGGGCTACGGCTAGCACGCTAGTTTGGGGGGGGTGGGGGGGGTGGGAGGGGTGGTGGTGGTGGTGTTATTATGGTTTAACATGCCAGAAGTTCTCCCTCATCATGAAACAACCCACCAGCCTGTCAAACAACTGCTGCCCTCTTATAGGGAAGCACATTATCATTTGCTCTGTTGAAGTCCTACTTGTGGTCAAATGTTGGTATTGTGGAGAAGAATCAGTTTGTGAATAAGAAATGCAACTGAACCAAATACAAACGTTCCTTTGTAATTTAAAGTGAGCCGAGAAGAGGCAGCAGTGATGGTCTGGGAGATTTTACATAATGTGCTCATGCCGTGGTCAAACATTTGCAACATGTCACTATAAACTACAGCCGATATGCACAGATAACGCTCACATGTAGTTGACAGCAGACTGAAGCTTAGATTAGAGGTGGACCTTAAAATTATACAGCAAAAACCTTCACAAATCCATCTCTACTTTAATTTTCATGGGAGATAGAATGTGTTCCCTTCCATTACTTTGACTGTGACTCAGTATGAAAACGTAACATTTTGGAGTGCTGCATATTCAGCTCTTGCTTGCCCTAATGGTGCCCAATCAGTTCCACCAGGTCTGTTCCAATGGGGTAGGAGGCCTCTACCCTGATTACACTGAATTGTGGGTATTTCCTGCCTCTAAGCCTCGCATATGGATTGAGTAAGGCAGTGGCTGTGGGACTACCGTTTCTCTCCACTACATCTTCCTTTCTTTCTCTCTCGCTTCTTTTTTTTTTTTTTTTCACGGAAAAGCAAAACACTTTTGTTTTTTCTGGCTCTGCTGTCAAAATACTGAGCTCGGCTTTGGCTCAGAGTCTGCTTGCGTGTAGCCAAGGAAAATCCCACGAGACAAGTGTGGCTAAATGCAGTTTAATGCGCATGATCACTATCCGTCTGCGGGACTCAACCACACCTATTGCTGACCTATTGCTATGAGGCACATGTATATTAAATATGTTTCCCCGCTTTAGGATGAAGATGTTTTTCAGCACATTCAAAACTTGGTAAAGGCATACGTGTTCTGCTTTAGTTCCACTATATGGGCTGTGGCCTGTTTTTATCTTCTTAAAGCAGGAGGGCTACATAAATGCTTTTACACCTAACATACCAGGACTTTTTTATTTTATTTTTTTAATCAACACTAACACTCTTCCTGTAATCTACCAGTTATTGTATTAAAACCACACATATGTAAGGCAAACCTGGAAGAAAGTGATGCTGGTATAAAAGAAAGGAGTGAGTGGTTGCGAATGGCACATCAGTGGAATCGCATTATATCCAAGAAAAGCCAATAAGGTAACCCCTCCCTGGTATTGCTTATGACATTTTTAACCTTCAGAAACATTACTTCTTCCAGAAGCTGCTTCTGCCAGAAGCCAAAAACAGACTTCGGTAAGACGATCATTTAAAAAGGCAACACTTCTCACTGAAGTGGTGAGAAAGCCCTATACGAGAGACGACTGCCAACTTTGGTCAAGTTTAGAAGATCCCTGTTTGATTCAAAAAGGATGTCCCGCAAACAATCACGAGTTAGTAAAAGGGGAAAACGAGCTCTTGCATTCAATGAGTTTTTCTTCATGTCATATTAAAAAAAAACTCCACACATTCAAGATAATTGTACCGAGCAGTTTTGAAGGACTTCTCCCGACTACAAATTTCCCATACTTTATGTTATCCCACTGGACCGGAGGCTTTGTGAGCACTTTTTGTGGAAGATTTTGGCATTTGATGTCAGCGTTTGTATGTTTGTATTAAACATTTTTTGGAATAGACAGCTCATTATTTAGCACTCCACTTTCAAACACTGGCTGAACTTCTTCTCAAATACCGCTGATAGAGGACAGATTGAACTGCATTTTTCAGCATTCTGCGTACCTGCAGGGGTATTTGATTTGGCAAATGGACAGCCTGTTCCTCGAGGCCGTATCACAGACCAGAGCAATGAATCAAAGTGTTTTGCTTGTTACTTTTATTTTTATATTTGGATGTCTAGCAAGTCAAACACATAAATGACCACCAATGGCAATTAATTACTATTTTTGGAATAGTTTTATGGGCCTGGCTGAAAGGCCTCTTCTTTAAACGCACAATTTGTGAGCACAAGCTAAAAAAGAAAACTTAATTTACAATCAATTACTTTTTGGATATTCAAGTGTAATAGTGACTGCCATGTGCAAAAACGTACAGCGCTCTGTTCTGTATATAAACAATGCATACAATTTCTGTTTAGTTTTAATGCATCAAATATTGTTACTACATTCTATATGAATTCAGAGATTTATACAAACTGCTTATAAAATGCTTCATGATCTGATTTTAGGAGGCATCCATACGCCTTTTTTTGTGTCTTTAAAAGTATTTTGTTGTCTCACTTCCCTTTTGTGACTCACTGCTGTCCTGCTGATAACAAAAGAGATAGTGTGACAGCTACTAAATAACTGGTGCACAGAACCGTGATTGATTGACTTGTTGTTGGCCTGCCATGACCACTGGAATGCACCTTGTGCAAAAGGTGCCTCCAACAAACACACCGGTGCATACCTCCTCGGGTTACCTGGGTGCCACGCCAGGTATTGTAAATTTCACTGTGCTTAAAAAAAAAAAAAAAGGGGCAAAGAAGACAAAAAAAAAAAAAAATGAATCATTGAGTGTCTCAATGTATCAAGAAAGTATGTGCTTTTACTTCAGGTGTAGGCTGTTTCACTTTGCTTGTAATGTGATAGGAGACTAATACAAAACACCTGAACTCAAAACGAAACGCAGCATATAATGCAATAAAGTGCATTGTCTGATTGGTTATGGTAATTCTTCATTTAGCCACAATAACCTTCAGCTCAGCCGCCTCAGATCCAGTAAAATCACTTAAAACAGATGTGGATGAGGTGAGGTCCAACGAAAAATGTGTCTCAGAAGAGGTACCACCAAAAACCCGGTCCTCAAACTTATAGGAGAATATTCCCGTGAAGACAAAGCATCGGTGCATTGTTATATTTTACTGTGTGGCATAAATCAAGAATTATAGAGGTGCTGAGAATAAAAGGCATCTGACATTTTTAGCGTGACAGTTCCGCCATTCCTGTGTTTAAGTGGCGGTGGGAGCTTTGTGGCGCGAGGCCGAGATCTCCTCCTGTTAAGCACACATCCTGCAGGCTTTGTCCCATGGCAGTGACCTGATCCAGCAGGAGGAAGCAACCAATCAAGAAAATATTAGATCAGCTCTGGGAAAAATTAATAAAAATTCTCTCAAGTCGGCCTCACCTACTGTACCGAGCCATGAGATTCATACGCAAGAGCAAAGGCGTGCACTTTATGTGCTTTCATCAGTGCGACTCCATTAAACTCCCCTCTTTCCAGGTTCAAATGATCTATGGGCTTCATGATACGCTTGTGGAAGGTGTTGTGTTCCTCACTGCTGATGTCCAGACAAGGGTGGTCTGTGCAACCGGATCCTTTGACATCACGGAGAACATGAAAACATGAAACATAGTTATTGATCACCGAGTCCACGCTAATCAAATAGCACCCTGGTTTGTTTGAAGTTAAAAATGGTTACAGTGGGTGTTTACCGTTGCACTTCAGGACCCTGCAGCCGCACCCCTCTTAAACATACACAGACAGAAGTGTTATTTGTATTGTTAAATTTACATTAAGTCCATTTTAATTGCATCAAGCCACTAAACAGATCTTACAATAATGGGCCTGACAGAGAAAATTGCAATCATCTGTGAAGAGCCTGTGGCGGTATAATGGACAAACCTGATTAATTTAATCTTGTTGCACTCCATTATGGCTGCACTTTATCATTTCAACAGATGGAGCACCAAGAAATTAAAAAATGCTCTCAAGGATATGTGGTACTGTCCATCCACTTGCATCTCTTTATCTGAAGGTGTGTTGGCTGCTGTGCTGAAATGAAGGCTCGGACTGGAACCTTTGGATGAGTGCATTTCCAAACACAAATGAGATTACGTGAACAGTCAATTGATGCAACAAATCATCAGAACTGTCTTGTGATGTATCGCTGAAGGCTGTTAAAGGCTGTCCATCCAATCATTCAAGTCCAATTAGTTGATATAATCAAAGGAGTAGAATGACAACTGATTTACTATATGGGGGGCTATTTAAGTATGTTGCATTCATTCAACTACACAGGGCTGTTTTCCCACAGAAACCATTTTCATAGTGCTGGAAGTACATTTTTACCGACATCTGTGTGCTTCAATTTACTGTTATTTTATAACCATTAATCGAAGGACAAAATTCCAGCAACACATGTCAACTAAAGAACAACTGTATTGTTATTAATTTATATTGCAAGCAAAGTTCAAATTTGCAACGATTTGGACTTTTTGGAAGTTGTGCCAGCAATCCCTACTTGCAACAGTCAATTTATATAATAACATATTTAACCTGTGACCCCTTAATATGAAGCAACATCTTGTGATGCCTAATCATACCGTGTACATTGTGGGAAGTTCAGTAGAAGATCAAATTCCCCCCTTATTGTTTAGTTTGAATAATTTTAGAGGCCCGAGAAGGAAAACCAAAATGTTGCCAGATAAACAAATATAATTTTGTGCAACAGAATTTTTTTCTTATTTCTCTTTTGTGAAATTATTTCATGTCAAGTAGAGAAACCACTAATTAAGGGCTTAAAATATCAGATAATTTGATAATTTATTGCAGGACTGAATATAAAAAAAAATAATTGAAAAATCATTCAACAATATTGATGGCAATATGGAACCCTAGGTGGCGCTCTAATTCATATCCAAAAAGAGGGGAAGACATGTAGTTTAGAAAAGCAGCACATCGTGAATCACCACCGCAAATGTAATTTATAATATTAGGCATCCCTCCATCATGCTCTAAATCAGCAGATTTTTTTTTTTTTTTTTTGTAACTAAATTATCACAACAGATGGTAGTTTAATGTATTAATTGAGTTAAAAAAAAAATCAAATAATATAACACTGACAAGTAAGTAACAACCTGTCGTTGACGACAAAAGCGAACTGTAACAGCCTATTTCTGCGTTAAGCTGTCCTCGTGCCTGCTCAAAGCCCACTTGGTACCAGTGGGCTGCGCGCGCGCGCGCACAGTCGCATACGGATCTATCTCGTCAATTGTCTGTAACCTTCCGACTCAGGTGCTATGAAAACTTTTAGCTTTCGTGACGGACAATGATCAGTTTTTTTTTCTCGCGGCTCTCCGCCTTTTTTCTCGTCCGTTTGTCCCGCACGCGTTCTCCAGCCAGCGGGGAGGAAAGCAGTCGCTGACGGCTCAAAAGAGCTGAAATGTTTGTGGACAGGGAGACTTGTTGCATGTGGTGACAGCGGTGAAATACTCACGGTAAGGTAGGCACCTCCGAAGAAGCCACTCGTTTTGCATTTTTTTTTTTTGTGTGTGTGTCTGTTTTCTGTGTTTCTTCACAGTTTGTTCGGTATATTTGTTTTGACTTCTGGGGCGAAGTGACAGCGTGTTATTGAGCCGTTTCCAATATGGGCGGGGACGGCTACAGCACTCCGTATTATATAGTTCCAATAGGCTGCGGAAGGATATGTGCGCAGTGATCAATTAAAGCTCGATAAACTTTTCACTCACTTAATTTGTAATTGAATTTATGTTAGTTTTATGTTTCATACAGGCTATTTTAATGGTCAATTAGTTTGTAAAGTTTTCTTTTTAATTTATTATTTTTTTTACTTTAACGTGCTTATCCTCTTCATTTAGGTGTTTTATTTTGTTGCATTCTGTGTGTTACTTTGCAATGATTGACTTTATCTGGAGCACTGTTTTTAAAAACTGCATATTTCAATGGCCTCCGTTTAGCATACATACTGCATGCCCACCCTCTCATTGTGCAGTATTTTATTACGCGTGTTGACTCACCTCAGTAGTACCCTATATTGTATAAATAATGTGTTTTCACCCCCAGAAAGAAGGTGCCACAGGTATGTTGCACAAGGCGCATTTGTCAAAATATCATTTACCTTAAGTTAACAGCAGTTGTATCTAGGTTTTGCTCTCATTCATTCTGCCCCAGACTGCAGTCATTTTTCTGTTTAATTATTTCCTTTTTCACTGTGCACCACTTTTGACAGTGATGGATAGCAGGTTAAAAATGGACATTTCCTCCTCAGTTAGTGCATGTTGTGTTGACTCAAACATGCATGGAGTTCTTCCCTCAGACCAACAGACCTTGGAAAGATTGTGTTCCCCTCTGCTTTTTCCATTCCAACGTGATACAGTTTGTCTTCATTTTCTTCTGACTTTGAGTTATTTTCATGATGTATAGCTGAAGCACATCGTCAAGACAGAAGTGTAGGTTATGTCAAAGTTATGCCATCGTGATTACAGTCTTCGCAGAGGCAGGCCCTCTGCTGTTCCCGCAGCACTGAATAAGCCTCTCAGCTGGATCAAGTGTGTAAAGATGGTGGTTCCCTGATTCAGTGTTTTTATAAAGCTGTCAAATATCAGTCGTGCTTCAGTGTCTAATGTCAAGTCAAGAAGCTGCCATATTTATACACCTGGTTAAATGTTATGATGAGGTTACTGCTGAGTATTGGCTCACTTCTGACCAGAGGTCATGCCAGAAGTACATGGGTCCGTGGTTACACTGCAATTACAATGAGAAAAGTGGAACAGGGCGCACAGATCATGTCGGTTTGGTCTGTCTCCATCGTTCTTTTTAAGAAGAAGAAGAAGAAGGAGAATCTTTTTTTTTTGCCAGTATGTTACACACACAGGAATTTATTTAACCCATTGCTGCACAGTGAAACAGTCAGAGCAGTGAGCGCGCGCACACACACACACACACACACACAAACACACATCCAGAGCAGTGAGCAGCCGTAGCTGCGGCACCTAGGGAGCAGTTGAGGTGCCTGGCTCAAAGGCACTTTGGCCGTGGATGTTAATATTACTCAACGCAAGCCGTTACTCCGCCTTGTTTTCTCCACGAGGTAAATCTAGCATGTCACGCTTCTCATCAGACTTGTCAAAGGCGAGGAGTTTGGAGTGTTTGTTGAGCCCAAGTTCAATGCATGAGTGAGTCTCTCCCTCTCTTTGTGTGCCTGCACACTATAAAATGTCTGGAAATAGTGAAAAATGCCCATCAAAATTCATTAAGGCTTTTAAAATGATTGTTTTAAGCAACAAAAAGTCAAACACTTAAACACATTCAATTAACAATCACACAAGACAAGGAAAAAGCAGCAACTCTTCACATTTGAAAGGAGCAGACGTGCTTTTGCTTTAAAATTACTTGAAACCATCAACTGATTATCAAAATAGTTGCAAATCATGTCCTGTTACATCCCTACTGTAATACTCCTCTCTTATTACGATTAAATCATCATTTGATCAGACCGTTGATCCCTTCCGTGCATCGCCTCACATAAAATCTCTATTTTATGAAAGTTCAGGAAGACGGTCACAATCCAAAACATTATAAATGACATATTTTTTTGTGACTTATGGTCGTTACATTTTCTAGCATTTTATCTTTCATTGGGTGATCTCACGTCCTCCGAATGCCGTATTTTATGGACATATTTACTGACATTGTGGAATATTTTGTTTCGCTTGGGCCCATTCATGAGTGACTGACCTGCGATGGAGCAGCTGTAACCCGAAGATCCGAGTTCAGGATTCAGTCCGTTTTTAAAAGTGTGGTTGCACAGCAGCAATACTGCAATGTATCATGTCTGCAGCAATGAATAGAACAATTTTCATTCACACATGTACCGGATTCCCTACTGTACTGTACATGTGCTTCACGTTTTCTTCAAGACTTGACTTCAGAGGAAAGTTCTCCAGTCTGTTCTCTTTACTTTTGAAGTTACATGCTCCTCCAATTACTGGGGCCATGCAGTCTCCCCTATGGTGTCCTTGGACAGCTCTCTGAGTGCCTGAAAATGTTGCGGACCATTAATTCTGGATTGTCTTCATCTGTTTGCATAATTTTCCCTCCGTAACCATTTCCTCCCCCATCTTCACAGCTTGTGTTCTCAGGTTTATATTTTTTTTCTCTTTTTTGCAAATGCTTGAATCTTCAGGAGATTTCAGTTTTATATCATTTTTTTCAATACCACTGACAGTTGTTAAACTTTTACATCAGCCTGTTTTATGGTATACAGCCTGTCCGCTGCACAGTGTACACAGACTGTTTTACAGCCTGTGTGCTGATGTTGCCTATTGAAACTCTTCACCTGCCAACAGATAGGTTTACAGGTGTATTCGGCGATATTTTTTCGTCTTTTATTAGAAATATATAAACTCATAAACACAGCAGAGCAGTCTGTAAACAGAAAACACTATTGTGGAGAAAAAAAAAGTGGGTGTTTTCTTTAACCTTATATATTTTCCAGTTTTTTTCAGTTAGAGTAATTTGCTGTCAGGCAGGAGGTTGTTTTTGCAACTCAGGCAGACTCCAGAAATTAATTTATCCAAATAACCAAGTCCTCCTGGGCCATGGAGGTTGGGACACTGAAATGGCCCTGGTAGGCAAAGCCGTCTTTTGAAGTCTGGAATGTTTTGGCTGACTTAGAGCAGGCGACTGGAGTGGAGGGATCATTTTCACTGACCCTTGGGATTTTTAACCATTTTCATATACGGAGAACAAAACAAAGTGAGGAAAAATGCCTGAGCTGATTTGCATCGACTCTGCTATCAAAAACCAAGAGAAAAAAAAATGAACTCAGACGGATTTCCTTTATTTTTTTGCTGATTTGTGGAATATATAGGTGATTGAATATAATAATGAAGTGCTTCCAAAGTTTGACATTGGGAGCTTTTTTTTAAAGACGAGGACATAAAGTGTTACCTGTTGTCGTGTCTCCATTCATGCAAAAAAAAAAATTCTCTACAAATTGTCGTTATTAAATCATTCTTTGGTTTATTTAAGAAAATAATCATGGTGTAAAATAAAAATCCCTCACATTAATGTACTCTGGGGGCTGTTAATTAGGTGATTTGGACTGCGGGCAAAACAAACACAGGACCCATCCTAATAATCCAAACACTTTAATTGTAGACTTTCATTGTGTTATTGCTCTCATTAGAAGCATGCACTGTTGGTCATTTGTTACAACCACAAAAATCACCACTGTATTTACATTAATAAATTGAATTTCTATTTATATCTAGGATCCTCTTAAAGACTTTAATTACAAGAACTAAATGGCGTGCTTTTATTAAACAAGCCCAAGGAAAGGGAAGTGCAGGAAACCAGGCGGTCTTGAGTAACGGGGCACTTGAGTTTCCAGCGTAATAAATAATTCACAGGTCCTGTGTGATGAGCTGCTGAGGACAGAAATCCCTAATGACAGCTTTTTATAACCTATGACTCAGCTGCCCATTATGCTTCTGACATCCCTACACAGACCACATCCCCTCTGCATGCTCAGTGCTCACTCTTCTCTCACCCTCCACTGCTTCGCCTGCTGCATTGACGAAAAGGAGTTCGATTACAAAGTGCCACATACAGTCACTTAATGAAAGAAACTGCAATGGAAAATAGGTTCAAAAAAATAAATGTTCAAAACAAAAACAAAAATATTACAGATTTCATTTCTTCTTTTTATACAGCACATCGCCGTTGTGAAATTGCTCACATTTAATCTTGTAAAAGTTGTTTTTATTTTAATTTGAATGTTTCTTTTTTCTTTTCTCTTTTTATCTCACTTTGTAAATTCTTCAAACTTCACGTAATAACAGAGTCGACTTACAAATGGCCCAAAAATATCTGCAGGCATGTTACACTGATCTATTTGACTTTTTTGCCTTTAACAGAATTCATTCATCAGTGTCCCTCTGTTTATATTTTGAAGTACTTTGTCAACTTAGATGTACTTAAAATGTGAAGACTGGAGTGAATTTTGGTTTGGAAGCATGTGAACGTTTCTCTCTCCAAACGTGTGTGCGCGCCCAATCGTAAGTTTATTTGTGGTTATTAATTTCTCTCTCGTCATTTCCTGCTTCAGGTGCTCACAGGAGGGACCGAGCTAACCCCAACGCCTGCTGCTGGCTGCTTTGTATGTGTGAGGTAAGAGCCTGAATAATTGAGTTTCTCCAGTCTGCTTTAGGCCTAAGTGTTACTGTGTTTGATTGGCATAATGGCACCATACCCCCCCAGGTAAGGTCATTCAGAGCAACATCTGGATCTATTGTGCATTATGTAACTCCCAGTATGAAAGGCAAGGCCTCATATGGTTTTGGTTGATATCATTATTGTTATCATTTCCCAACCCCACTAAGAATAGGTGGTTAATTTTAGATGCAAAAAAAAGCTCCAATTACTCCGGGCTGCTTGTGGTTGTCCCCAGAGTTAGTGCTTGGAAATAAATCTGGTGGCCCTGATTAAGTACCTGACAATAGAGTTAGCACAGCACTAGTAGTTTATAGTAACATGGCGGACATGGGCAATTAGGCCCACCAAGTAATTTACAGTGCTGCTTGCAGGTGGTGACCTGGTATGAGCTGGGGACCACCTCGGTAACAAATTAGACTGTATGGGCGAGGAGAGTAGCTGCTCTGTAGGACTTCCAAATAAAGCAAGGCAATCAAAGATTATAAAAAGCTTGACACGTATTTCAGATTTGTTATGATTTTGTTTTTGTGAAAGGAATAACATACGGCACAGGGTTTTTTGTCCGCAATTTTCCGGAGAATGAATGATCACTTTTATACGTTGTTGATCTTTTTACGTCAGCGCGGCCTGTTCTGCTCGCCCTGCTACCTATTAATTATGAAATACTGTAGGTCTTGCCCATTTGGTTTTATAGCTTCTTCCTGCTGAACTCGGTGTGAAAGGCTGCTGTTCTTAAATAGGTGTATAAAAGTAAGAGCGCAGAAAGTTCCCCAAGCACCAACTCTCTGCAGAATTATGTCATCAGAGTCAAAAAGGCACGGCCGGGAAAAAAAAAAAAAAAAAAAAAGGCTTGTTTCGCACATAATAGACACCTTAACACATGGAGCAGATGGAACGGGTTTGTTGCTACTTCTCTTTAGTGTTCCGGGATGGACAGTGGCTGCCTTGATAAGAAAAGCATACAGTTGGTGCTTTGTAACCCTTGAATGGATCAAATTTAACATCGCACAAAGAATAGATTTCTCTCTTATCCTAAAATGTTTCAACTGATAACTGGAGGATCCAAACGGTCCACAGTGTTCTCTCTTCATTTGGTAAGTTTTCGGGAACTTATGAGAAAATGTACAAGACCTTTATCGTTGCGCTGTACTCTGTAACAGTGATGAAAAACAGTGCCCTCTTCTGCGGCCCGCCTGTCTCCGTCTCCGTCTCCGTCTCCGTCTGTCGCCCACAGCCTGAAACATGACTTCAGGTTTTGCTGTAGTTTACAGTGTTGAGACTGGCGGTCCGTGTGCTGCTCTGTCTGTGGGTCATCAACCTTTTGTACAGGTCAACTACTGGGCTGTAGAGTGGCAGGACCCCTGGAATAACTCTGACTGCCTTGATCCCCACTGTCAGCACATTGACCTTAGTGTGGGGTGATTTCATCAAGGCCACCACAGTACGCTGGTTTCACCGCTCCCCGTGATGGGCCACTGCTGGGCCGGTTTCCTCAGCAAGCCCGTTTCATTTACCGGGAACATGTCCCGTGCTGCTTGATGCAGTTTCTTCTTGCCGCCCCGGACGGGTGTTCGATTCTGTCTCGCAGTCGTGTCTAAGTCAGACGCAGAATTTCTTTCAGGATGATGACAAATGTAAATCTTTCTCATCTCAAATTAGTCACAAAGCATTTATTGCCAGTTGGAGAGAGCGCGGTTCTGCATGGCTCTGGAGGATGGTCCATCTATTTTCATTCGTGACAAACACCCTGCAAATAGTCAGAGCGGCTAATTGGCATAAACTCCAATGATGTGAGCAGAACCACACCGCTAACAGCTGTGTGTGGTCCACGAATGCTTGCACAGCTATTTTAGAACCCTGGTCCAAGAGAAATATACACTGTGTTTATGCTGCACCTGCAATACCACTTGGCCTTGAAGACGGACAGCGTTAGCAGCAGAACATTTAGCTCTTTCTCCTTACGGAGAAAAGATTCGTTTTGTTGAGGTCAGCTATTATTTCTGTGAAGTTCTTTCAAGATTAAGACATGAGCCTGTATTAATATAAGAAGCCTGTCTTTCCTGAGAGGATTTCACTCTATTTTTTGATAGATCATGTAAGTGACCATCCGATTCCGGATTTTTTTTTAAATAAATTTGCTTTGTATAAGACAGAAAATTGTTGAATAAGCCTCTTATTATCATTATTATTATTGCTATTTCCATAGAAACAAGTGTGTACCTCCTGCTGGACTACTGAACAATATTTAGCATTTCTGCTGCTGATGTTTAATCTCTCATTAGCCTTTAGGTGACATGAAACAGCATCCGCCTCGTTCTTGCGTTTGCCAATCAGGGACAGGTTGAGTGACGGCCACAGAACAGCACATCTCTTATGTAAACCTTTGCTCCACCGCCACGAAATTAGAGTGCCTGTTGCTACACACTGCCGCCTCCTGCTTCTGCACAAATGAGAAAGTAAGCGCTCTGGTTCAGAAGTTCACATTTTGGATGCATGCCGGAACTACTTAAAGCCAGTGACGTTTTTCAGGGAACAGGTGGTCAGAGTGACATAATCCTGGCTCACTGTTATGATCCTCAGAAATTAGGCCCTGTTACTCTGCCAGAAGGGTTATTACTCTGTCAATATGTGTAAGTGCCAGTGTATCTGACTTGTTATTGATGTAAATAGATCAAAAATGGAAAGACCAAATTAAGATATTTCCACAAACACTTCCTCATAGCTGCTTAAGCATGTTAAATATGTCCACAAACAAACCAATTACACATGTTTACACCCATCTTTGACATGACTCAAAGCTTGGCTGAGAAAGCTATTTATTCTCATCCACTGTTAACTACTGGCATATATGTGTTAGAGAGGAATGCCATTCAGAATGCAGAAAATATATTTAGTTCTCGCCAACAGACAGCAAAAGGCACCAGTGGGTCTAGCCCCTGTGTGAGAACAGTTATTTCTGTCGCAGTATGGACTTTCAATTACTGTAATCTGCTGCTTCACTCCTTCAAGAACATCAGAGCTGATTAACTACTTAGATGCATCAAATATGACACCTACAGTGCATATCATAAATCGACGTCGCTTTATTTTCACTTTCTAGATATTTTTTGTCAAACAAGGGTGTTAGTTTGGGTTATACTATGGGTGTTAAAAATTAAGAATTTTCTCCTGCCTAATTTTCCGCCTTGTCCCCTTCAGCTACAATATCAGTTGTTGATACTTTTCACTGTGGAGGTTTGGAGGATATAGGATATGCTTGCTTTTGGTTTGATGTGAAATTAGTGCATTAAAGAGTCAATAACTGTTTGACAGATCTTGGTTATTATTTTTGAGTTTCTGTTAGTCCATTAGGAAGTAGGTGCTTATGGACAGTGGAAATACCCCACAGCTGCAGTCTGGCTGGTGCTCCATGTGTGACCCTCAAAAAAATACTCAAACTTAACACAGACCTGGTCTCACTTGCAGCTTTACAGATATGTGTCCAACAAACACACTAGGTGCATAATAAAGTGACAGACTCTCTGTTTATAATCAACATTAGATTAATATAAAACATCTTTGACAGACCCTTCGTGATTACAACACAGTTGTGATGCATGGTGTGGACAACGCATATCTTATTAAACTACTCAATTAGTATTTTTGACATTTAATGTCACATGTAACTTCCTGGTACCACTAATGATTCTGCCTGGTTTTATTTCAGGAAACCCTGTGAGGTCTGTGCTTATATTTGGAAAGGTTTTTTTTTTTTTTTTTTTTTTATCTAAAACTGGGGCAAATCTATCAACAAAGCCATGTGATTCAACAGGGATGAACTGAGAACAATGCCCAGATAAGTGAATTACCTACATGGTAGGAACACACGAGGCTTATGTCCTGAAGCTAGGCAACTGGCAGAACCTCTGTTTGTATTAGGAAACAGTTGAGCAGCTCCTGCAAACACCACTTATCTTGTTTAATTGCTGCATAGTTGCTGAGAAGTTGTCATACATGTCTGTTTTTCTTGCCTTGTACAAACAGCAAAGGGCAGTGTGAATGGTTACTGAGTAGTTAAGTGGCAGCTTCTCTGGAAGGGCAAATACTTAGTGGCAGGAACTGTGTAAACATTTCAGATCATTTGGTTAACAAAGTTGTATTGGAGCAATCGGAATGACAGAACGGTGTTTCCTTTAGGATTTTGTTTTTCAGCTGTGGTGCTGTCGTGCATGCAGCACCGGATGTTGTAGCTACTCGAAAATGGTTGGTAATGTGAGTCGGAGGGATGGACTTCTTTCAAATAGATCTAATTTATTCAGACCGGTCACAAAAACAACGACAAAACACACAACACTCCTCCCTCCTCCATTTTCTTAGAGAGTCAAGAAAAAAAAGCCAAAGACAGACCAACCAGTGCTGTCTGTGGCCAATCAGGGAGGGTCTCTGGAATTAGAGCCACTTTGACCCAGGTGGAATCAATCTCTTCTCATTTAGAGCTACATGGTACTCCGTTGTTCTGAAACAGAAATATTCATCAAGAGGCATAATCAAAAGACTGTTGGTGACATTTCTAAACAATTCAACATTCCCTTTTTTGGAACTGATTTACATTATAGCAGAAAAAAGAAGAAAAAAAAAATAAAAAGAAGAAAAACCTGCACAAAGATACTTAAACTGGAAAGTGTATTCCTTCTTAAAGGATCAGGCAGGTCAGGGAGATAAAGTCCTCCTACAGAACACCTGTGTGAGCAGAAAGTACCAGTGATCAAGCATTTCCAAAACATAATTCTTGGCTCATATAAATGTTGATCAAATGAGCAAGAGGAATGTGGATCTCCCTCTTAGCATGCATACCAGCACTGACTCAAGACAGTGTAGGCTCCATTATGCTGAACCTGTATTTACGTGTCAGTGGAGGAATAGCCTAAAACAACATAAATAGAAATGAATAATATAAACATATTTGACTGGACATAACATCCGTTATCAGCACCTACCGCACTTTACTGACCTCAGCTCCTCCATGGTCACCATCACTGATCCATCAGAGCACTCGACACTTATCCAAAACATCAAGAGGCATAATGCTGTAATTTACCACGTTAAGTGTACAGGGCGGTTGCACTGACAGGGGAAACATTTTGATTTGTTTACACATTGTTTGTTCATTGTTCGTGCGGGCAAAATAAAAGATGTGCACTCGCACAGTTTTTGAGAAATGAAACGACATTTTTAAACTCATTACCCCGTTCATGTCCAAATGACTCCAAAGTGGCGACTCATTGATTTGCTCATTCGTGCGAACAAAAGGAAAAATTGTGACTCTATTAATTCCTACTTTATGAACATTACACATGTCAGATTGATAAGTTGTGATAACTTGAAAAATAATGACGTACAAATGTGCACAAATGATGTAGAAACAAATGAGAGCACTTTGGAATCCTTTGGATGTTAATGAGGAACTACTTTCATGCTGCAAGTCACACAACTGACCTGTGCTGCACTGACACTTCATCAGCTGTCAATTTGTATCAGTTTTATGAGAACATAATTTATTTTGCTGACTGATATCCCATTAAACTAAGATTAGCTGATTTGTCATTAAGCATGTTATGATTAGATTATGCATTAGGTTCATTATGATTAAGGAAATAATCTTTCAAACCATCAAATGCAAATTATTTCACAGAAAAAAAAGTTAAAAGCTTAAAATAAAACTGAACTTAATGGTTAAAGTGACCGCCATAATGTATCAGACTTTCATTCATTTAATTAACTGTATTGAATAACACTGTATTGGTGTCTGTGGCTCTGCATTAATGAAGTGATTCACTGAAGATATTAGTGAGCATGCTGTTCGTGGATTTCAAATTAAATACAAATATGGATCATAGCAATGATATTTTACAAATACACCGTATTTGTTTCTCATACCAGCAGCAGCTATCTCTGCCCTTAGCGTTGGAACAAAATCCATTAGGCTTGACTGGAATAATGAAAAATAAATTCGGTAGTCTTGCCTCTGATTTGCTGCCTTTTGAGTGAACAATAGCTTCTCTCAGCGCTCAAACTTTTTAAATGTCCAGGAGGAGTTCTTGTTTGAGTCCCAAACCTACCGAGATCTCTAATGAAGGCTTTACCTTCCAGGCAGGCATATTTCTCCAAATGACAGTAATTTACATATGATGTATTTAGAGAAGAAGAGGGCAGGCTAATTCTATTTGGAGATTTTCCTTTGTTTTAGGAGTCATTAGCAGCTAGCTCAAATCTAATTTTTACAATTTCATCAGGCCATCTTGGAAAGCCTCTGTGAGCTCATCAGAGAGGAGCATTTATTGCTAAGTGTTCTCTATTGCATTAGCACGCAATAAAGCGGCCAGGGACTGCTACAGACGTTTATGTGGAATCCAGTTAACACTCTGCCAATTCGTTTTTTATTGGGACACAATCAATTTTTATTCATTTTAAAGCCAGAATGCTTTCTTTCATTGTGTGCCTACCCCAGCTTATTATGCCCTAAACTAATTACTCAGTTGTTTTCACAAAATGCTAATGTTTATGTTAAAGATTTCCTCTTTGAAATGCAGGCCTCATGTGCATATATACACACTTCCCTCTATGCTTTAAGCATCAAAATTGCATTCATTTGATTTGTATGAATCTGGCAATGATGACGAGCTCTGAGTAATAACACTGGTTTTGAAGAATTTGAATATTAGTCAATAATAATAAATCATTTTACCTCCGTTTTGAAATTTGAATTTTACCCTCATTGCGTGCTGTGGAAAGAGAATGAAAAAGTCCAATTAAGTGGCGAAGTAATTCTTTGGAAAGTCGAGCCTCGTGTGTTTTACTCAAGGTTATTGTAAAAAAGTGGCCAAACCAAAGTGTACACATGAAAATACGCATGCAAGTGCATCTACGTTTTATATATTTTATCGTACTCAGAGTGTAAAGTCACCATTTGTTGTGCTGCTTGTCTGAATATAGCTGGAAACTCTAAGCACGTGTGCTGGTGAAGCAGCTCAAGTCGTCTCGGTGTGAGCTAGATGAGTGCATCCTCACTGCGAGGTAATAATTAGAGTGCTTAAGTGCTCCTGGAGACAAGACAAACCTAGAGGAAGAGGGCATCTCTTCCTCCTCAGCCCCTCCTCTCGTTCACCAAGAAAGTCTTTAATGGCTCCCATTTGACTCTGATATCCTTTATTGTTTGGTATCAGATGTACACCTTGTACCCTTCACCGTTTGCACTGAAGCGCATTGGACCTGGACTGTAATGTAGGCAACAGACATCAGACGTCTTCCTCTTTTCCCTTCATCCTCCAACCTCCAGCCCTCCACTGCCTTCCCATCAGTGAAATGCACAGGCATCTTCTGTTTGGTATCGCATTTCAACATGCACAAACAAAGAATATTCATAGCTGCATCCTCCAGTGACAGCAAGTGACATTGCTTGGCATACAATGAATGTGTATGGGCTTGCAAGCGTGCGTGATTTCCACACGTGTGCGCAGATGTTTTTCTTTTCCAGTTTTGGGATTTGCGCTGCAGTCGGCTCTGGAATGCTTTCAGCGCATTGATGGGATGACAAGTTATCATTGATCTGTCCTTACTCAGTGGGATCCATTAAATAATGTATGGGCTCCTGTGCATTACCAGTGCACTCTCCTGTCCTCGACCCATTAAGAGGAGCAGGGCATGAGGCCCTAGTGGCTCGGGGCCCTCAGAGGTCCTTGGGCTTTCATTTAATTAAATTATCTTATAATGAAAACTCCCATAATGAGATTAATTTTTAATTATTTATCAGCGACCGATTTGAGGGAGAGTCTGCATTAATAATGCATGAAAGGGCTAAACATTTTTCAATTCATCACCTTTTCCTTTTGTTGAAGGTGCAATTTATTAAGTGCTCTGCAGCTGCTGGAGGGACTTGTGGTGGAGATGTGGACGGCCGGGCTCAGAGGTCAGTCAGAGGGGCTGTGAAGTCCTTGACTGTCATTTGATAATGTATTTTATATTGCTAAATTAATATCCCCATAATTCTTGTGTGGTATTATGCGTTCCCTTTGTGTGCTTGTATTCATGTTTTTTATCCACACTGTGAAAAACAAATTGTCATCATTTTTGTTTCCTCAGATATACAATAATGTTCTCTTCAGTTTCTTAAAGTTTGATGGATTTTATATTAATACCTAAGGCAGAGAAGTAATCAACATTATGCCAGCAATTCTCTGTTGATGTTTGTATACCGCCATCAGATTGTCATGTTGATTCCCCTTGTGTGAGCACATTAGAAGACTTTGGTGTCTGGCCAACAGAATAGGGGAAGATTGTCGACTGTCACACTGTGTGAAACTGTAATTAGCTGGCTTGGTAATGCGCTTATTCGAGTTCCCGGGCAGCAGAGATGGCAGCGCTGTTGAGATCTGTAAGATGATACACTGTTGAAAACAATTGCCTTTTGTGATTTAAATGAGCACATTTCACTTCATAAGTTTTGTATCAACTGACAGAAACGTGTAGCGGCAGACAGCGCGGCAGAAGTGACTCAGGGCAGGAGACAAGAAATGTCATTGGGATGGTGAGCTGGGTGCATTTATCGGGCCTTCATCAATAGTCGATTAATAATTCAGGCAGAGTCTGGGGCTTCTTTAGGGCAGGGTTTCAGCTAGCTTGTAATTTTGTAAATTGCATAGTCATCATGCAATGGATGGGTCGGGCTTCTGTGAGAGTCACAGCTGTGAATCTAGGTTGGCCTGTGGGATTAGTAACAGGTACAGTTCAACCCAGATGTGGTAGTTTTATAGACAGATATTCACAACAAATGCAGTGGGGGAAAAAGGGCAAACAAAGAAGGCTGTGTTGTATCGAAACATTTCAATTCCCCCCAAAAAACGAAATATTAAAGCCTTTGATGCACACATGTAATCTAAAGCAGTAACATAGGAAGGTGTGAACATACGTGGCTGTTTTGTAGTAGGAAGGTAACAGTTTCAAGCTCGGTACTCTGGGCCCAACTGTATCCAGTGCAGATCTATTGCTTTCGATTAAAGCTTGGCTACAGGATGAACAATATTACACAAGTCAAAATGAAAATCAATATTCAGAAAGTGGCTTTTTGTTGAACCACCAGTCCCATCCTTTGACACGTTTCCACCAGATCCCCTCCCCTGGCTTACTGAAAACAAACAGGTATTTCTTCCCATTGTGAGTTGTTCAAGGTGCCTTGGCCCAGGTGCAGCATTAGCAGATACAGTCCTTGGACCCATGAATGAGCAACCCTTCAATTACCCCAGGTCAGCTCTCTGATAACTCCCCATTCAACAAAATGGGCCCTCTAATTGCCCTGACCAGTATTACCTGTTGTTTCCTAGGCAACTGGAAGTTTTCGTGACCTATAAAAAGTTGCTACTCCTGTAACTGATCCGAGGCTGTGCGGTGGTTTGTTTCCATGGTAGACTGCTGAGCTATTTATAGGTCTATCTAGCCGGTGGTAGTAGGCACAGAAAGCATTACGAGCAAATTCATTCATTTATATAGACGGGACCAAGTTACTGCTGGTTTTGATCGATTGAAAGTCAACGAGAGAGGTGAGTGGAGGTCTTGAGAACAAAGAAACACCTGGGGCTTCGGCAACTGAGTCACTAAGTCAAGAGGAAGAAAGCTTCACACTCTCTTCCCTGTCTTCCCACTGTCTGCTTTTCCCCTCTGAACGCAGAAGCGGAACCTTGTAACAAACGCTGTGTTTATTTTGGAGTCAGAGGCAATGCCCCGGATGACCGGAATTTCTTTGTTGTGGTTTCGTTTGCGGTTTTAGCAAAGACATGCAGACCTGCTGGTATCGATGAATCATGTGTTCATCACCACGGGTCCCCGGCAGTTCATCACCTCTCCCTGTGCTGCGTGGGGCTATCAAAAGGTTAATCAGGGAACCCTCCATATTAAAGTGATAATTTATCTCCGAATCACAGGGTTGAAAAGGTGTATGAATTATCAAAGGTGTCAAGTACAGAGTTCAAGAAGAGATCTCCCTGAAGGCAATTGGCAGCAGTAGTGAGCTTGACTTCAGTTTCAAAATCGCTCTCTAACTTTTAGTAGACTCACTGTCTTTATCCGCAGCACACGGACTACTTTGTAATATCATTTATCCAATCATAGATGAGCACATTTCACATCTTTGTAGTTTTTAAAAAAATTTTTTTATCAACTGACAGAAACATACAGTATATTCCACGGCTGTCAGAATTAAATACATGTTTCCGAAATTGTTTTTAACATATTATAAAGCATGTAAGCAACCCATTACTTCTTTTCAGTAACCAAATATAGATACAGTGGGAGAGGTTTGAGTCCTCGAAGAAGAATTCAAGAGGCTACACGTTGGATAGAATGAGATGGACTTTAAAAGAGGTGAGATATCAATAGGAATTTATTTAGTTCATGGACTCGATACATTAACTCAACTAACAATCAACCATTCCCATCTTTAAAGCTTTTTAATGCACATGAATCTGACCTGTCAATACATCTTCAGCTTTCAGCTTGCCCACTCTTAACACCATTATTGTGGTCACTCGCCTGCTGTAGTTCGTTTGTTGCTTCCCCATGTAGATGCAGCTTGGACTGCACTTTACATTCTCCCTTATATATTTACAGGTCAAACTTGCCACTCTTAAAAACACAAGCAGAAAACATTTTCTTGCACTCAAAAATATTTTTTAAATGGACATAAACAGACTTCTAAGGATCCTTTTGAAAGACTTTTACCTTTCTTTGTTCAAAATCAGCTATGGCCTGCCACTATAAAAGTATAGTGTTACTAAAGCTGAAGGTCATATTGAAAACAGAGGAATACCGTACACTAATATGAGCGTTGCTGATAAAGAATATGAGATTGTTTTTCCCTAAATCAGTTCCAGCTAAATGAGATTGAACTTATTTTCACACAAGCACAAAGGGAGAGTGTTCTGCAAGGCCTGCATTGCAAATTCCATTTCCTCATAGGGGAAGTCACCTTTTCGCGGGGCCACCGCTGCTCCGAGCACATCAGGACGAAACAAACACGGCATGTCGTTGAGTTCTGTTGCTGTCTTTCACAATGTTATGCGTGTAAGAAATGAACTGCATCAGGAAGCCTGAGATCTCAACTCTCGGTGGACTAGAATTACAACTAATGTTTACAGTGCCGGTGAATTATGCATTTGTTGTTTCCTCCTGCTTTATAACCATTAACTCTGCTCTCATTGAAGATGACGCAGTCTTTGTTTTTGTTTTTTTCAACATGTAAAGTAACTTGGACAGCTCTTCCTGTCCACTGCATATGGATAGTGCAGCAGTAGTGCGCAAGAGAAAACAATAAATGAAAGGCTGTCTCCTTTACTCACGATGACTGCAGCAACAAGTACCAGACAAATGCACAGAAGTCACCAAGAAGTACTTTGAGGTATTAGTATACTGTATGTGTCAGCACTCCCCATGCGCAGTCTTAAAAGGCAGCTATCCCATTGGTTATTTTGGAACTTCACGTCACTCTTAAAATCCCTCAGACTCTTGCATGATTGGCCGGACGCTCCAGTTCAGCCAGCCGCTAATAGTTCACACTGTCTTCAAGGCTGTGAAAATTACGCTGCTCAGCATGTTTCCCGCTGTTGTATAAAATAAGTGACTGGTGCCTAGATAATCCATTCACATGTGCAAGGAGGCAGGGTAGACAGATAAGCCCAGCTGTTAAGTCTGTCCAGGAGTTAACTATTACTGAAAGCTGGTGTCCAATGGCAGTGTCCATCCATCACTGCAAACACTCTAGCTGTGTTCACTTGCACTTGCCTTCTTTGAGAGCAAATGTGGATGTAGGTTAAATACAAGTTATTTTGCATTCTGTGGTATTTCTGTTTTGTTTCCGTGTGATAGATAGCTGATTGATAATGCCCCTGGCTTAAATAGCCTTGCCTGTGCTCTTGTGATGTCC
This sequence comes from Embiotoca jacksoni, assembly GCF_022577435.1. Classification (NCBI taxonomy): domain Eukaryota; kingdom Metazoa; phylum Chordata; class Actinopteri; family Embiotocidae; genus Embiotoca; species Embiotoca jacksoni. The sequence continues at coordinate 12,277,306 of NW_027185307.1, forward strand.
CTTGGCAAACAAGGCACCATGACTTGAATGTGGGAGCATATTCTGTCAGTGAGTCAAACCACTGGCTTGCACAGCTCTGTCTCTTTTGTAACTGTAACTGAATGGCACAGACCCAATCTAAGTGTCTTTCATCTGGCCAATTCAAACAGACGTTTGACCCCAGACATTTGCCTAATGTGTTTTTGTTATGTGGACTCCTGGCTTCACAAATGTCACAGTGGCTGGACTGGTGGGGGTTTGTGGAGTAAGTCGGGGAGGGAGACGGGGAGTCAGCCCGAGGGGGTGGAGTTGCGAGGCAGCAGTTATGTCCATAACCTCTGCATTTTGCACTCTAACCAATTGGGAGTTGGTGGTGTGGTGAACATAAGTTTCAGTGATGACCCCCACCCCCACCCCCACCCCTCTCTCCCCGCTCCTTGCGGGCCAGACCGACTGCAAGCCTGCTGATCAGCGGCGTGGCCCCCAGTGCTCTGCTGACCTGGGCAGCTGTGGAGGAGACGGGGAGTGCCACATTTCTGGCCGCCCGAGTTGCACAAGTCAGAAGCCAGTCCCAGACAGTTGGGGCAGCCCTGACAAATGCTGCCATTAGTGCGGTGCTGAAAATTTATTACCAAACATATTGGTATTTTAGGGTGCAGCTGATTTAGATTTAGTAGTTTTGCTGGTGAGGCTCTATTATTAAAACAAAATGTCAGATTACTGCTGGAACTAGTGCTACAGTATTTCTAAAGCCGCCCGGCCCACTTACTACAATTATATCGCTTACTTTTGTAACAGTCATTGATATCTGTTCAACTTGTGAACTTGGATTTCCCAGCAGTTGTATTTACACTCAAAGGAAGCATCAAGTTTGCAGCTATGAAATCAGGATGCACGGGAGTGTTTTCCTCAGTTACTGTTTTGTGAATCTTGTATTATTTGTTTAAAATTTTCAAAATGTGGGACAAACTCCAGAAGAACGGGAAAATGTATTTGTCGTATTTAGAGAACTTATACTCATGTTTGCGCTGTCAAAACTTTCTGTTAAATTGAAAGACAAAAATGCCACACTGTAGACGTTTTGTTTCTTTTTTTCTGACGGCTTTTTAGTGCATTTAGGCAGAAGGCCTATGAAAGTAGTTATTCACTGTGTGTTTGATGCAGAGTGGCAGGGAAATGATCATATAAAACATTATGTTGTTTTGGTAAAAACTGGTGGAAGCTGATGGCCATCCATTCAACTAGATTTATACTCTACGGAGTCGGAAATGTTCCCACTTTAATAATGAAGTAAATTTCAATGAGTACATTAAATATACAAAAGTGTTATTTTATTTAAAATACATAGTCGAGATTACATAGGTTATTTTTATATCACAAAGGCAATTGAAATTTGTACAAAGTCCTTATGGTCAAAAAGTGCTGTTATATCACTTTATGTATGACATTATTATGCTGTTTAATACGGTGGTGCTTGAAATAATGTATATAGCCCAATTTTGGCCTGTTTAGTGAATGACATAAGTTGAAATAAATTTGACATAAAGCCATGAGAGATCGATTTTCATCACACATTTTATTTCACATAAGCACAGCAGCTCATAGGCTGATCAGTCACAGAACTGTAGTGGTAATCTTTAAAATGTCCAAGTTTGTTTCGTCAGGTTGAAAAATGTCAAATATTAGTAGAGAATGTTCCTCCACTGAGATGTAAGAAGACTTTGTCTGATGTCGAAGCATCGGCCAAAACTGTCCTTGATCATTCTTAGAATTATGTTTTACCCTACAAAAACTCCTATCGAGCTTTGATTTACAAGTCAAGTTAAATCACATGTTGATACAAGTCGGATTTAAAAAAAAGAAGAAAGAATTTCCACATGTATCACACAAACCACATGGAAGTGATTTATAAAGCTGAATTTAGTCTTATTAATTTCTTTATCTTTCAACAACCCATGTGCGTATTCTGTGCTTAATGCCGGCAGTGATATTTCCAGTCATAGCGAGGTCTCATTCTGAGTAATAGGTCTCTGAAGTGTGCTTGTTTGGCTTTTTTGGGGCCATTGGAGACCAATAAAGAATCTGTCTGAGGATTTTCAGAGTCCTCATAGACTCTCCCCAGGTGTGCTTCACTGGTCGTAAAGCACACTTGTCTCCGACGGTATATTCATGGACAAATGTGTCCGCGGAGAGTTTTTAACTTCAGACCAGTTAGCATGCACTGTGACAACTACAACATATAGTAATTGCTTATGTAAATTTCCGTGCACATCTGGAAGGGACGGCTTAAAGTGTACCTGCTGTGTTTTACTGTTAAGAAAAATGGGTATTTGTCTGAATTTAAAACATGTTGTCCTTCTTTTGTCTGGACCCACGATGGCTGCAACAACAAGGTCACTCTGTTAATTTGAGTTTTTGACGTCCACCGAGGTTAACCATTTCCTTTGTTCCTTGCTCTCTGCGGAGGAGAGCTCCGATGTATTTTCATGTTGAGGTACGCTGTGTTTACTTTTATCGCTGCTCCGCAGCGAGGCAGGCCGACCTGATGTTTGTTTATAAGGGATTCGGGCTTCCCTCGCAACTTTCATTCACCACTTGAAAGCACTTGACTCGCTACTAATTTACCTTGAGGGACTTCAAAATGATCTGTCTGCACTGTCAAAATCTTTCTTGTGGGCACAACTTATCATCATCAAAGATTCTCTGTTGAGTTTAATGAAAGCCTGCTAGATGGGTAAATGGTATACTCTGTATACTTGAACGCTGCATGCAGAAAGACATGGTGACATCAAGGTTACATGTTGTTGTTCCTCAGGATGGAGGATGGCATCAGTTGTTTTCGCTTTGGTTGCTCCAGTTGTCATTGTTGCTTTCAAGTTAGTATTACAGAGTTCGCATGAAAACACAGGCAGCGAGGGTAAAGAGAGGATGAATGGAATAGTATGGAAAATGATCTTGAATTTCCCTTCGTCGTCAGTGCAGCTTTGCTTTACCAAGGTTGTTTTCAACAGGAAACCGCGCACAATGAATAACTCAGGAATATCCAGTACCTCGCACTTACCCAGCTCTTTGACAAATTGCCGTCCAGCAAACTTAATGTCCCACTTGGGGTCGGGGGCAAGGTTAGGGGTGGGACGTGTGTATAGTTAAGGTTTTTGGTATTTTCTCCGTAGTCAGTAGGTGAGCGCTTCACCCGGTAATGCCTGTAAAAATATATAAAACTGTTATTTTATCCAAAGTTATCCCGAGTTCACATTTCCCTTCTTGGGGGAAGGTTCTGAACGCAATGCTCTGCTCAGACGTATGTCAAAAAAGGAACTTGATCTCCCCCACCCCCCACCCCCCACCCCCAACCAATGTGTGAAATTGTATAAACACTGTAGTAGCTCTACCCAAACAAGTTTGCAGCATATGCATACGGAAATACTGCAACTGTGTCACCGGGGTGTTAGCGTTTAGTTTCATCCGTACCATTTGATCCCTCGTCACGCCGTTCCTGCTCCCTTCACGCTGTTCATCTATTCTTTGCGAAGATAAGTAAACTCACTTTACCGAGATGTTCTCCGTTGTGGAACAACAGAGGAAAAAACTCACCGCGAGTACTCCGAGTCCATTTAGGTTTACATTAACCCCCAATTCCTTATCTCAAAAACAGAATCAGCCATTTGGAAGTGAGTCTATTTCCGTGTGTGTGTGTGTGTGTGTGTGTGTGTGTGTGTGTGTGTGAAACTCGGTGGATAACCTATTGGCAGCAGAGGACAGTGCAGATCTCTCCTCACTCTAAATTGCAGGCAGGCATCCCTGCAACCCCACATGAAGACCATCGAGTCCCATCAAGATAATCCTTAATAAAGAACGGCTTCACATTTAATCTTAGCTTACTTCTCAAATTTCTTACTTGATATAGTATTTGGCAAGAGGCGTTTTCGCGCTGATGTCAGTCGAACACTATCAGTGCATCTTTTGTTAAGCTCCCATTTGGCAGGCAGACGGGGCTTTAAGCTTTTATAGCCGCACCAAAGATTATTTTATTGTTCTAATTTACCGAGTTTATTGAATGTGTTAGTGCTTTTTAAATTCTTATTCGTAGAACTTTATGATTCTCTTTCATGATGTATAAATGCTTCATTCCCTCCAATTCAAAATATTGACAATTTATAATTCAGTTAAACCCTTTTACATGAGATTGTTTTGCATTTAACGGCCTTTAATTTAATACTGCCGAACATGAAAATAGTAAAGTAATCACCAGTCATCCCCAGTAAAACTGCCAGGTTGATTGCAACCTTGATTCAAAACACACCGTACAGCACTGCATGACGGAGTATACGAGGAAAATCAGAGTTTAGTCGGAGACATAAACAACTGTGTATAATTACACTTTGCAATTTGAAAACAACTCACTTGCAAAATTACATCTCGGTCTAATTTTATACAGCTGCTTATTGAAACAGAGAGCCACTGAATAAATGCAGTAACTTAATTGGCACGTGCAACCCGCTGCTATTAAAAAATAGTTACTTGAGAGTCCCCGAGCATCTATTAGTCAATTGAGTTATCAAGAATCTGTTCAATGTGCAATATATTTCACGCTCAGAATTTGTAACGCGATCCGGTGGGTTTACCTGTGGGCAGTCGGTTTGGAAAAGGAGGCAGCGCTTGCATTTCAAGCACGTCCTCATTATTACTGCAGTGTGTTTAAATCAGGAGTAGTGCAGCTCGGATCTATTTCTGTCAGCTCCTCGTTGACTGCTGTTACACAGAGGCTGCTTGGTGGCAACCTGCTTTCAGTATGGGCTGTGAACTCCGCAGCTGATCCGGTACAAACGGACTAATTCGAGATTATTCAAATAAGTAATCCTAATTATGAAGATTTTAAGAGTGCTCTTTCAATGACGCATTTTTTCTTCTCTCTTCCCAACTGACTAGTAGGTGACAGAGATCTGTAAGTAGCACGATACGTTGCTCAACCACCAGCACAGCACACTGCTCTTCTAGCTGTGGGTGTTCTTTCTCTCTCACCACCTCTTTACCGTAGCAAATGTATGATTTCCTCTTCCTTGGTAATCATTTGTCAGAATTACTGTTGGTATTTCACCCACAGTTTTATGATGTGGAAATTAAACAAATTTGAAACGGCTCATTGATGTCTCAACCAGGATTGATATTCTTGAAAAGAACATCGGGACATATTGAGGTAAAATCTGTACAAGCCTCATCACCAGCTTGAGTAAATCACCAGTTCGAGCTCATCAGTAGCAGCATGGCCTTGTGTTGCAGCGTTGCCCAGTTGAAATAATAACCTGGAGCAGACAGAAGGCAGTCATTACCTCGCACACAGACGCTGTGTGTATGTGTTGACGGAGGACTTCCACTAGAGCGCTGTGGAGACGGACAGAGCCGAGCCAAGCCTCTCGGGCCGCTGTTAAACCTTTAGCTCCCCATCACCTAAGCTAATGACCTAACCCCTTGTTTACGCTCTGAAGTCCGTCCACGACGGAGAGAAATCCAGAAATGACCCGAGACTCGCAAGAGCACCCACCTAAAAGAAAACAACAAAATAAACCAGCGGTTTGTGGTGCAAAAAGAGGAGCGTAACAAAACCAAGAGAGAAGTGAGGGGGTGGAGGGTGGGGGGGGATAAGCGTGAGCCCTCGGGGTGTGTGAGCGGAGCCTGGTGTTCCAGTGGAGAGATCTACCATTTCATTGTCTTAGTCTCCGCTGATACAATCTGGAGAGGACTCTATTGCTTAAAGCTGCGAGTGAATGACATATGGGGAGCTGGTGTGAGGCACAACTCCCCGGTGCCTCCTCCAGACCCAAAGTCTTCCTGTGAGAGCACCGAGCAACTTTTCTGCTTTTTCAAAACGGCAGCAGCCTCCCTCTCCCTCTCCCTCCCTCATTCACTGCCTTTCTCCCTCCCTCCCTCCCTCCCCGCGCCCCCCCCCCCTCCCAACCGCCCCCCTCGCTCCCTCCTTCCTCCCTCTCTCCCTCCTCCCTCGCTCTCTCACTCTCTCTCTCTCTCTTTTTTTCCCCTCTTCCTCAGACACTCACTAGTCACTGCCTGAAGCAGTAATCGGACAACTCTCTTTCTCAATAGGACTGAGTCTCCTGAGATACCGCGCGGGGCTCCATGGGTTCCAACACCTAAAATGAAAAAGAAAAAAGTAGTCTTGTAGTTTACATCTATTGTGCTACAGATCCTACAACACCTGAGAGCCGTTTTAGAAAGTTTTGCTGTCCGTTCTGCTGGACTGAACGATCTTTCTCTAGAAGATTTAAAAAGAAAAACAACAAAAAAAGAAAATATAAGAAGGGATAAACACACAGGGATTCAACCATAATTGTAGTGAGTATGACTTTCGTTTCTACGTGATGTTTGACATACTAACTGTCTTCTCTTGATTTGTTGGATTTTTGAGTGTGTGTGTGTGTGTGTGTGTGTGTGTGTGTGTGTGTGTGTGTGTGTGTGTGTGGATTTATCTCTTATATTTCATGAACTTGTATCAGCATTTAATTTAGCACGTAATTCTCAATTACAGCATTTATGTCAACAGGATTAGGAGTAACAAATACATTTCTGGCCTAATCTTGTCATTAATTGTTGAGGTTTAAAACAGCACATTTACTGCATCTCTGTTATTTAAAAAAAAAGAATACTTTGGAACTATTCAAAAATTCACAATAAATTGTAAATAAACTCAAGAAGGAGGCTATAATCTTCACATGGCAGCTGCAAATCATTGATGATGATGAAGTAATTTTTATTTATAAATTAAGGTCAAGTAAAAGCAGCTCATATCCCAATAAAGAAGTCAATATAAAAATGTTATATGATGCGATTAAAAAAACAATCATATACGTGATGGGTGTTAAAACATCCTAAACTTTTGTTCTGTATTTATAGTAAATGCAGTGTAAATAGGTTTATTCATTTCCAGTCAACTCTGTTTACAAAAAATATTCATTTGTAAATATAAATATCGTGCAGTAAAATATTATCATATACTCATTGATAACAATTCGCAGTTTAAAAATAATTTCTCTGAAAATGTTAATGACTTGTAATTTAAAAAAAAAAAAAAAAAATTGTACCTGCAAAAGAACCCACATCTTTACTGCCATCACAAATAATCATAACCATTGTAAATATATCAAAATTTGCCTTTGAAAAATGGGATTGTTTTTTGCCCAGTTTACATTTTTGATCAGGGAAAGAAAACATGCCGGACTCTGCAGTAGTTCCTTTTCTACTGGCAGAACAAACAAAACCAACACAGTTAAAGCAGCTGACATCTAATGCCATCTGCTGAGGCCAGGAATGCCGCAAGGAGACCTGAGAGGCTCTGCAGCGTCTGACCAAGACGACAGGCCTCGACTCCCGGCCGTGCTGCGTCTCCGCTCGCCAGTATTTCACGTGTAGTGAAGATGACTCACCCGCTGTAATCATAGCCTCTCTAATTGAAGGATGTTCTGGTTTAATGTTCAGCGTCTGATCACAGGCTTACATCACAAGTCAGGGAATTATTGTGTGTGTGTGTGTGTGTGTGTGTGTGTGTGTGTGTGTGTGTGTGTGTGTGTGTGTGTGAAGGACATTTCATCTTTGTGAAATTGTCCTTTTTTTTTTTTTCTTCCCCCCCCCCCCCCCCCCCCCCCCTCTTTCCTTCTTCATCCTGTAATTCCTGTCATTTTCAAACGCCTGCCCTGTTTGGTGTTTAGAAAGGTGTGTGTTGATGAAAGAGAGGGAATAGACAGGTTATGATGCCAGACTGCCTGCAAAGTGGCCTCAGCTCTATGTGGACAAACATGACTCTGTGTGTGTGTGTGTGTGTGTGTGTGTGTGTGTGTGTGTGTGTGTGTGTGTGTGTGTGTGTGTGTGTGTGTGTGTGTGTGTGTGTTCGCCTGCTGCAGCCATTCACACACACACAATAACCTTATTTATTCAATTAACAGATCATGAGCAGGCTGATTTGGGGCTGTTTACACTGTGTATTTGCTTTACACAGGGAGAGATCAGGGTCTCTCTGCCTGGCTGCAGCGCTGCATGCGTGTGCAGCAGTGTGTACAAGCAGGAGTGGTCGGCGGTGACGGTGGCATTGTTTGCCCAAGGACTGATGTCTTCCGCATGGATGTGTCTAGCCGGGCCGAGCCCTTTCGGAGGCTTCGGAGATTGAAAACGGTGAAAGACACAGAGGGCTAATTGATCCAGCTTCACTCGGCTATTAGTGAGGAAGATGGAGAGGTGGAGAGAGAGAGCACTGGCGAAGGAAGAAGGTAATAGGGGACCTCCTATTAAGTAGCTCGTAGTGGGCGATTAGTGGGCAGGAGTTGTTTACTAAATACTGTGGGGTGTTGTTTTGTTAACACGCCACTGTTTGGATCTGAAATATGTGGCTGAAAGAGCAGGAAATGAGCTTTGTGAGCTTTTTCGGAGCTTTCTGATGATTGCCATTACAGGTCCTCAATCACTAATACCCATTTGTGTGTTTGTTTGTAAATGGCAAAAATGTTTACGTTGTGCACGATAATAAGGAAGCTGCTCACATGTAGGTCTAAACAGATAAATGCGTTTTAAAGAGATAATTGCTTTACAAATGCACCTCGAGAGGAATCTATCTCGGTACAGATCACATAAAATCGAATGATTTACATTTTTTTTAAACAGCAAAAAAAACAAAAACGATTTAAAACTATTTTGTAACCCTTTGCGGTGTTAATATGAAGAATGCAATTTTCGATTTTTGTCTACTTTGTCTCCTGCACAGATGATAATTTCATCAATGTAACAGATCAAATGTCAGATTCAAGCGAATTAAAATAACAAGTGGCAAGCATTAAAGTGATATAATCATTAAGATTTGTCCCTGAACTTCCTTTCATCTTTTTTCTTGTAAAGCTTCTCTCGCTCTGCAGTGGTCACGGTGGTAGACAGGTTGTGATAAAATGTCCACCTTAAATCTTGTTTGATGGCCCCTCAAAGGCAAAGTGGCCTTCTGGAAATAATTTTGAAGGTTGAAGAGCACAGTATTAACAGATTTAATGTAGCTATTGAGTGAATGGCTGGAGCACGATGTCAGATTGAACCAAATGAGAGAGACAAATTGCACATCAACAAACAGCCCATCTGTTAATAATTGTGCTTTCAATTACAGACAAGTACAAAATTTTAAATTGTGTGTGAAGCACCATGTGCTTCAATAAGTTGTCGCCACGAGTCCAATTTTTTGCACTGTGCTAAATGTGTTGAATATCCCACCGTAGGTTTTGTATACAAATAAATACAAAAGCAATAAAACAAAAAGTAATGTTTTATGTATTTATCAAAAAAAAAATAATTTTGTTCAGATGTGTGTTTTTATAAGTGCTCTAGTGTTAAAGTCCAAAAATAATTCAAACTAACAGATCAACTTTTTACTTGTGAAATAAAAAAAATAAAAAATCATAAAAGTAAATTGCACCACCATGTAATTTCAAATGTCAACTAATTTTATATATATATATATATATATATATATATATATATATATAAAATGCTACAGTTGTACAGGGTGCTGCAGTTGTACAGGGTGCTTAACTTTTGAGAAGACACCAGAAAAAGACACCAGTCTACTTAATGTTGCGTTTGTTGGCAGCCGTCATTTTTCTGGCCACGTATAGAGACACAAGTGAAGTGTAGCATTTTGTAAACTGTGCCTAATTCCACTCACATCTGTGTCCAATTGTTGTCTGCATCTACATTCTTTGCGAGTGGATTTATTTTTCCTGGGCCACCATGTGGATTCAGCTGACCAGCTTAAGTGGGGATTAGTTGTTTTAAAGTTTGATTAAAGCATTGTTTCTCAGAAGTTGTAACACACAACACATGGTTTATGTAGATTATACACTGTAAAATGAATATGCATTAAAGATTACAAATGGAGCAGAGAATGGAAATAAGTAAAACGAAAACAAAAAGATATCTTCTGCTTGATTTCTGTTTGCAAAATACTTTCCAGCAGATCACAACATTTAGAATTTTGAAACTACAGCGTCCATGTGAAATACAGGCGACCCAACACTCCTGTAGGAACACAGGTATGCGTAGCGGAGGAGAAGAAGCGGTTTTTTTTGTGGCAGGTCAGACACCCTGCATGCTGAGAGATCTATGCTAAAAGCTGGGCTGGGGCTATATTTACCTTTTGGAAATGCAGGTCTTGAAATAAGTGAAGTGAAACAAATAGGCCCGCAAACAGCCATGAACGGAGCGTGTTGTGGCACTTCTTCTACTTTTTTTGTTTTTGTTCTCTCTCTTGATGACACTTGCAGCACTTCATCTAGCCTGGCTTTGTTCTTGTTAGCTTCAAAGACCTGGCAGTTCAGGTTGAAGTAAGAAAGCACATCAAAGATGCTGGATGCACCCCCCCCCCCCCCACCCCCCATTTTTTTTTTTCTTTTTTTTTTTTAAACGATAAATATTTAGCGGTGAAGAAGAAAGGCTTGTTTTGGCTTTTAAATCCCGTCCCCTCCCTCCTGTCTCCTCCTATGTTCCTTGCTCACCCTCTCTGTCTTCACCTGGCTGCTTTCACCTGCTGGCAGAGACTGAGACACCAGCATGGTAATGGCTTTATTGGCCTGCACTGCTGAGCAGAGAAGCCAGCCAGCCACCACACACACACACACACACACACACACACACACACACACACACACACACACACACACACACCACATCAACATCAACGTACCACAACACACTCTCCCCACAACTCCCCCCCCCGCCCCCCTCCAACTCTGTGATTGCTGTTAATGCAATGTGGCAAAACTTGTGTCTCTTTTGTCCCCTCTGCATATTTCAGTGTGAGGAAATACCAGGAGGAGGAACTGCTGTTGTTCATGGCTTTTAAAGTGAGACGTATAATGGTTATTCTTTTTGCCAAGATGGCTGTACCATAAGCAGTGGGAGAGAAGGCAAATTGTAAAGCTAGAATGGTATTCATGAAGGCTTTGCCTTGGTGTGAAGAGTCTGTTGAGAAAAAAAGAAGAAAAAAAAAAAACCTTAAGACATGGAGCTCAGGTTACCCTGGCTCATGTAAACAGTCAGCCATTAAAAAATTATGCCAGGATTTTTTGAAAAAAAAAAAAAAAGAAAAGGACTTTATATGTCTTTTTTCCTGACCAAATGAATACCTTTGACCTTTTTTGGACCCTCTATTCCCATGGTGGGCTAGAGTCAGGTCTAATATAGTGTTATAGCCACGTAAGTATATGGCTTTGCTTGATGTTTGCAGAGAGACAAGCGGAGCGGGAGTGGACAGCAAAATGTAACTGTCAGCTAAAGGAGAGTAATAGAGGCATTCGTAGCGTCATAGGAAACATATGTGGCTCCATATGCTCTCCATGTTCTTGTTTCCAGTCTCCTTCATTGTCTGAGATGCACCACTGATCTGGGGGCCTCTAAAGTGCCCTGTGTGTGTGTGTGAGATGTGTGTGTCTGTGTGTCTGCATTTGCACCACTGATCTGGGGGCCTCTGAAGTGCCCTGTGCACGAGTGTGTGTGTGTGTGTGTGTGTGTGTGTGTGTGTGTGTGTGTGTGTGTGTGTGTGTGTGTGTGTGTGTGTGTGTGGACACATGTAGACATACAGCCATGAGTTATGTGTCTTTGTGTGCTAAAGAAAAAGACATAAGCATGAGCTTTTGTGTTGCCACGGAGAAGGAAAGGATTTATATCATGTGTGTGTGTGTGTGTGTGTGTGTGTGTGTGTGTGAGAGTGTATATATTGCTCTCCATTGTGAGTAGACCGTGAAGTTGGGGAGTTGCGTATTTTCGTACCGAGCAGTGGCCCCAGGCTGGGGCAGGCCTGCGGGAAGCAGCCCTGATGGTCATTAGGACCTGTCAGTATGCCTGGAGGAGGAGTGCTGATAAATTTCAGATAGTGTCAATTGCAGATGAAAGATCTGCTGAGGATGCTAGGGGTGTCACGCTCGACTTGCCTCCGCTCAACAAGTCCCATCTTCCGTCCAGGAGCAGGCTACCTCAAGCAGGAAAGTAGGCAGGCGCTCCCACCCCCTGCTGCCTCTCAGCCCCCTCCACCTCCACCCCCAACCCCGCACCCCTGTGCCTACCTTCACTCTCTCACCCCCCCCCCCCACACACACACACCCACACACACCCACCCCAACACCCCCCCCCCCACCCCCACCCCCACCCCTTCCTGCTTACCTTGGCTAAGCCGCTTTGCATGTTGATTGGGGGAGGGCTAATCCAGTTTGCAGCTGTCGTAGACCAATGATGAATCACCTTTCCGTCATTTGGCCGTGCTCCCCTTGCTCAGGGAGGAGGGAGGACCTGGAGGAGGAAACAACAGCGGAGCACGGCTGCGGCTCACAGAGGAGACAATGTGAGCCTCTGTTCCCCAGCTAGCCCTCTCTTCCCTTTCTGCTCCAGAATAACAATAATGTTTTCTCAGACAAGCCTTTTTGTGTCATGGATGGCTCCGGACTGTGACATCGAGCTGCAATAACAAGGAGTGACTTTGTTTCTGCTGGGGCAGGTGGAGGCAGAATATAGACAGGGAGTGTGGTTTGAGAGGACTCAAAGCACATCTAGGTCCAGGTAAGAGCACAGTTGTGCCAGTGCCAGCAACATCAGAGACGTCAAGCTCTCTGTGTGGCATCAGAGATCGCCTTAGAGACTCTGCTGAACAACTGTCAACATTTCTGACCTTATTGTTCTGTCTGATTGGAGATAGCGAAGGTCTTTTAGGCATTCAGTTTATGACAACAACAAAAAAGTTTTGGGCGAAAAAGGAGGAAACAGTTTTAAGTAGTGTGTGCAAGAAATACGGTTAGTTTATTCTGGATCACCCTCAAGTGTTGTATGCTCGCAGGGTGCGATATTTTTAGGGGAGGGGTAAATTAATATACCTTTGGGAAAAAGACAATGCAGCTTCCATTACTGGAGCACGCGTGAAGAAGATTGACTTGGCCTTCTGTAGTCCTTTTTTTTTTTTTTTTTCCCCTTGTCGCTCATTTTTCACTACTTGTCTCTTGCTCTTTTTGTTGTGTAATATAATGTATAAGAATATATTTGTTTTTCATCAATAACTTCGATTTGAACCACAAGAAAGGACTACATTTGCCAGGCTATAATACCAAGTATCATAATATCATAACAACATAATATCATCTTAAATTCAGTGAATGCATATCATAATTTAATCTTTTTAGCTCATAATTCAGTTTTTTTCGTGGCATCTGATATCACTCAGACTACTCAGAGTTACTTGAGCATTTATCTTTGTGGCCTTGTGTATAGGCCAATGTTTATCGATAGCAGAGATACCCAGAACCCTGAAATATAATTGAAAATGGCAGTTTAATGCACACAACATTTTATCCTAATTTCATTATCTCACTATTGCAATGAGAACGGTGGCAGAGACAAATGGGTGTGTAGAGTTTGTGGCCGTACTTTTCAAATCACTCGTGCCTTCTTTCTCCTCCATTGTCTACACTCGATTAAATCCTCCGAGCACACAAATGAGAAGATAGAATAATGTTTTTAGTGGCGTGGTCTTTTGTATAAACACCGAAACAATTAAGGAGCTTGCCAGAGCAAACACATGCCTCATGAGCTTCTCATCTGCCCATCACTGAGGCATAGCTTCTTATAATCAGCCAGAGTGCTGCACTTTTAACAGGCACATTAACTATTGCCTCAAACCGGCAAACATCTGTTAACAGTCTTCATTACCGCACAAAACAATATACACTTAAGGCCATTTTTGTTTCAAGACCCGTCAGACTAAATTGACAGTAAACATTTTGTGTTCACATCATGTAAAACTATGAGTAGCTGTGAGATTGTTGTGATAAGAGAAATCTGAAACTATCTCGTCAAAATGTTTACTATTCATTGTGCAGCTTGCAGTTCCACACTGTGAATGTGGGTCAATGTTTGTGTTTGCGTGTGTCACATATTTCTTTCGTTTTCATGTGTGAAATTCCTTCCGTGTCGTTTGGCATTGCATAAAAAATAAATACGTTCAGTAGGAAATAACACATGCAAGGTAGCATGAGAAAACCTGCCTCGTATATACATATTTTAAATTCATTTTGAAAGAATACTTTGTAATATATGCATATATATTTTTTTAGTTCCATGTGTCTTTGTCATTTTAGTACTATCCGTACTGTATTGTCCATTGTGTATCATAGCGCCGTGCCTTCCCTGAAACCAGAGTGATGTGTGTAATTTGATTTGTGCATGTGTGTGTGTGCGTGTGTGCGTGTGTGTGTGTGTGTTTCGTCAGGTCTATGGAAATGCAGGATCTAGCCAGTCCTCACAGCCGAGTAAGTGGAAGCAGTGAATCTCCTAATGGTCCCAACCTCGACAACTCGCACATCAGTAACAATTCCATGACACCCAATGGCACTGAAGGTATGTGTGCAGTGCTCTTTGGTTTCTTTGTCTTGTTTGCTATTCCAAAAGTATTTCAGCGAAGCAGTAAATCAAAAAAAAGCTAGTGCAAGTGTTGTTGCGTAGGATTATACAAAACATTTGGGTGAATAAGCAATACTTTGTTCCGTTATATGGTTTTAAACAGCAAAACAATCCGTTTTCTAGTTGCTGGTTTGCCGTGTAGATTATTTTAATAATTTACAGACTCTTAGCTGCCTTATCATTTGTATCTTATTCGGCAACTATTAGCTGTTTATTTAAGTAACCATGTAATTATTCAAAGCCCACAGCATGGAAATGATGGAGCTTTGCATGCGGCTTCTACTGTACATAGTTATTTACTCAGGTGATTCACCTGCGCTTTAAATCCGAGCCTTTGTTTAGTGAAGCAGTCATGCTCATGTCACAAACCAACAAGTTATTAAAAACACCCCTTTGTCACATCATCTTCAGGTTAATCTTTGCTTCGAGCTAGTTTTTTTTTTTTTTTTTTTTGGTATATTCATGACACTGGGCCCGTAGTCATGATGTAGACTGTCATGTGTCCCTTTGCCATTCTTTCTTTCCCATAGGTGATAACATCACAATGCTTACCACTGCAGACTGGTTGTTAGGTTCTAACTCACAGTCCGCTGCAGGTTTGTCTTCTCTTAGTGACACGATGAAAGGACAATATTTGGTGCTTTCCCCAACTCAACTGGAAGCACTCTTTTGTAGTTGACTTTTTATACTTCTACTCAAAAATACATTTGTATTCTTTAAAATCTCCCATAAATACAGTTTATCAGCTGCAAAATTACGAAACTGCCTCAACTATTGTGCCTTTCATTCAGAAACTCGTTGGTATTTATTTTTGTGGCGTTATGTTTCAAGCATGGTTTGACACCAACTGGACTTGAGTTCCTTGTTATTGATTTGTCAGATTGTGAACTTGCATACCGAGCATTTTGTTTTCATTTGGATGTTCCCTGTCGTTTCCTGAATACAGTAGTTATTGTGTGTTCTGTGACCCGAGTGTGTGTTAGTTTATGCATGCACTTTACCACTATATTTTCATCGGTGTGTTGTTCAAAAGAATTACTCCTCGTCAACATGTGTTTCTGCACCGAGAGAGCATAGCGGAAACATGTAAAACATGACAGCAAATGGCTTCTTCAACCATGAGGGATTCCACTGAGCATGACTCCCTTGCCCACATTGTCAATTTGTTTTGCCAAAGGAAAAAAAAAAAGAGAAAAAGAATCCTTCAGCCCGCCTGAAGTGAAATGGATTGATTTCAAAGTTTCCTGAGCTGTCAGATAGCTGTGAAATTGTCTTTGCAAATCTATCGCCGAGCTGTATAATGGAGTCAAGGTCAAACAGCGTTCGCTACACTCTTAAATAGATTTTATACACCATATATTTCCTTCGACATTTCTACTGTACCAAGCTTTTTTTTTTTATCAGTGACTTTAACACACATCTACTGGAATGATTTTTTTTTTATTTTATTTTATTTTTTATCTCATTATAAGTACTGATAATTTCTCATTTTATTGAAATAATAAAATGAGAAACTCAAGTTGTTTTTTTGATAATGCTCTGTCAAATTCAAGATTGATTTAATTGTGCTATTTCAAAGTAATTGAAGTGCAGTTTCGAGTGAAATTCCTCAGCTTTACATGGTATGTTTGTTAAGGACATTTCTAAATGCAATATGCTTTCTTCAAGTGTAAAGATAAAGTGATGAAGATAAATCTCTAACATTAGATATATCCTATCAAAAAGAAATAGATGATAAATAAATATATGAAAACTATTTGAACCAGCAAAAAATTGTATGTGCAATATTTATTATACATAAAAATGTTGCTGACCTTTTTTTTTAAATACTGTTGAAAAGTTGTTTGACTACTCGCTCCTGCCTCCTTTTTTTTATTTTATACTGAGTAACTTTTTGCTGTAATTTAAAAAAAAAAAAAAAAAAAAAAAAAAAATAGGTTTGCATTTTGAGACTGTAAAAATCTAGAAGTTTGATTCAGTTTGACATGTAATTGGTTTGATCTTTTTTTCCTTTGTATTTTTTCCTGACAGTGATTTTGGGCTTTTTGGTGACTGTGTCATTTCTTTGTTTGCAGTTAAAACAGAGCCAATGAGCAACAGTGAAATCGCCACCTCAGTAGCAGACACTTCTCTAGACAGCTTCTCAGGATCAGGTGAGAGGGGACGACTGGTGTGTGTGTGTGTGTGTGTGTGTGTGTGTGTGTGTGTGTGTGTGTGTGCTCTCTTCCTCGCTCGCTCTCGCTCTCTTTCACACACACACACACACACACACACACACACAGCTGCAGAACTGATTAGATGATGAGATGAGCCCAGAGATGGGTGACTGATAAGCCGGGCTCCAGGGAGTGTCCCTGCAGCTAAAACGGCAATATAGTGTGTGTGTGTGTGTGTGTGTGTGTGTGTGTGTGTGTGTGTGTGTGTGTGTGTGTGTGTGTGTGCGCGTGTGTGTGTGTGAAAACAAGAGACTCTACCTAAACTTTGTCAGCATATTTATATGCTGTGCTTGCTTACGTGTGTGTGTGTGTGTGTGTGTGTGTGTGTGTGTGTGTGTGTGTGTGTGTGTGTGTGTGTGTGTGTGTGTGTGTGTGTGTGTGTGCGCACTCCGCTGGTTCCCATGTCAATGAGGACTGAATTATGACCTGTAATGCACTGAGCCTGTCTGTCCAGTGGAGTGACACAGCGTCCCAGTGGCCCCCAGTCTCCACGGGCTGTTACCCTATCGCCCTGTTAGAGCCAGGGTTTTCACACCTTCCTTTCATCAAGGAAACATCACAGACACACACACACACACACAACACACACATAAACCCTTTGCTAAATAAAACCAAGGCCACAGAGTATAATGAGCATTGTAGGAATCGTAATAGAAATTGTCCCTAATGTGATAATTTTTTGCTTATTTCTTTTTTCCACCTTCAGCGGTGTCCATATCAACCTGCAGCACTATGTCACACTTCCCATAAACATGTATTAAAAGCACCACAGCCAACAGTGCATGGTATTAGCTTGCTGCTAATTTCCCTGTATTTCCTTAACTATTTAAACTAAGTACTTGATACTTGACACTAGAAGCGCATAAATCACGGTATGACTTTTGTCTCTGACAGTATTAATGAAATTTAGTAATCTCATACCCCATATCCTCCGTGGGGAAACCCAAAGCTCTGTTCAGAAGAGCAAGTTTTGTCCAGCGGCAGGTGCTGCTGATGTGGGAAAAGTGTTCAATATTAATAACGTGTGTGAGGGGTTACGGCATACAGTTACATACAGTTAGCGCTCCCCCCGCAACCAAATCCCTTATTTTACATGTCACGACCAATTAGACAGATGTTTCTAAACTGTGCCACTCTGCCGCTGTTAAATATAAAAACTGAAATTGTTCTTTTCAGAATTGTTGTGTGAAGTTTATAAATTATAGCCTGTTTTATCAAACTCAAAATATTAAAAAAAAAAAAAAATGATTTGCTATTTTTTTATATAATTTAAATAAATTATGCATACTCTTCATGCAAATTAAAAATAATAATGGTATTTCTTTTGAAATGCAGCTGTAAATACTTTAGCTGACATTTTGCATACTGGCTCGCTTGTGTGTTTGGTATTTAGGATTTTGTTCAGATTATATTTATTTGACTTTTTTTTTCTAAAATTGGTGTTTTTAATTATTGAACTGAAGCCTGCAAGTAACATTATTAAAACATCAAAATGAATCCATATTTTTCTGCCAGCAAGATTATATTTAATTGAAACAATGTTGTGTGTTATACAATTCTTACTGCGGATTTAAAACAAGTGTACTTGTTTGAGTTCTCTGTGGCTGAACCAGCAGCGCCGTGGAACCACAGTCATACTCTTAATGAGGGAATTATTATGCAGTAGCGCTCATTACCTGCAATCAGTGATGTCACTTCCAATGTGGTTGTGGCTCGAAAGGCCCAAAGCAGCTGAAGCCACAGGCCGAGACTGATTCAGACCATCGTGTCTGTGTTTACACCAGCGGTTGTCATGGCAGCCCACAAGTATCTCAGAGATACGTGGGTCAGCAGAAGAACCTGATGTTCTTACCTGATTATTTGACTTCATTATTGCTCTCCGGTTTTCAACCTTAAATAAGGTTAGCAAAATAAACAGAGTAATGCAATGTAATTACTGTTTCCTTGGAATCCAGAAGTTCTGTTGGCAAAAGATAATATTTACCTTATTTCTTCATGTTTAAATATGTGCTTGCCTCTTTTCTTTTTAACTCTCCTCAGCTATTGGAACCAGTGGCTTCAGCCCAAGACAAACTCACCAGTTCTCTCCACAGATTTACCCTTCCAAGTAAGGTTTCTTTTATTTTTCTATAAAAAATAAGCAGCATCCGACTTCTTTAATTAGATCCTTCTGCTAGATTGGGCTTTTCTGACTGGCTTTGTTTGCCTGGATGTCTGCAGCTTGCGCTCTCTGAAATGTGTTGTAATTATTATCTTGCAAAAATGTCCTTTGCCATTTATTGTTCTTTCGCGATGTATATGGGCCGTGCGATGCTATCCGTCTTACGGCTCCTGTGAGTGTTTAGAATGAAGTAGCACAAGGACATAAGGAATCACAAGGAATTTGTCAGTTTGCAAAGTTGGTGTTATGGTTTTGGGGGTAAAACGTGGTCCTCTTTCTTCCTGCCTTCCTTTCTCACTTTTGTTTTGTGTTTCTTCTCTCAAATAGCAGAACATATCCGCATATTCTTCCTACCCCTTCATCCCAAAATATGGCTGCGTATGGACAGACACAGTACACCACAGGAATGCAGCAGGCCGCAGCTTATGCTAGCTACCCTCAGCCTGGCCAGTCTTATGGCATCCAAGCTTACGGTAAGATTCACACAAATCATAACCTCCCCTTCCTGAAAAGGGTCGGTTGATAATATTCTTGAACTTGTATCCATGCAGAGAATGAGAAATGTACAACGAAATATTTTTTCCCATCCTGAAGGTCAGGACCAAGACCTTGCTCAGACCAAACCGTGTTCCCACAATTCCTCCAGTACACCAAGAGCAGCAGAGATGCTGAGTTGTTGTTTAGTGCCTGCATATTCTTCCTCAGTGCAATAAAAGAGAATTTGCTTGTCAAGCTGTTCAGATAGATCAGAAAGATTAGTGATATAAATCTGAAAACAAAAACTGGTTTCCTCTGGCGTTGCAAGAGAAAGCACGGAGTACATGGCTCACTGTAGGCTTTATTTGTCCAAAGTCTTTGGAGTGTTTTGACCCCAGAAGACTGTCCAATATGTGGAGGAATTTACACTGTTTATTTGAATGGAGTCCTGCAACTTACCGTTGCATAGAAACTACATTGTGACTGATTCAGCCAAGTCAGTGGTCAGTGCAGCTCACAATCACAAGCAGAATGTTTTACTAGTTGTGCATCTTTTCACACATATGACCTATATTAGATGATAATGATCGTAATACTTACTATTATTATTATTATTATCATAACATCAAACAATCATAGTCCAAACATGTCTTTTGGTTTTACAGCCAAGTAGTCAACTCCTTTGCAGTGTCATAGAACCCAGTGAAGGATTATATTTCTAAACAATGATGGTAGTGAAAATCAGTCATCAGATAATCACTGCTCATCCATTGTGATTAGTGTGTTATGCTAACAGACAGAGGCGGTGTCCCTCTGCTGTGTCCAGTGTAATTTAAACCTGTGTTGACTGTTGTCTGTGCATCAAACCGATCTGGTGTCACTAACTGATTTAGGTCCATTGTGGGCAGGCATAAAGACGGAGGGGGGTCTGAGCCAGTCCCAGTCCCCGGGACAGACGGGCTTCCTAAGCTACAGCTCCGGCTTCACCACGCCACAGACAGGACAGGCCCCCTACAGTTACCAGATGCAGGGTGAGGACATCTTTATCTTTCTCTCTGTGCCTTCTCAGAAGTATGTCGGGACGTCTGCATGGTGTTAAACTGCAGTGTGAGATGCAATTCATTACTGGCAGCATACAAAATAGGGGAAATGTCTTACATTATGACGAGTTTATAAAGAGCAGATCTTGTTTCAACCGGCAATCTAAAAACACAGTTGCAGTTTTTTCCTGTTTAGTTTAGTTTGTCTTCTTTGCGTATCTGTAACAGTTCTTTGCCAAAATACTCATTCACTATTAAGCCCATCCAAATAAGGTTTATTGTGCTGTTTTGAAAAAAAGATGAGAGAAATTGGCCTCCGTCCCTAAAGTCATAGCATGCAGAGCCAGACTGATTCACTACGCAGACCTCGCCCTCACCCCAGACGATGGTTGCATCCCGGCAGTGTTGTGTGCAGCCACAACGACTGCCTCCCTCTCGTCTCCTCTTAAAAGAATCAACACAGATGGAAAAATGGCAGGCACTTAAGAGGCACCAGCAACGACGCTCCCCAGCCTTTGTGTTTTTTTTCTCTCCCTGTGATCATATTTGTAGTTGTTTAAGAGCTGAGACCATCGAGATTTACGGCCTTGAAACCGATAAAGATGAGTTGTTGCGCCCTGCACTCCCCCTTCTATGCTCTTTCGGTCTAGTTATACAGTCAGTATACATGTAGATCAGGCCTTATGCCCAGTGTGGTGCTTGTATTACTCTCTCGCTGTACCACCTGCACCAGAAAAGGACACTTAGCCAGCAGCTAGCGCCGTCTCTGAGCTCTCCCCTGTAATATCTGAAGTGTGACAGTTGAAATATCTCCACATGTTGCTGAAAAGCCTCCAGAGCGTCTCACAATAAATAACGCCAGCTCAGCAGCAGATGTGGCTCGGGGAAGCCTCATTTCCACGCCTCTTAACCAAATACAGTTGGCCACAGTCAGAGTTTTGCAGCATGCAGGCGAGCACCTGAAAAAGGAGAGGCAGAGAAAGAGAGAGAGAGACAGAGAGAGAGAGAAAGGGAACAAGAGCCAGAGCATTTGCGGCAGAATGCACGAGCTGCTATCCTGCCCTCAGTGGTTTAACTCACGATGACAGTATTATGTGCCCATTCATCTTCTAAGTATTATGCTCTTACTCTGCCTTTCTTTTTCCCTACGTCTCTCTCTGTCTCTCCTCTCTCTCTCTCTCTCTCTCTCTCTCTCTCTCCTGATATCTCCGGCTATCGGATGCTCCATGTTAGCATTAAGTGCATTGGTAATTGACAGCCACGATAGATGACAGATTGACCACTATTCTTGCCCTGTGCTCTGTAACTGTGGCTCTGGCCCCCCGCCACACCATCATCATTACTGTTTCTGGCCTATTGATCTGCCTGGGCGATGTGCCTCGGGCCTGGGTGTCCCAACCAAAGGCTCTTTTTTTTTTTTTTTTTTTTTTTTTCCACATCTGATACTCCCCTCCTTGTCGGCGTCCCTGCCACCAGCCTGTGGCCAGCTGTCAAGGCAGAGGACGATTGAATTAATGTTTTTGCTGCTTGCTTTCATGTCCGTGGACATGGAGCTTTGTGTGGGCGCTAAAGTCATGGCACCAAATCATAAAGGGGACAAAGGCGGTTTTCTGTTTTGCGATCCCTCGTGGCACTTTATGTAGGGAGCCTGGTGGATTGTCAAGAAAAGGCTAAAACACAAGAGGTGTGTGAAGAGATGGAGACATTGCTCTTCTGATGGTTGGACTGAGCAGATGCTAATTAGGTGAATAATTGGATTCCAGCATTCTGTCCCAATGGCAGTGCAAGCTGAAGAAGCTGAAGCCTTGGCTGCTTTTTTTTAAAAGGAGAGCCCCATCTGGACTTGATAGCCTATTCCCAAGTGGGGCATACAAACTTCTGCTACAAATATTGTGCACTGATGATAGACATAGCCCATGGCAAGGGGACTGATCAAGCAAAGCAAATGGACTTCCAATTGTGGAGCAGGAGGGAGGGAGGAGAGGAGGGAGGGATGATGTCTGATCTTGAGTGAGTGAACTAACTGGAGCAGGACAGGGGGAGGGAGAGAAAACATGCCCCCCGGGGAACCGAGACCCCCTCTTTCTCCCCCTACTTTAACCAGCCCCACCACTCCCAACAGCATGGGCTCGTTCTCACCGGGCTAGCAAGGGTCCCCTCAGCTTTTATGTGGCTCCTTGTTCTCCACAGAGCAACCCTCAAACCCTGCCAGGGAGAGCTTTTATGACTGTTTGAACTGTGCATTAGGCTAATTTGTTGTCCTTTCCAGCCTCGCTCCTTCTTGCGTCTGCCTCATTGTTCTGTTGGACTTTCACTTGATGTTGAACTTTCTGCAGGGTACACAAAAAGTTGTACAACCCCCCCTCCCTCCCCCGTTGGCCTTGAAATATGAAACAAAACACCAGTGGCAACATTTGTGATGAAAATTATTGGTAAAAGGCAGGATGAAAAACTTGATGGAAATGCTGGAGGTAAAGAGAAAAGGCACAAACAATTAGTGGATCCTGGTCCTTTATGGAGCTTGTGAAGTGTTTGTTTCTCTCGTTTAGCCACAGTGCAGACTAACTAACGGACAAGGCCAAACACTTCACTTCTCTTTTTCTACCTTTCATGACCCCCTTCCCTACCCCCCCCCCCCCCCCACACACACACACACACACAAACACACACATGTGCACTACCCCCTTACCCACACCCACAAACTCCCCCAATCATTCACCCTTTTCTGAAAGCTGCTTCACGTTTGTCACGGTGTGGGAGGGCCCTCCTGATGGGGCCAATGACCAGAGGATGAAAGGAGCTCGCTCTGTTTGTCTTTGACAACAAAGGTGTAATTACGCCCTCATTTAGGAACAGTAAATTTATCTCCGACCTCGTTTTCACTGAAGCTGTGGGATACTTTTTTTTTTTTTTTTTTTTTGACTATCAGAGGATCGTGGTGGTGATAAGTGAGGAAGCTGTTTAGAGAATGCAACAGTAGGACCCATTAATGTCCCCTGTGGCTGTATGGACAACCAATCTGTCTGTGTATGAGTAATATAGCCCCGGGGTCATATTTGTAAAAGTTCTATGAACCGCGGGGACACCTTGGTTCAGAGTGTTTTCATACTATTTGTAATTAAATCATTCAAATGTAATGTACGAGAATGTGATCAAAACTCTATTACTCTTATTCTATTATATATGTGGTTACATGCAGTGTTATAGCACTGGCATTCTGAATAATGTGCATAGTAACCTGTATAAATAATCATATAATTCAATCATTTTTTGGACTCGCTCAGTGAATTGAGTGGATTCAATGTTTATACTTTGCATTCCAAGTGTCCACATCAGGTCAGGCGCTCCCTGTATACGCGCTCCTAAACTCATGAGCGTTTGCAGGCAGCACTCTGTGATCAAATGTTCTCCTCTTTATATAAACATGGTCGCTGCTGCAGGCAGGAGAAAAATGGGAACCTGCTGAACTACATATGCTTTTAACGGATAACTCAGTTTTATTGAATGAATGTACATTCATGTGTGTCCACTTAAAAACTGTTCAGCTTTTTGGGCAAAGAGATACATGGAATTGTTTGGTCATTTAAAGAGTTGCAAATTTGAAGTAACCTTTATCCATATTGGTAGATGCAAAATGCCAAATTAAAATGTTTTAGTTTTTGCAATTTTGATCTCAAAGATCATCGAACAATATGATAACTGTAATAAGAATGAGTCTCTCTGCCAGTCTGTGATCCCCTTTAAGCTGCTCTGCCTGTTGCTCTCTGGCTTGACATGACAGTGCAGGTGGATAGTCACTGAGGAGAGAAGTTGTTCCCCAGAGGGCTGCTGCTGCTTACCATGGCATGGCATGTATATTATTAAGCCATTAGATGCTATCGACCCTTTTGAATGATTTAATTACTCAGGAGGACCATCCTTTGAGCAAGTGAAAAGAGGAGCATACATATTCATTGAGGCAAACCCTCCCACTGCTACTGACTTCAACCTCAGCCCTCCGTTCATTTCCATCTGTGTCACTACAATGCTTCCAGCGCGCGCGCACACACACACACACACACACACACACACACACACACACACACACACACACACACACACACACACACACACACACACACACACACGCACACACACATACACACTCCCCCAGCAATCCTCATGCTTCCACCCACGCCATCCTTCGGTAGCTCACACACAACAGTCTCTTGTGTTCCTCACATTGTGCGGGCATGGAAGCAGGTTCTGCCCCCCCCCCCCCCCCTCCTCCCCTACACCCTCACCCCATCATTCATCAGCCCTGATCCAATCACTGATAAGGAAGGAAGGGGATAAAGATAAGGCCACTGTTAGGAGCCCTCCCTGAGGCCTCCCTCTGTTCACCACCTCAAATAGTTGTTTCAAAAGAGACTAATCTTTTTTTCCCCCCCAATGTGTCATTTTATTTGTGTCATTGCACTGCTTTCCACCACTTGAACTTGTATTTTGATATAACGCGGTTTATACATAACCCAAAGTTCTTTTATTTCTGTTCCTAAAGGTGGTACTTTCACAACAACGTCGGGATTGTACGCAGGAAACAACTCCCTGACAAACTCAACTGGCTTTAACAGCACACAACAGGTAGCTGTGCACTTCTTCCTTATCACTCTACTTCCTAATCTGGTATCAATATGCAGCTATCAGTTTATAGTTCATGTTTGATTTGCTGTCTCAGAACCCTTGGGAATCTTTATGATGCATGAATACTCAATATGTTACATTTCATCCATGGCACGCTTAAACATAAATCTCTCACGATGTCGAGAGCTTTGTACACGGGATTATCTTTTGTATCTCCTACAACACATATGTATTATGCCACAGAGGAGAGGGAGAGGAAGAAAAAAAAAAACAAGACAGATCGTTGTCCAGATGTAGGATAGAACAGACATGTGTTTGCATTTATTTTTTTGGAATCTGCGCTGTAGAGTAGCAACACCGGTGCATGGCATATCTCAGATTACTCTGCCAAACCTTCTGCTTATTTTCTCCGACTCTGCTACCTTTTGTCTCGCTTAGCCTCTGTTGTTTTGATCAGTATCTGCCCTCTAACATCCCATTTTACTTACTGTTCCTTTATCTCCTGTTTTTTCTCTGTTTGCTTTATCTTTATCTAAATGTTACCTACCTTTTTCCCATTTGTCTCTCTCCACAGGACTACCCCAGTTATCCAGCCTTTGGCCAGAGCCAGTACGCTCAGTATTACAACAGCTCACCCTACACTTCACCCTACATGACAAGTAACAACACCAGCCCCAGCACGCCCTCCACCACCACCACCACCACCTACACCCTCCAGGAGCCCCCCACTGGTATCACCAGCCAACCCCTCACAGAAAACCCCGCAGGTAGGAATCAAACCACAGGCAGCCGGGCTTCCTTGTGTAACCTGAATATCAGGAGTTGGATCCTGTTAAGAGCCATGTTTCTCTTGAACCCCCCCTCATTCACACAGGCTGGACGTTTCTCTCAGAGCACGAGCTTAATGCCAAAAATCTTTGCTTGCACAATATACTGCAAGTAGCAAGCAATTTCAACCAGTACATTTAGAGCACTGCAGAGAGGTGAGCAAGAAAAAAAGTTCTAACTGAAATCAGATGTAGAATTTCCCATAATTTAATGTGACATTAATGCATCATCTGGCAATTGAGATTGCATCTTTATAAGTCTCTCAAAGTTTTATGACCGAATTTGAAATTGTCATTGATCAACACCAAAGACAGCTTTAACAGTCGTCCAAAATAGATAAATGACATCTTTGTTATTTAGTTGACATGCGCTCTGTTCCATCTTGTTTATTGAATCAATATGGAGCACAGCAGCTTTTATTTGTTCTGTAACTGTTTTACGACGTTTGTTACCTGCAGGCTTGAATAATCCGCTTCTGAATAAAGTCTCATGCAGGGTGATGTCTGTCCAGCATCAAGATGAATGGTCGCTCAAATATCTTTTCTCATAGTGAATAATACACTAAAACACTCCTTTTATCCTCCCCTTCCTCCGTCTTTCCTTCCTTTCAGGAGAGTACAGTACCATCCACAGTCCATCAACCCCCATTAAAGATTCAGATTCGGATCGATTGCGCCGGGCCTCGGATGGAAAGTCACGTGGCCGTGGAAGAAGGAACAACAACCCATCACCGCCGCCCGACTCTGACCTTGAGGTAGGGTGAGCCCGCTACCTTGGCGACAGACAGCCTCGCCCTGTCTGAGGCACATGGACACTAATCCGTTTACTATATGGCTGCCTCACCAACTTTAGCACTCGGTGGGCATTAATTCTTAAAGACTTGATTCCTTAACTATGAATGCATTATTAATGCATTGTGGAATATATGACTCATCTCTAAACACATATCTTATATATACCTCTCGTGTACACCTTATAAATAAACGATAAGGCGTGCGGTTAAACGAGTCATCACTGAAGTGAATAATATATACATTCTCGTCATTGAAGGCTGCTCACCGGCTGTGACTAACAATGGTACTAATGCCCGCTATGATAGTGACCATATGTCAAAATATACCCCTCATAATTCCGAGGGCTCTTCATTAATATGTTATTAATTTGAACCAGGATAATAGCCGCCATTATAGCTCTGACATCATGGCATGTTAACATATCTACTTAATTAGTTTGTCACTATTGATTACTTTAATGTAAAGGGCAAGGGCTGGAAAGTGTGTGGCGGGGTGACGAGAGAAGTGTTGCGGTGACCAACTCAAGCAAATGGATGCTGGTCCCTGTGGCCCACAAATACACGCTCCTGGCCTATTGACCAGGAGGATCACCTTGCAGCCCTACAGAGTGCACCATTGATTTTGCGTCTTTTTTTTCTTCTCTGTTTTCCTGTGTTTCTTCCTTCCCTCGTCCGTCCCCCATCTCTCCAGCGAGTTTTCATCTGGGACCTGGATGAAACAATCATCGTTTTCCATTCCTTGCTCACAGGTTCTTATGCCAACAGATATGGACGGGTGAGTGACATCAGACTGTGGCAGTAGCAGCGCACTTTATCAGCAAAACACATAAATATTAAAAGGAGAGGAGAAAAAAAAAAGAAAAAGGAATCAGAGTGGGGTAATAGCCATTGAGCAGAGGATATATTTCACTTCACTTTAAGTGCATAATGAAAAGATAGAGCAGAACTCAATGTACAGATAATTGTTTCTTTTTTTTAATAGGTCCAATGAGGCCTGGCAAGTATTTGACTGCTCTTTGCAGCTGTTGGAGCTATGCAGGGCTGGTTGGGGCTCGGCTGTAGGGGCTCACAACAGTTGCACTCTGGATGTCTATTGACACATCTTGAGTGTTCCTTTCTCCCTCAGAAATGCCACATTGTTAGTTTAATTAAGTGCTTCTCAATCCATCCTTTTCAGGCAGGGATCTCCCCGGAGACCCTGACAGGAGACCGAGTCCACTGCATGTAACTCAGTCAAAACCCAAACTAGAACACAGAGATTCTCTTGAACATGCCGTAATTAGGACATTCAAAATTAAATATAATACATATGTATATATAAATCCTAACAAACATATGTTATTATTGTAGTGGAAGGTCATTTTTTATCCCATGTCACTGTGTGTGCTCATAAGATGAAGAGTTTACTTTTCCAGGCTTTGCTATTTGTTGTTTCATTTAAATTGCTTCTCTAAATTTAAACGTTCAAAACAAACAATTTGGGAAATAACGCAGCATTTTATTCTCAGGGTTTTGTTGAGGTCATAGGTTTTATATAGCCTTCAAAAGGCATCATCCACTCTGCCTTTTCCATTTAGATGTCCTGCACATGAACAAAAATGACAAAACCTTGATGTCAGTTCTTTGCAAATTCATAAAGTAATCTTCATTTTCTTTGACTTTGTCTGAGTGCAGCATTTCTAATCACCAGTTGTTTTGGCTGCAGATGTGTCTGGTTTTGAAGTCGAAAATGACATATTGCTCCTCATGTGTCAGAGAGCTTAGCGTCTGCGGCCCATGCTCTGTGCCTTTGTTCTGGTATGAGGTGGTGTTTGATGGGGGCAGTGTTTTGTTTTTGGGGTGAAAGAGGGCTGCCCCACGACCCTCCACTGTTTATTTACTTTATTCTCAGCCCTGCATGCTGGGTAAAGAGAGAGCCGAGGCTTAGGGAGCCGCGGCTCCGTGGTGAGGGTTTCTCACACCGCGCACACACACACACACACACACACACACACACACACACACACACACACACAGGGTCTCCAGTGAGCTCCTCTGAAACAGGAAACACTCCTGACTCCATAAGGGCCCGTTTCATCAGAGCTCATATAGGATGCGACAGCCACTACATTCCCTCTCACTCTCCGTTCTCTCTTTTGTTCCCTGTTTTTCCTCCTCCTCCGCCTATTTTACTCAGCTTTTTTTTTCTTTTTTTTTTTTAACCAACGTTTCTTCTTCCGTTGTGCTCCAACCTGCCATCACAAGAAAGCAATATTGTAAGAAAGAGACATGCCCCCTCAAAGCAACCACAAAGCACACTACATCAAAACCTATCAGAAATGCAGATCTGTAAACGACCTCAGAAAAGAAAGTGAAGCAGACCAACATCCACCACAGCCACCCCCCCCCCCCACACCCACACACACCCACCCACACACACACACATCCCCCCCTCCTCCCTCCTCTCTGTGATTCATGTCATCGCTGTCTTAGTGGCACAAACAAAAAGTTACAAAACAGTTTTCCCTCTTCGCTGCTCTGAGCCTACTATAAATAGATGTGTAACTGAGTTAACACACATCCACACTTTCTCTCGCTCACTGTGACCTCCCACCCACTCTCCCTGACTCTTTTTTTTTTCTCCCCCTCTCCCTCATACACACATAAACACACTGCTGTTCTTATCAGCTCTTTTAATTGGCATCAAGGCAGCTCACCCCCATAAAGCTGATGGCTGAGGCCAGCTGTGCTGCTATTGGGTTGGCCAGAGCTAGAGCTTAAAGTGGGTGGGGATGGGAGGGTGGGGGTGAGGGGGAGGGTGTTATTGGTAAGGGGCTCAGGGGAAGGAGAAGGGGGGGGTGACTTGGCGCCCCCCCCTGGAGGCACTGACATCTCAGGACAGGTGGTGCTGGAGCAATGACAGCAGCAGCACTTTGGCCTTCTGGCCTGCTTGTATTCTTAACTCCCTCACTGACTGATTGTTTAGATTTAATTGGAAAGGATTCACTTGCCTCCAGAGAACGCAGCATTTTTCCCACCGAACCAGTCCATAACGCTAAATCACCCAACAGCGCCAGAGGTTTGGAAGAGCGAGCTGGTTGCCTGCTGATGTAGGAGACTAATTATTTTTGATGAATTCTTACTGAAAGATTGATTCAAACTGGGAGGTTAAGAGGAAGGAGAAAGCCTTGAGAAGTGGGGATTGAGTTCTACTTGTGTGGTTTGTACTCTGTCATTTCAGTGAAAACATAAGCATTGTGGGATGTGACAGCTAATCAGCTGAAAGCTCAGGTGTGTCTTTAGGTGGTTTAACTCTGTAATCCCTGCTCCTGGTGCTGCCCGGTCTGTCTTTAATACAGGTCTCACCCAGCTGCAGAAAAAACCTCCTCCACAGCCAGCTATTGTCTTTCTTCATCCTCAAGACAATTTTGCTGATTAGAGATTTAAAGATATAAAAGGAATTCAAATTGTGCGTAAACAAAAAAGACTGAAAGCACATATCACCAATTAGAATCATAACCTTAATAATGATATGGGCAAGTGGAGTTTCTAAAGACTAAAGAAAATTAGTTTAAACTAATTTAGAAATATGGGAATTATAATTACACAAGGTTCAAATGTGTATGGGAAAATGCGCTGAAGACTTTTTGCCGAGTCATTATCTTTTTAAAGGGAAAATCGCACACATTGGCACAGGCTCATTAACTATTTACAGTGTCGTTCATTCCTCTCAAGGTATTATCTTACAGACAGTGCGACCATATCACCATCACAGCACGTGTCACATTACTGACAGAGATCATGATTTAAGAATAAATGTGCAGTTGTTCCTGATGCATGGATCTTCAAGTGTACATTTTTTTATATTTGCAATTATTTTGCAATGACTCGCAGAGTGGCTGTCAATTATCTGAACAAACTTGAGGGAGAATAGTGTTATATCACCTAGAGAGCAATCAGATGATGCGTCAGCACAAGTATGTGGAGAATGGACCATTTACGATGAGACGGTGACCCCAGATCTTCTAAATCGACCATCCCTCCTGAGAAGAGACATGCTTTTACTGCATTCATTCAAGTCTGTAGCATTTCTGATGACTATTCTGGTCCCTTTCAGAGGGTCGTAAACAGAGGCTGAAACTTTCAAGTCCGCCTAATGCCTTTTTTTATGGGAGCAGCTTGCTGCGGAATTTAAAGGGATTCTGCATTAATTGAGTGACTTACAAGGAACATCACTACTGACTTTATTAGTGTCTGCTTCGTCAAGCATACAATATAACACCAACAATTCAGAAGAATGATTTTTGTTTGATTTCATTTTTTGGTTTATTTTCAGGACCCGCCAACATCTGTATCATTAGGCCTGAGGATGGAAGAAATGATCTTCAACTTGGCCGACACACACTTATTCTTTAACGACTTAGAGGTGAGTCCAACTGTGCGTGTTTCACTTTGCTATGTTCTGATTCAGCACAAATGCCTTCTGTTTGCCTTGTGATGATTATGGGGACCAGAGCAGTGTATATATTCTAAGAGGAGCCCAAGAACAGTCCATTAGGATTATTATTATTATTTTTTTTTAAGTAGCAACAACTGTTTCATAGCATGGAGCCCGTTTCTCAGCTAACGGTCCCGTAGGGGTGAAGTATTACCTCAGAGCCCAAGGGATACCATGAATTTTACATTTGCTGTCAGTCTCCTGGGTCACCAGCCCTGCCCCCACCTCCATCTCCTTCCCACTCCCATCGCGGCTAGTGTAATTTGTCAGGCTCTAGTGTTTCTGTGGCCGCTCTGTCTGACTGTGTCATGCTGTGTGCTTGGTGTCGCTGTCCGCCTTCACCACAGACCCTTCCGACACAGCATGAAATCCCCCGCCGTGTCCCCTCCCGTGCTCACTCCCCCCCCTCCCCCCTGATTCATGTACGGCTAGTGTAAAATCTTCCCCTGGGGGCGCAGGAATAGACGGATCAGGCATAGCGAGAGGTGTGTGTGTGTGTGTGTGTGTGTGTGTGTGTGTGTGTGTGTGTGTGTGTGTGTGGCTGAGAGGGAGAGGGAGAGGTGAAGCAAAGACCAGAGGGTCAGGAACGCATATATGCTCAGACTGCATGGGCAGAAAAATATTTGTCACATCTGTTCATACATAAACACACATGCACTGGCATGAAGTACACCCTCTGTCCAGATCCAGATGTCAAACCCATTTAACTATCCATGCACGTCACGTTTAGGAATAAACAAACCAATTTATTTTCCATGTTATTTCCCTCAACACCTGCTCTACCCAATCCTCTGTCTATCATTGTATTGAGCTTTTATTTCCTCAATTTTTGTCCTTGCCTCCTCCTCTCTGCCTCTTTCCCCCGGTGAATCTGATCCCACTGACCCAGCGCTTTTCCTCAGTGTCCTGCTTTATGCTGACCTCACAGAAGAGGAAATGTTTTGTTTGATACTTAAGTGTGAAGAGATCTGTGGCCAGTCTGCCAAGTCTCATTACTCACCACCATGTTCGGCTGTGTTACATGAAGCAAACCCAAGAGGGAGGATAAAACGGGAGACGGAGATACAGAGAAAGAAAATGTTCATACTCTTCCAGACAGACGCAGTCATCGTGATCAAAGTTAATTGACTGCAATTGGCTGGTTAAATATTTCCTTATGCCGTGGCCGTGTAGAATCCATTCCTGCTGCACTTTATTTAATAGATGTGCCCCAATCATTTGAAAAAAATGTCAGTTTGTGACAACGCTTAAATGTGGTTTCGCTCAACATCTGTCCTGTGTTTTGATTTCTTTTCATGTGTGATGAAACTGTTCACAGATGAATTGGCAGCTCAGACTATTTACAAAATTATTTAAAAGTCCACGGCATGTATTTCTTCTGCTCTATCTCAGTAACAAAATTATTAGATTTTGCTTTGACACTTAAAAAGATTCAGATTTTTTTTTCCAGCTTGACTTTGAGTAATCATTTGATTTAAAATAACTGTCTGGGGGCTGCTGGAAAAACGCTTCTTAGAACGTCCAATGTAAAGACTTCTGCAGCGTCGGCAATGATTGTCATTAACCATCATACCAGAGAAGGAGTGACATTCTCTTGAAGGCATATTGATCTCTCCTCTTAAACTGAGCCGGGACAGTCGGAGTGTTAAGTGCCAGTTCTCAGCAATGCCTAACCAGTTGTGTTTCCTCTCTGCTGATTTACAGTCCTCCATCTCAGATAGAGCTAAATAGAGTCCAACTATAAATACCGCAGCCAGCAGCAGTTATGTATTTAAGCATGTGCAGAAATGCATATGGTCCATCTAATTTGGTCTAAGCCATAAAGGGAGACCCCAGTGGCTGTGCAGAAACACAGGTGCAGAGTAAGAGGCCTAACGGTGTGCGAGTGCTCCATCGAAGTCTTAACACTATCGTCCTGCCAGCCCCTGCACAAGGACATTAAATAGACGCTCCGCTCCCTTAAAATTTTGCAACGCATACACGTATTAATTATAATAATTAATTATTATTATTATATTTTTGGGGGGAGATAAATTAAACTGATCTAAAATGAGTGTTCTTCATAGGGCCTCGAAACATCCCAATTCAACATAATGTTGTACGCAGTCTGCCGAGGCTACAGCAGAGGTGCTCGTCTTAGCTGGTGTATTATGTGCGCTCAAGTGTGGGTGTGTGTGAATAGAGGTCGGACCGCGTTGATAGAGCTGATGAGTGACGATTCAGGGGAAAGTCATAAAAAGAAAGAGGGCATGCCGAAGGGGTCAACAGGGATCAGTTTCACCCTTATGTCTCTCTCTCTCTCTCGCTCCCTCTTTTTCCTCTAACCTTTTTTCTGGATCAGCGCTTCCTTTTTTTTGGGGGGGGCTTCACTGCTTTTTAAGGTGGATGCCAGAATATACTGCGGATTCACCAAAAGACTTCCCACCCCAACCCTACTTGAGCAAATCTCTCTTATCGATTGTCCCGCATAAACCATTTGCTGCTCAGTCCTTTAAAGGAATGTAGTATTGTATGAACAGCACAATCTGTTTTTATCACCAAAAAATGCTCTTTGTGAAGGAAGTATTAGGAAAGTAATTCAAGGCAATGTGATCCCTATTGATGTGATCTACACTGGTTTCATTTTGTTGTATTTCAATAGCTACTGAGATAAAAAAAAAAAAAAAAAAAAAATACAGTCCTAGATTAATCCAATTCAAAACATGAAACAAAAGCAATATTTGCACTAATTTGTTAATTGATAGCAACATCATAATTGTAAGGTGTTATAAATGAGGTAATTCATAATTTCATTGTGTTGCTCTAGTACTTTTTAAATGATACACTCTCGTGAGTAAATTATCAAGAAGACTTTTGGTTCACATATCTCATTTTTGAAATATTGTAAATTTCCTCTTTCCTGAATGCCATGTTCATGGATGCACTGAGGCAGGGGATTTCATCTGGCGTTAACTGATGGTCTAAAGTGATGTGTATAATGAAGCCCACTGAGGTTGAGTTCACCGGGAAGACTGACAGCTCTGCTGTGAGTCGGGGTGTGAGTTTACTGTAGGTGCGCTGCTGTGGCCCGAACGCTAATGCCGAGCAGTATGTGGGAACGCAGGGGCCTCTCTCTCGCTGGCCGAGCCCCCTGCGCTCCCCTCACAGTGGGGTACGGGGGGCTGCCGTCTCCCGCCTCCCTGGGTGAGAAAACAACCCTCCGTGTCTGGAGAATAAAGGCCATGGGGGCAAACCACTCACAGCGAGAGAGAGAGAGGGGGGGGGGGGGGGAGGGGGTTCGCTAAAGGTGGGAACATTTTAAATTAGTCCGCTGATGCCTCTGTGCTGCGTGCACACAGACTTTTTGCACATGCACTCTACACACGTGGCGCTACAAAGTCTTAACACACACATACAAACACATGCATGTACAACACACACACACACACACACACACACACGCACATACCTGTCCTGTAACACTGTAAGCTGGCTAACTTTTATAGCTCCCAGCCTGCAGTCGCAGGGTTGAAACCTCCTCTGTCACTCTCACCCAGGGGTTGCCTGTTAATGAGAGATGCTGTGAAACGCACGGTTACCTTTTCCTCGCGGCTGAAATGGTCCTCCAGAGCCTCTTAGTGTGGAGCCGTTCTGTTGGTTTTATGTCCCACTGTAGAGAGTCAGATCCTGGACTTACCATTACATATGACTGGTAGCTTTATTGCGTTTCACCTGATGGTTTATTTTTTTGGGTGATTTTATTCCCAGTAAGGAGGAACATGATGCAATTTTCATTGAATCATGAAATTAAGTCATTCATGGTAATTTAACAATTAACACTGTAGCTGTGTGGTGTTGATGATTTATATTTGAAATAGGGACCATAACAGCACATAAAAACCATGAAGATTTGCACCAGTAAAAAGCTTTGAAACCCAAAATTAGAAGTTCCTTTTTCCTTTTTTTTCAAATATTCAACGTGCAGCATGCTACTGAAACCAAACTAGGCCATATTCATAAATGGTATATTTTGTCAGATGGGCTTCTTTGGGTTTGCACACACTGATGTGGGTATTTCATCATTTGCTTGGCCTCTGATGCAGCAGTTCTGTCATGTTCCTCGACGTAACTCCATCAAGTCTCAAGGCGGGGCCACAGATGTGTTTTGGAAAGACTACAGAAAGAAAGTGGAGGTTTCAAAGCCACCCTGTCAATCTTCGCCCCACAGAGCCACCTCACCCCATCCCTCCTCCCTCCCTCCCCTCTCCCTCCTTTCCCCATCTACCCACCATCCCAATACAGTAGTTTCATACACCAATATGGGTTGAGGGTGCATGGAAAATACAAGAAAATATAACATCTCTCCCCAGTGACAATTGATGTTATTTAGGAATATAATTATTGTCCTGCATTAAAAAAGGGAGACACAGCACCTGCCCAACGTGGTCCGTACGGCAAGAGAATGGAAACTTGCACAGTTTTGTCCAAACAACAGTCCACTTGGCAGCAATAAACCGCTTCACTATGGATACATTTATTGCTGGGGGGAAAATGCTGAAATGACTGAGATTTGATAGGCTCCAGCGTTGCTCTCCTTGAGGTGCGGTTTGGATGTAAAATGCCACGAAGTAGGAAATAACGAGGAGCAGCTCATCAATCACGCATAGCTAATTCGTACTTTTTACTGCCTACCTGTGGGGTGTGTCCCTCTTTTCCCACTTCTCAGACGCAGAGATTTAAAGACAACTTTGTTAAACTGTAGTTTGTTTCCGAGAAAAGCTCCCTCTGTATCCCTTCTCCTGATTGTGGGATTTCTTTTTTTTTTTTGTAAAAGCAGCATTGACTTCTCTATACCTGTGCTTTGTTTGGCACCGCTGTTTGAATTCCGTGACTGTTCAAGCACAGATTGGGGATTGGAATGAAGTGGGTTTGAAGAACTCTCCCTTTGTTACCCACATCCTGTGTTTGACCCCCAGATAATCACGCACCCCCCCCCCCCTCACCCCCGCACACACACCCCCAGACAGGGGTGCCTGTGGTGGGAACGGAGAAGGAAGTTGCTGGGGGTCACAGACCACGGGGGCGGGGGGGTGGGGGGGGGGGGATGACAGCCTCTGCCGGTAGAGTGACGGTATTGAGAACCTGCGAACCATGGATGAGCCTTTTTCACATGGCATTAGCCTGTGGGGTCACAAGGAATTTTTGTGATGACGGCTGTTATCGCTCGCACTGTGGTTTTGACCACCCACCCCCCACCCCCCAGCACACACAGCTCACCTGAGAGACAAGATGAGAGAGGAGGAGAAAGGGGACGGCTTGTATCCAAAAAGTGGACACTATTGTATGGCAGTGACCTAGACCTTCATGGAGGGGAAAAAAAAAAAAAAAAAAAAAAGGCCGGTCCAAGAGGAAGTTAACGTTGTCCTTTCTGTGTTTTGGTAACATGCATCGCAGAGTTTCCCCGTCTTTCTTCTCCCTGCCTCTGACTGTTGCAGTCACCACTCTGAGCTCTTTCCAGGGCTACAGGAAGACTCAGGCCGTCATTGCTGATTGCTTAATGACAGATGCCAAGGGAACAAAGAGGGCTCTGATAACTTCCTCCCCAGTGAAAGGTTTTCAGCAGGCTGGTGGAAAGACAGAGACAGAAAAAGGAAGAGAGAGTGAATGATGCAGAGATGGAAGCATCCCGAGGCAGAAGCATCCTGTCTTCAATCCTTGGGCAATTTTTGTATTTTTTTTTTTTTTGGTCTTCAGTGTACAGATAAAAACTGTTTGGTAGCTGAAGGAACTCGGATAAAGGAGAAGAATGTTGCTGATGAATTTAACAGAAAGACACGGTGTTTGCGTAAGGAGTAATTGCAATGACTTCTGGTGGAGGGTCTTCACTCCTTCGTACAGTAGGACCATCTGGTGTGAGTTAGTGGTGATTGTAGGTTTTAGAGAAACCGCTGTTTGCTTGGTGAGGGGAGAATGGGGCGATTCGATGGAAAAGAGATGTTCAAAAGGTTCTAGGAAATTCTCAGACTGCTCCTCAATGTGCCACCATAATGAAGGCCTGTCAGTTTATTGTTAGCCTTATACAAACAAAATAACACCCACTTGTTATTTTTTTTTCTTTTAAGCCTTCACGTGAGTCGGTGACAGTAACTTCAAGTGCTTATGAATTATTTTGGTGAAGTCCTGCATGACTGTAAATGAACTACACCGTCGTAAGGTGGCACTGAATAAACCACAAATTATCTCATGTGTTTCCACCAACAAAATATGTTTTATCCACAGTGCATCTTCCGGGTGTTTATTTGTCAAATTCAAAATGTTCGCCTGGATGGGAAAATTCGCCACCCAATTGTGTTTCT
This sequence comes from Embiotoca jacksoni, assembly GCF_022577435.1. NCBI lineage: Eukaryota > Metazoa > Chordata > Actinopteri > Embiotocidae > Embiotoca > Embiotoca jacksoni. The sequence continues at coordinate 12,314,716 of NW_027185307.1, forward strand.
TTCCATTTGTTCCACTTCTACCTGCACCGTTCACGGCTCCGTGGTGTTTACGAGGCCTTCAGAAGTGGCTCCTAATGAGTATGTGTAAGGGTTACTGTACGACATTACCCACAGCCACCTCCTCTATTAGCTCTCCCGGTCCTCCCAGGGAGCCAGTGCAGAGGTTTATGCCTGCCCCAGCTGGGAACAGTAATTGTTGGAGTCTGCTCGGTCTTCCAACAACCCTTCCCTCCCCCCTCCTTTTATTTTTTATTCCCAGCACACACACCACACACACACACACACACACACACACACACACACACACACACTGACAAACGTATATCTGGAAGTCCCAAACCCCGTTCTTCTATTAATTAGGCATCGTAACATGTATGGAAAACTAAGCATGCGTAAACAATGAAGTGGAAGCGATACAGGCATTTAAACTGTAAAACCCAAACCTTTGCATTTTCCTTGGCCATTTGTCGAGGTTTGATGTGTTTATTAGCTTTGAGGATTTGGACTAGTCAATGAAAAATCATTCATAATCAAGCTGCAGTTATAGTGGCTACAGTTAGACCTAATTAAGGAGACATATGCATGTGTTTTGGGTCACGGTGGAGTTTTGGCTGTACAACCTAAAATAGCTCCGTAATTAACGGGCTGAATAATCTTGTTCTCAGATATCTGTTTTGTACACGCTGGCTGTCACACAACGAATGAAACACTTTGCAAACAAACATGAGGAGCTGTTGCCACGAAGGTACAAGGAGACAGCATGCAATTTGGCATGATGTACCAAATGAGTGGAAGCGAATGGTCTTGCGCCGAAGCAGTGAAAGAGGTGGCTGCAGCTGATTGTCGGCAGATTGCGTCCGATTCATCAGCAGGTAATTACTGGATAATAGAAGCATTCCAGTCACTTGCACCAGAATGGGAGGTCTTTGAAAGGAGGCTTTATGAGGTGCTTAACCCGGGGGTGCTGTTTTTGTTTTCCTAAACAAACAGACATGCCTCCACTACTCAAGAAATTAAGCACAACAGTACGCCTCGCTCGAGCTCTGTTCTGAGGGGAATTTGTGGCTTATTGGCGAACATAAATTATCTGCAAGACTTTTGGCATCACATCCTCAGGCCGGGACAAATTGCTGCTTTCTTCAACTGTTAAATATCTGCCGGTGAGTGTCTGGGAACAGATTAGGCCAAACAGAGCGACGAGCCCCCGCCTGCACCTCGTGTCAGATGGCAGTCCATCTTCTGGAACGCGGTGCTCCGAGCTCGCTCCATGTGAGGTCACGTTGGACCCTATCCCCCAGCCTTCACCCGTTACTCTCCTCCATCTCCACCTCTCCGCCCTCCCACCCCCTTATCGAGGTGCCGGAGCCCCGGAGTGGAGGGAAGAGGGGTCACGGGGTCAAAGTCTTTTCCTCTTTGGATCTCGGGGCTTGCTGGGAGAGGCTTGGCGAGAGAATGGCTGCATTAGAGCTGGGGTTGGGGGTCAAGATTTTAATTCTGTTAAAGAACAGCTGGTTTGAGTTTCTCCTCACGTCGCTCTTCCCTCCCTCTCTCCACAAATCCAGGGAGATGAAAAATTTGTTCAGAGGGGAACCAGTAAAATAAAAAAGGTTTACGGTCCAAAGCCCTTACCCTTACCCTGCTCTAGCATTAGAGAGGAATGTAATAACGTCAGCATTTGGCCTCAGTTAGATTGACTTAAAACAAGGAAGTCCTTTCTGTGTTTTGGTGTCTTAACAACCGGATGAAACTTAATTAAAAAGCTCAAAAAATTGGGAGGGATTTTTCATACTTGAGACCAGAGGAATTCTTTTCCTCGAGTTTCAATTTCCATGAGAAATTATTATTTCTCACATAACTTTAAACAGGTGAAACTAACCAATTTAAAACCTGCAGCTTTACAGAGAAATTAGTTTGCGACTGCATCATAGAAATACCAAATGCCTCCTCTGTTATTCACACTAGATTAGAACTGACTGAAACAAATTCAGAGGTTAATGTCTCGTGAATTGCAAAGCCTTTTGCTCTTACGATGGCTATTTCTCAACCACCTCAAGTTTGAGCAAAAAGCAGCGTAGCTCCCCTGTCTCTCCTCGGCACCATGTGAAATGTGTTGATCTGAATGCCAAGGCAGGACTCCCTCACGTTTCGAGCTGGCCGATGGGGCGGGGTGAGAGGGGAGGAAGGGGGAGGCACTCGAGCGCTCCTATAAATGGAAAACTAATAACAGATTTTTTTTTTTTTTTGTCTGCTTTCTCCTGCGCTCTTTTGCCGGCTGGCTGGCTGAGTGGCCCCGGGGCTGTGTTGGTGTGTGGCGCAGCAGCAATCAGAGGTCATAATTTCATTGGCGGTTAGCATCAGGTTCAATTTTTCTAGTAGGTTACATTTACCAGAAAGTCTGGATTGTGTTACTGTGTACCGGTGGAATCAGTGCAGAGCTGCAGAATCCCTCTACCTTTCCAAGAGCTGCCAGGCACCGCCAAAGGGGAAGACCAGTGTGTGCATATGCACACACGCACGCGCGCGCGCATGCACGCACACACACACACACACACACACACACACACACACACGCAAGCGAGCAGACACCTACACACGCACATACCTTTAGAGCAAAGACTGGAGACCAGGCTCGATATCAGCTGGCATCTCTTTTGGGTGCTCAAATGCCAACGTGAGCAATATTTATTGTTTCTGGTTAAATTATCGAGGCTTCATTGGTTATGTCTGTGGGTGTTCATACCTTTTGACCCCTCTAGTGGTATTGAGGTTAGTGTTAGGAATGATGATGGTCATTTTCCTTTGCACACAGCTGGTAAAGGTCTGGTTAAAAAAAAAAAAAAATTAAAGGGGAGCTGATTCAAAAGAATATGAAGAAAGAATCAAAGCAAAAGAAAAGACTGTGAGGTGTCCAGCCAGAGAACACATTCCTGCATCAGTATGTTGTTTCTGAAGAATTACCTGCAACATGTGGTCTCCTTTCCAAGGAAGAAAAATAATGTGTTATTTTCTTTTAAGTGTGTGTGTGTGTGTGTGTGTGTGTGTGTGTGTGTGTGTGTGTGTGTGTGTGTGTGAACCCCACATCACTCAAAGTGAATGTTTTGTGTTTTGTTTCAGGAATGTGACCAGGTACATATCGACGACGTGTCCTCTGACGACAACGGCCAGGATCTAAGGTACGGCACGGCAACGCTTTGACCTTGTGGTTCATTAGAGGAACGTCTCGTGTGCTTACACCTCCAGCGGTGAAGCGGCGCGCGCTAACAGATTCTTTCTCCGTCTTTATTTTAGTACGTATAACTTCAGCGCTGACGGTTTCCATGCAGCAGCTACCAGTGCCAACCTGTGTCTGGCCACAGGCGTGCGGGGAGGCGTGGACTGGATGAGAAAACTGGCCTTCCGCTACAGACGAGTAAAAGAAATCTACACCACCTACAAAAATAACGTCGGAGGTAATCCCCAGCAAGCTGCTCTGCACAGAACCGTTGAGTAGAAATGAGTTTGCGGGTCTTTGTGTGGGTGTTGCTGCGCGTGTTCACGTGTGCGTTCTGAAAGCGCACACGCCGCACCACTCGGTCAGGGTACATTTTGAAAAATTTCATTGGTATTTCGGAGGGCTGGTCCAACCCAAACAATGTTACCCTGCGTTTCAGGTCTGCTGGGCCCGGCCAAAAGGGAAGCCTGGTTGCAATTGCGAGCAGAAATTGAAGCCTTGACGGACTCCTGGTTAACACTGGCACTGAAAGCACTAACATTAATCCACTCAAGGTAGGACTCCAGTGAGGAAAATTGTACCCAGTCCCACACCGCACATGTATAAACTTGTATGTAGTGTAAATAAGTCAACGCCATGCTGCCCAGCTACGACAGAAAACACCAGTGCTCTGGATTTGTCTTATGGACAGACTTCGTCTTCTGATTTTGAAAAAAAAATAAGTGCGCTAAGAGATGTGACTTGAAAAAGGAGCCGACATCCAATCCTTCACTTCAGCTCGTGTTTTTAAAGAATTTATTTTCTGCACACTGTGTTTTCTTTTGTCCTCCCTCAGAGTGATTTAGAATGATGTCATCCCTTTGCTCTTCTCCTCTGTCTCTCTGCCGCAGGTCAAACTGTGTGAATATCCTGGTGACCACCACACAGCTCATCCCTGCGCTGGCTAAGGTCCTGCTCTACGGCCTGGGAATCGTCTTTCCTATTGAGAATATTTATAGTGCAACCAAAATAGGTAAAAAAAAAACCTAAAAAAACTGGCGTTTTACGTGAAATGTGTGCTTTGTTTCGCTTTTTGTTTTGCACAGTCCGTCACTGTGGGACGTTAAATGCTTGTTATTTTAGCTCGGCGAGTGCAAACAGTTAAGACACACATGCTACCTAAGTGACAGGACTGAGGCGTGGATGTTGTGGGAGATTCGGTCACCGGAGAGGGTTGATGTTCGTCTGTGAAGAAATAGTCCTAATCAGCCTGGGATTATTTTCTTGGAGCTGGGCCTGTGCTGGGCCTCTCCAGGCCTCTTCTGCTCTGTCTCTGCATATGAAACCACTTCTGCACATTTATGTCATTCCAAAGCAACAGAACCCCCCCCCCCACACACACACACACACACACACACACACACACTCCCCCTTCCCCTCCCCCTTCCCCTAACATCTCCCCACTTTTCCTCCCACCTTCCCCTTTTTCACAAAATAAACGTGAAGGCTCCCTCTTGTAGCGTTTTCAGGCCCATCAGTGCCGAGCTGCAGCAGAGCACCCTCGTCTTCCTCACTGCACCCTGCAACACGCGAGAATGATTTGTCCATTTGTCCTCGGTTTGAGGAGGAGACAGGCACTTAATGCTTTTAAGATAGTCTTTATCTGAGGGCTGATCTTATCACGTCTCTTCTCTGAACTCGGCGTTTACACTGAGGCCTTTTTGGTACGTGCGGCGTTTTAAAGGGGCTCTTGTCACCCTGTGCCTCTGATGAATCAACTTGGTGTTCAGTACGAGTCTTTGAGAGCGTGTAGGTGTGTGTGTGCGCGCCCTCTATATCTGTTTGCGTCCACGCAACGCTCCGCTAACATCCTGCCCTCGACTCCTCCACAGGGAAGGAGAGCTGCTTCGAGAGAGTAATTCAAAGGTTCGGGAGGAAAGTTGTTTACATTGTTGTTGGGGACGGAGTGGAAGAGGAGCAAGGCTCGAAAAAGGTAAGAATACCAGATACCATATACTATATACACACACTGGTTTCATCGGGTGAAAACATTCACGAGAAATCCACGGAGCGAGGAGGAAAGATAATGTTTGAACTGCTGATTGCTTTCCATGAGGTCAGGAGTTCATTATGAATGCTCGCTGAACACAAAAACATAGCTGCCATACCTTTCCAAAGAAAGGAATCGGCGTTCCAGCTCTCCTCCTCACCAGTCCTGCGTTACTCTCATCCGTTTATCCTCTTAACGGGCATCCAAGTACAAGAGAGCAAGTCTGTAGTGTGTAATCAGCACTCTTCCTCCGCCATCTCAGGTTTACAGAGCAGGGGAGGGGAGAGATGGCATAATTATATATTCCTGCTTGGTGCCCTGAGCACCGTGAATGCTGGATGTGTAACGCTAGACAGGCCCCTTTCAGGCATGTTGAAGGCACATCGTAAATAGAGCGCACATAAAGGGGACTTAAATCATTGTTGATGAAATTAGAATATTTACTGCAATGACAAGCCTGTTAGCACGAGATCAAGAGCCAAAGCCGACACCCTTCCCCACACTCTCACACGCACACGCACACGCACACGCACCTCAACCCGCCCCACCGTTCTCTTTTTGGAAACATGACGGTATCTGTTCAGATGAGTCCCACACCTCACTTTCCCTTTTTATGTTACCTGTTGGCTCTTGCTCCGCATCTGGTGCACTCAGCGTTTCTGTGAAGTTTGGATGTAAACCCAACGCTGCACGCAAAGCCACACGCAGCAAACATATTCATCAGCGGATTAATCAGCGGCCCAGGAGCATATTTCCCTGACGGCTACGGTGAGCCGCGGCGTCAGGCAGATGACGCGCAGTTTCCTTTGAAAAGCCTCCAGCTCCTTTTTCACCTGTTTCCCAGTAAACAACAAGAAGAAGCGCGAGGATAAATGAAGAGCGATTAGGGAAGAAGGAACAACCTTTAGCCTGGATAAAAGTGTAAAGCAATAGCTCTGTATTATGAAAAGGGAACACGCCCTGGGAATGTGGTCTTCAGGGTGATTGTGGAAAAAGATGCAAATATTTTCGCTCAGTCTCGAGTTGTTGGAGTGTGACATTGATGGAAGGATAAGGTGTTTTTTCTCCCATCGGAGTGGTGCAAGTCCCACGACACGCCATGTGGTAAAAGGTTTCTGTGTCAACATCAGAGAAGACGTGAAATAACACAACAATTTCACCCGTCAGGAGGCGCATATCAGACGTGACACTGTGTGGAACTACAAAAGCAAATGTCTCAAAGTTCTCTCGGCCCTTCATTCCTTCACCTTAAAAAAAAAAAAAAAAAAAAAGAAGAAGAAAAAAAATCCACAATCCCTGAAACAATTCTGTCTTCAGTTATTACCATCGCCTGGGAGAGAAAGCAGAGATAACATCTCCAGCTTTTAAACTTAAAAGCAAAGGGCGATTTACAAAACAAAAAGCAAAGAGCTTTTTAAGGGTCAGTGCAGGCTCTCCTAAGCGGAACATACGCCTGGGAGAGGCCATACCTTTGATAAGGGGAGGGTAATGGGCTCCCCACACTGAGTCGCTGAGGACTCTACCTGACAAGCTCCTTTCATTCTCGGCGACTCGGGTTTCTCCCCCCATCCTTTGCTCGCGAACAACAGCTCATTTGCACTGTCCTAAACACACACTGGCAGCCAGGACGTTCATTCAAAAGACACTGTGGGGAGTTCATTTCTGCTCGTGTTGAAGACATGCTGCTGGAGTGGTTTGGTGGTATAAAGCTTCACGTTGATGCGGAGGAGAAATCAGAGGTACAGATGTACGAGTTGGCTGTACGTATGCACAGGAGAGCGGCAGCAGCGGTTGGGGAGGGTTATTGATGTGATTGATTTTCCTGGCGAGTGGGCCGGGCTTCCTTCATCCACTAAATGTTTTAGCTGCAGTGTAAAGAATAACACATTGTTAGAACTTCCTGCCTGCAGAAAGCCTGCAAGAATCAGTATTTTCAATACTAATGAATATGCCCATGATTATTATTATTATATTTTTGTATGTTAAAAGGGTCAACCACAAAAATCGAATCTACGAATTGCTTATTTTGTCCAACCCACAGTCCAAAACCATCAAATGTTGTACTTTAGAATTACATAAAACAAAGAAAAGTAACAAATCCGTTGTTAATTGTATTTTTTCTCATAAATAACTGAAAGGATTAATACAAAGTTTATAGCGTATCTTTGCGGAGTAATGACAAATCTGTTCAGTTAATTCTGAAAGTTAAATTTGTCCTTTTTTTATGCTGCGTGTTGGGAGCGTATTTCATGGAACATTTTTTTCTGAAAATATAAAAGTAAAAGAATGACTAAAAACTATTTCGACTACCATCATTTTCTGCGATCTCCCTGATCTGTCGATTGACTATTTTGGGTCCTTGAGCTCGGTCGAAGTCTGAATTTGATGTTCAAGTGAAACTAAAAAGATGCTTTTTTTTTTTTTTTTTTTTTTTATTCCTCCCACAGCACAACATGCCCTTCTGGAGGATCTCCAGCCATTCAGACCTCATGGCCCTCCACCATGCTCTCGACCTGGAGTACTTGTAGCACTGACACCACCGTCGTACACCCTGCTCCGCCTCAGCACACCGCGCAACCTTTCACCTTCGCCCTCCAGTCACGCCCCCCACCCCCCACCCCCGCCCGCCCACCCGCCCCTCCCACCGCTTGTTGCCGCAGACTACAGCTCAGAAAAAAAAAAAAAAAAAAAAGACCCCCCACCCCCTCCTCCGTGCTGCCTGGCGTCTGTCTTTCACTACGTAGGAGGAAAAGAAGAGGAGAATGGAGGAAGAAGAAAAAAAAAAAAAAAAAAAAAGAGAGAGGCCGAGCACACGGTTAATGTGCTGACATACAGTCACACATCGTCTTAACCCGAAAGTTTTTTTTTTTTTTCTTTTTCTTTTTCTTTGCCTCCGCGACGCGAAGGAGGGAGAGGTGAATTTACGGCGCTGCAGCTGCTTGCCCTGGTTACTGTGAATTGGCCGCTTTCTGAAGCTGTCAAAAGTGTTTTACGGCCCCCCTGTTTGTGCCGGGACTCTTGTCAGGGTTCACACCTGTGAGGAGAGCAGAGCTACTGATGGCCTCGCCTCGCCTCGCCTCGCCTCGCCACACAGCTCGGCTCCAGTAAACCGCAGGCCCACGACTACTGGTGGTGACATTTCTCCGTCCCGTCCCCCCTCCACCGTCCCCCCTCTCTCTGCTCTTCAACCTCCCTTTTTATTTCCGCTCCTTATCCGTTTACCTACTTTGTGGTCTCCCCCCCACCCCACCCCACCCACCCCCACTCCATCACGGGACAAGACAGACAAAGCGACTGCTCCTCTGTCAAGCGTCGGCCCGGGGAGTCCTGCGCTTCTTATTTATGAACGGAGACTTTGTGAGCGGCACCGTGCCGCTGAGAATGGCACCTCGACTACAAAAGACTCGTGCCTTTTACAAAGTACTATTGATTTCCAACCGCAGCGAGAGGAAGACATTTATGGAAGAAACACAACAACAACAACAACAACAACAACAACAAAACAAAAAAAAGGGGCGGGATTTTCTAGTAATTTAAAGAAAATTAACAAAAAACTTTATTTACAATGCTGAGACAATCGTGTACAGAGGAAATCTTTTTTTTTTTTTTTTTTTTTTTTTTTTTTTTTGTGTGTAAGTTTGTAATCACTGGACTATTCCTTCCTATATTCATTTAGGTACATGCTCTTGAAAGGTGGCAATGCTTTTTCATTGAAGTATAAAAAAAAAAAAATGAAAAAAAAAAAAAAAAAAAAAAAAAAAGGCATCCCTTCGCACATAAGCTTGTGCGACGCCTGAAAAGTGTTGATGTGTTAAGTTCGGTAAACAAATGTGTAGATAATGGGATTTTGTGATTCATTGTTTTGTCAAGACCAAAAGCATGGATGTCAAGTGTCAAGGACCTTTCTTTTGATTCTGTGATGTTTCTCCTCCTTACAGGAAACTTCATCTTTATATAGAATTACAGGTCTCCTCTTCTGTAAGTCCTTTTTAGACACATATTTCAAAGGGAAAGCGTTTTTTTTTTTTTTTTGTTTTGTTTTTTTTTTTGTTTTTTTTTAGTTATTCAGACAGGTGGCTCACAACTCGTGTCCTGATGGCATTTCACCAGCTTGCAGCCCTGACCCCATACGTTTAAAAGCAAACTTACTTCTGATAAGGATTTCAATTAGATGGCAAATGGCAATTTCCTCCCCCCCTCCCCCCCCTCCCTCCTCCAACCCCCTCCCCCTCCCGCCCCTCTGAGAGCCATTTTAATGACAAATTTGAGTGAATCTGATATTTAAAAAAAAAAAAAAAAAAAAAAGCAAAAAAAAAAAAAAAAAAGCAGGCTTGAATAGGTTTTATTATCTTTTATACAAGCACTATAACAACTCTTGTACAGCAAGCGTAATTTTGTATGATGTAGTGTTTTTATTTCGACTTTGGAAATACATGTGTCCCTGTTTGAAGTAGCTGAAATCCACAGAGCCCTTTTCGTAGCGCTTCTACGTCTGTGGATGAGGAAACCATAATTAACAGTGAGTGAAAAGCCACTAACTTCGAGGGGTTCGTGAACATACAGGACATGTGCTATCGACTGTGAATTTCTTAAATGGAAACCGGCTTTGTCGTGTTTCTAATTTTTCCCTCCTTTGCACATGATCACTGTTGGCCTTTTACATTTCAATTCAGATACCCCCCCTCCCCCCCCACCCCCCGACACACCCCTCCGGTCTTCTAGAAACAACTTCTCCCCGCCACCCTCCGGGGTATCTACGTATTGCTGCTAGATCAAGGTAATGGTAGGTAAATAGAGGAAATGTTTTATAGATTCATACAGCACGCTTTTTTTTTTTTTTTTTTTTTTTTTTTTTTTTATTATGTTGCAATCATAAATGCAAACTGGAAATACTTTACACTACATGGGCCTCATTGTGAAAACGCAAAAGATTGTTGTGTCTGCAAAATATGTGTACAGATGTTTTTGACATTATTATTTGATTGTGTTTAAATTAATAAAACTGATTTGTGAACTGTTACATGTCGCTCTCAGTTTTTTTAAATTTAAAACTACAACATAAAACAAACAAAAAATTTTAAAGGCCTTAATATTTGAAAAAAAAACGTTGAATTATCAATATCGCCACGGTAGCGTCGCTGTCTCCCTCCGAGGCCACAGATGACTGATGACGCTGCAGCCAGAAACTGGAGCTGGCGCAGACTAAACAACATCATATATCCATGTGCTTTATAATAATCACGTCCTTTAAAATGCGCACAATAGCTCCTATAAAATATATATATTTTTTTTAGATCCAGGTCACGTCTGCATCATAATCATGGGGTTTGTGACTGTTTTGCTGTAATTAATCAGACTTTTTCAAAGGACGTTGTTTGTATTTTTTGCGGCCGCGTGTGGGTTCATTAGACATTTTTCACAATTCACGTGAGACGGAAACTACATGTGCTCGATAGCCTCAACAGTGGCGAACATGCATCGTGCAGTCTTTAGGCTCCTGAACTCGAGCCAATACCTAACCCAATATTTAGAGTCGTTCCATAGTACCAGCGTTCACAGGGGGGGGGGGCCCTTCCCCCTCCCCATGCATAATTTACATATATCGTACCCGCTCCGATCCATCGAGAGCCGAGTTAGTTTAAATAACACACGAAAAAAATACTTATGAGCCTGATTTTACGAGGTGGTCGCAGCTGAGAGAGTCCGGCGTGTAACACAACGCCCCGGACAGGGGAGGAAAGAGGTCCGGCCTCCAAAACCACGCTGGGGAATTAAGCATGCGTGGAATTTTATTTGGGAGCCGCTCGGCCCGCTTAATATCCAGATCAATTATGTTTTCAGATGGAATGGGAGTGACGGCCGGCTTGAGGTGCGTGTGCGTGCGAGTGTGTGTGTGTGTGTGTGCGAGTGTGCGTGTGCGTGTGTGCGTGTGTGTGTGTGTGTGTGTGTGTGTGTGTGTGTGCCAGGCTGGACAAAGCAAGTCGGCCTGCTACCATTGGAATGCACCGGCACAATGACCCCTAATGTGCTTTTCCCACTTCTGAACAGCTGAAAGACTAAGTAGTGTCTGAGGTTCTGACTGGCTTGCTTCTCTCTCTCTCTCTGTGGAGGAGAGCGGTGCTGCTCTCTCACAGAATAGAGGTCTGTTCTCTTTGATAAGTTTTCCCGATGCTCGGAGAGACCTGGCAGGAATAGTCAGACGCGACCAGACCAGACATTTTGCAAAAGAAGAAGTGGGTGTTGATGCACGCCGGCCAGCCGCTCTTGGCTGCTCGTACGAAGCAGAAAGGAATTAAACTCGAACCTAGATTGTGTCTGTTTTTTCTGTCTCCTGTACCTGACTCGCAACCCGCCCGTCGGAGCTTTGGCTTCTGCCGAGATTTATCATCCCTCGACGTGATATGTATGATCTGGTGGCAGCCCGGTGAATATGTCATGCGTGTTCCTGGGCTTTAATCAGGCTCAACAGTAACCATGTAATTCTCAAGAGGCCTGATCTTCACTGAACTCCTGCCAACCCCCTCGTGGAAATAAAGGGGCCATTACCTTGCAGGTCCTGTGTTGGGCATTCCTCTCCGGGACGTCCCAGCAAACTGCCCGCCCTCCATAAAACTGTACTGCAATAATAAACAACGCCATTGGTGATTTACGACCTTGCCCAGACAGTGATTTCATGCAGATTTCCATAGAGGGGGGGCCTCTGACGGTGCATCACAATTGAACTAATATTGTATTACATGCATATCAAACTCCCCCCCCCCAAAAAAAAAACCTGATCCACATCCACAGCTCTTTTACGAGCAGGAAGCCTATTAATAGGCCTGTGTTCTCTTGGTGGCTAGTGTGTCTCAAGTTAGGGGAATTTGTCTCTGTAGCGAGCAGATGTCCACAGATTGAGACAATAAGAAAGAGAGGGAATGGGGGAGAAGTAGAAACAAAGCCTCAGCGGAGCTGCAGAGAGTTCCTGTTCAATCTGAGAACCAGAACCACATGCTGATGGGTTATTTCACTCCGTATTTCTTTATTCTTGGGTTCGGCCGACGCAGCGCGTCTTGAGGCAGCACGGACAAGCTCCCCGTCACTGATTGCAATCCCTCATCAAGTGGTTCGAAGATGGAAGAAAGGCTTTTTAACAGCTCTTCCCGGGCAGCGAGAGTGGCAAACCTGTTGTCGTGCTGTGGCGAGCGGCGGTGCTAAACTAGGCCCTTTGTTTACTGTTTGTTTATTTCTCAGTTACCGGGATTTGACAGACAGAGCTGGGCAGAGACAGCTGGTAATCAGGAAGCTGCGGATGCCAGGGATCCCGGCCAGGATTGTCAGCTCCTGAGGGGCTGGGTGTCCACAACTATGCCCGTCCAATACGGGCGAGGCATTCTCAAGTGAATCAAGACTGTGACATGCTATTACTGTGTGTTGGTGGAGGCCCTGATTGGTCAAAAGAAAAAAAGAAAAAAAATTGGTCATGGGTGTTAATGGGCTTGCAAAGTGAGTTGTGTCGCGTAGAGGTCGGCGATGGCTAGTTACACGCTCGCATTCAGGCCCCCACAAGAAGAGGTGAAAATGACCTTTAGCGTGGCCCGTCATGTTCGAATAGTTTATTGTTTTTCACGTTTCTTAATTTAATAATCATTTTCTGAAATCTGTTAACGGCTAATCTTGTTACTTTTATTGTGAAGTTTGATTGTCGAGCTTTTGTTTTGAAAGAGTGATCCCGGTAGTAGAAATAAAGACGAAGTCACGCACAAAAAAATAAAAAAAAAATGTGGTAGTTGTTGTTAGTTTAGCAGCTGGCCAGTATGAGCACAAAGTTGGTAAGTATTTAGTTTCATGTTGTGAGCAGTATTTGGCGACGTTATTGCACCTTTTTCGTCAATGTTTTGTGGTTTTAAATGGGAACGTGTAAGCTGGCAAAACTAACCAGTTAGAAACCAAAAGCTCTGTCGTAAACAGCTGGTTAACTCCGTGGGGAAACTAAGCTCGCTAGTGAGAGTAAGGACAGTTGTTTTTGCAGTGTTTCTGTGTTCAGCAGTAACCGACATACATAAAGTAAAGCATGCTTCACTTAAAACTGCATTTTGTGTACGATTCGATTCCATTATTGAGACTATTGTGTCATGCACAATGTTTGTGACATCTTTATTAAGGGGAAAAAAGAAAAAAAGAAAATAAAGAAACCAGAACCAGAGTAACAACCTAAACTTCAAACGGTTTTAAACAAATACATCCCGACATTGTTTTCCAAACTTTAGCAGCAAAGTCCGACAGGAAGTATTATAAGCGTTTCTATCTGTCTCACTCAGCGCCCCCGAAGCATTTTGTGATTTCCTTTCACAGATATTTTTAAGTCGTTGTAACAATGACAAAAACAGAAGAACAAGTAATTCATTCTCAACTTCTCCTAAATCACATAAGTCACACAGTCTGTTGTCCTCCTTGATGTTTTTAAAATCTGCCAATTTCAATGGCCGGAGGAAGGATTCCTGTTCCCAACTGTGCAACTGAGAATCTTTGATTTCTTGATATCTTTGCTTTTTACTTGAGGTCCGGGGTCACAACCAGGCTCCATTTGAAAACGTGTTTGTAATTTCGTCTTAACAAGATATCCTTGGGCCATTTTTCTTCAAATCTATCAAGTAACTTTCTCGTAATTGTGTTATCGCTGCACGGTAAATTATTACCGCACATGTTTTGCAATTCAGCTGCTTCTTCAAAAAACAAACCAGCGGGATAAGGGCGAGTGCGCGTTAACACACGGGAAGTCGAACAGACGCGCAAGCACTCCATCAGATTGTCATTAATAAAGTGAAGTGAAGGAGTGCTGCTAAAAATGGAATTTCATTATGAGGATATAAATAGGAATTAATTTTCAGAGGTCCACGACAAAAATCTTTGAATATACGTCACTGCTGGAAGGCAGTGCAGTGCCGTGCAATGTTGAAGTATGGCAATATTTTTGTTTTGTTTTGTTTTGTTTCCCTTCGTAGCACTCTGTGTGTTCGTGGTGCGGTTATGCGGCCACAGCATCACGCGTTTCCTCATCATTAAAGCTTGTGAGCCACCAGCTGAAGAAAAGACCATCATTTACCCCGGGGGATGCTGCATGAGGTAAATATTGTATTAGGATTTCCCAGCATTTACTGTTGCAAGCTATGTGTAATTTTACCAGAAGTAGTAGTTGTTTTGGCACAGCCCGTACTGTTTAAATACAGCAGTGAGGTACAGTTGTGGATGGAGTCATCGTGCATCTGTCCTACCCTGGCCTCAGCTGGAGTTGCTGAAATCCAGTCATAAGTATATATTAAAAGCCGAGATGTGTTTGAATTTCACTCGCGTGCGTTCTTCTGATTGCGGAGTTGTTTGCGAGGACGCGGCGTTGGAGTCGTCAGGATTGGCGTTGCGTTGCCAGGGCCGGAGCTGGAACGACGAACACCGCAGCTCCACCTGCGCCTGTGGTCAAACACACACACACACACACACACACACACACACACACACACACTCCCTCGTATTTACTGGGCCCACCGCACCGTTCCATTTGAAGGTGAGTGGCAGGGATTTATATGGCAAGCTAAGGCCGCCCCACAACTGAGAGTGTGTGTGTGTGTGTGTGTGTGTGTAAGTGTGTGTAAGTGTGCACGTGCATGACTTCTTAGCTAACTCGTGAGCTGTGAGCTACCGGGTCCCTGAGGGTTTATTTTGCAGCCCCTTCAGACCTCCCTGTGTGGTGTGTGTGCGCGCGCGCGTGTGTGTGCGTGTGCGTGTGCGTGTGCGTGTGCGTGCGTGCGTGCGTGCGCGTGTGCGTGCGTTTGCAAGGACCTCCCTCTCGGGTGTTAATTGGGCCAGCTCTCCCCGGTTAGGTCTCGGACCCGGGCCAAGCTCCCTCTCGTCTGGCACGAGAAAGAGCCTACGAGCCATTTTTTAATAAACTCGATGTCATCCGTTCATAAAACAGCCTCGCGTCCCACCTCGGCTTGTTTTTGCTCGATAAGTCATGGGTGATGTTTCCGTTCTCCGCTCATATATTTTTTTTTTTCTACGAGTAGAAATGAAGTTTAGGTGAAGCCTGGTTCTTAGGTGGGCTGTATGTTCTTGCTCATTAGATTCTTTCTTTTTTTTTCTCATAACCCTGAAGCTGTCATGCTGCTGTTTTATGTCCTGAAATGCTACTGCAGCAGCGATGATTAAGTGTTCAGTGTGTGAGATTTAGGGGGGGGGATCTATTGACACAAATGCAATATAATATTTATAATTATGTTTTCATTTGGGTATAATCACCTGAAAGTAAGAATCATTGTGTTTTCATTACCTCAGAATGAGCTCTTAATAGCTACGTAAGGAGAAGGTCCATTTCCATGGAGTCATGTTTCTACAGTAGCCCAGAATGGACAAACTGGCTCCATAGAGGGCCTTTCACGTTGTTTGCCAGTTTTTTTGTTTTTTTTTTTGGGGGGGGGGAATCCTATATGTCACTACAGCCATCATACTGCTCATTAAACTTACTTAGTTTTTCTCTGTGCCCTGTTTTCCCAAAGTGATTAAAGGGTCAGTTTATGTGATTAGAGTATTTCAGTGGACAAACCAGACTGAGATGTGTTCCTCTGGGTGCAACTGTATTTAGTCGAGATCAGAGAAATACTCCAGAGGTCTGTTGTTTGGTCACACGAACTGAGCCCCGTTGAAATATGCATTGTGACCTTAAAGCTCTGAGCAGCAAAAATATATTACCACTATTGTAGTATAACCTCAAATAAGGATCACCGAAAACCATTCATCGTTAGATTCTACTTGAACTAAATGGAAAAAAAAAAAAAAAAAAAGGTTAGTTTACAATTTGGGTGACCAACATTTAAACATGCGAACAGTAACAGAGAAGGACAGTGTGTTTTGAAAAGAGCCACACAATAGTAGTTTTAGGCCACTCGGTATCTTTTCTTTGGTCTGGCTCCATATTTTCTTGAGCCCACAGAGCCTCAGTAGGAATGTTAATGTCCCGTTCCAGTTGGCTGAAATGGGTCTCTTTGCCCTGCCTCTGTCTGAGCCGGGGACACGGAGGGGGATGTTTGGGCAGCACGGTGTGAGGAGCCACTGGGACAGGAGAAAATATTCTATATCCTGGGTGACTCTGCTCTTCTGGGGGATTACAAAGGGTTTAACTGGCGGATGAAGGGGAGTAAAGTGGTAAGTGACATTTCTGGTCTGGGAATATGGCAATCAGCAGCATGGAGGCCCGCCAAGTCCATCGGCCCCGGCCAGAAAATGCTAAAAAGGCTTGGGAGAGTGTAAACAAACGCAGCAGTGGCTAGCGGTGTGGGAGGGGAAAGGAGGGAAGGAAGGTGGTGGGGTGGGTGGTGGGGTGGGTGGTGGTGGTGGTGGTGGTGGGGAGTCCAGGGGGACAGATCTGTTAACCATCAGGGGCTGTGTTTCATCCCGCCGCCCGTCTCCAAAACCTTCAAGGGAGGCTTTGTGTACCTGCTCTGCAGACAGGAGCTGGGAATTTGGGGAACAGGAAACCAACCCCCCCCCCTTCCCCTCCCAACCCCCCTACCACTCCAACCCCCCCCCCCCCCCCCCCCCCCGCCCCCGCCCTCCCACACCTCACCCGTCCCCCCTTCCCCTGTGCCCCCAGCTGCCCTGCAACACACACCCCACATTCACCACGCGGGATGCCCTCCTTCCATCGCCAACCCCCGCCGACCCTCTTCCCTCACCGTTTATATCTCCGCCCCGAACGAGCACGCCAGCAGCAGGTACAGTCGATGATGGGGACGCCGGCTTGTCCCGCCGCGCCTCCCCGTATCGAAGGACAAACATGTTCACTCACGATTTTACTGTCAAATCCGACGGAGCGCTCTGAGCGGCGTTTCCAGCCACCGGCAGTCGCAGCTCTCACAGCCCGCATAATCTGAAGGCCGGCATCCTGCGGGGCTGAATAAAACAGAGGCCGAGAGGTATTTAAACCCCAATCCATAATTCATGACTCTTCCTCTGAATCACCAGCTGAGCGAATCAGAGCATTGACAGAGTTCACTATGTTAATTGTTTCAGGTGGTTCATGCGGTGCTCGGGACCACCTGGCCCGCACAGCCAACGCCAGTTCACGTCAACACTTTGCCTACTGGAAGGATATTGATGGTGACAAAAAGCCGCTAGGCCTATTACTGTTACACTGTAAAGGTTAGCGAGGTAAAAAAAAAAAAAAAAAGTAATGCATGTATGGATGACCAACAGTGATTTTCTAAACATAGCGCAGCAACCGTTACCAGGCACTGCAGGTCAGTCAATCTTCAGATTTCTCCACGTGTCAGTGCACCGCAAACATTACCATGCTGCAGATAAACAGATAACTACAGCGGTAAAGCTCATATGTGTGCTAGGTTAAAATAGAAAAATGGTCAGGGAAAGAAAACCTGTTACTTCAGAGAGCATAATCTCAGCAAAACACGCTGATTGTCTTCAACTGTCTTCAAACTATTAATAATATATGATATTTTACACCATTTTACAGATTCTGTTCCCACAAAGCGGGGAAGATAAAAAAAACCAAAAAAAACCACAAAAAAAACAGGCAGCTTGTATTTACCAAATGCAACAATAAATTAGGTAACGAGGAGAAACCTGCTTTTGTTTCTGTGTGAAATCAAAAGACTGCTTCGCTTTAAGAAGCGCTTCAAATTCCACATCGAAACATGCCTCTTTTGTTACTGAAAGCTCGTGCTGTGTGGAGAGCGAATAGTGAAGGAGAAAAAAAAAATATGTTTTGTTTGTCCTGGAATATCAAGAAATCGAAATACGTTCGAATCAAAACCTCATCAAAAATGTAACATTGTGAGCCTCCTGAATAAAAAAAAAAAAATGTTTTTACTGTGTGATGTCAAAGCTTAAGTAGCGGGATCTCTGTTCGTCTGTTAATACACGCACGAGTGATGGGGAGAAATACTCGTCCCTGGCACCGGGTTGACGCAGATCATAAAGGCTTCATTGTGAATGCTGACTTGTCTCCCAGTATGCTAAATTAAAAAAATGGATGTAACTCAATACGGGATGGCAGCGGCGATAAGATCTGGAGTCGGCCCGTGTCCCCGCAGGCCCTTCTCCTCCTCGCTGCACCGCACGGGAAGGCAGCGCAGTGACAAGAGGTGTTCAGGAAGCAGCGAACACCCCGCAGATCAGCAGATAATATTTTTTTGGCGAATAAATTCATTCCTGAACCTTGAATTACATTCACCCCTCGAGAAATGTCTGTTCTCGTAGCCACTGGCAGTGTTCGTCTGGGTCAGGAGGGGAGGGGGGGGGGGGGGGGGGGGGGGGGCGAAAAGAGGAAGTGCAAGGTGTTAGCTGACGGCAATAGAAGGCTGTGAGATGTATCTGTGTGTGTGTGTGTGTGTGTGTGTGTACGCACGCACAAATGTTTACAGCATTGCTCGCCATACTTGGGTTTTGCATGCGATCAAAGAGTATTCGAGGCACTGCACATGGTTGAATAGCTGCGTGTGTTTCATATAGATTATCGCTGTGAACTTAGCGGGCGCACATGTGTGTGCGTGTGCGCGGAGCTGCAGAGTCACTACGCAGCACCATGACAACAGTGGAGCTGTCTGATCCTCTCTCTCTAATTGTCTGTGACCTCGTAACTGGAGACGCGCTCTCAAGGCAGGAGGAGGGCCTTTCACACGGCAATCACTTTTGGATTTGTCCTCTATGCAACTCCTGAATACCACTGCCAAAAAGAGGTGTGTGTGTATGTCTTTGTGTGTGTGTGTGTGTGTGTGTGTGTGTGTGCGCGCAGGTGCGAGCGTTTCTTTAAATCCAACCTGATGTATGCTGTACTTTGCTGATTGGCGGCAGGGTGCAGCATGTTGTGAGGTGAGCAGGTATGGGCAGATTCGACGTGCAGGTCGATGAGCTTTTTTTTTGACGCTCTGAAGAAAAGACTGAATAAAATCGATTCATCTGACAAGTACAGAATAATATGTGCGCATGCATTTATCACTGCGATGTGAAAAAAAAAAAGATGTAAAACTTCAGAGCTAAATCACGAGCCTGCGGAAAGGGAGGGAAATAGTCGAAGAAAAGAAACGCTTTCGCATTTCTAGATTCTTGAAAAATATCCACCCAGCCAACTTCTCTGACGGTTTTCTGAGGGCCTGAGACAAGAAAGAAGACTCGTTCGATTGGTTTATTGATAATGAAGTTCTTTGTTAAGCTTTTAGAAGGAAATAAATCATTTGCTCCGACCTTGAAATGGCATTAGCAGGTGAATGCAGGTCAACGCTGCCACGTGCTTTAATAAGTTCACCTAATAAACTGGCTCCGTCCGGTTCGGTTCTTCAGCAACTTCTCGGTTGTGAATGAAGCTTTAATTTGCTTATAGGAGAATTACTCTTTGCAATTTATTCTAAATTTACAAAATGTCTACTAAACGCCTAATTCTCTTCTTATTTGGAGGCAGATACCGGCCAGCCATTCTCAAGGCTCCAGTTTTCGGTACAAAGTGACGGTGAAAGCAATTGATTCCTACGTTGTACTTTACAAGCTTTCCAGAGAATGCACTCCTCTCTGTCTCTCCACTGTCTGTCTGTCCCTCCATCTGTCTGCAGGGATCGGCCTGTTCTGATGTCTCTGTTGTGTTCCACCATAAAGGGGCCTCAGTAATGGCCCCTGTCACACACAAAGGTATTAAGGCCTAAAGCCTCTCTCTCCCTCCGACGCCACTGGCAGCTGGACCCGGGAAATAATTTGATTTGGTATTTTATGCTGGAAAAGAGCCTTTCTTCCCAAGCCACATTTGCGCTTGGCTTCTCCTCAGCTCCGCAGCCCTCTGAAAGACTTTACATGACATTAACACATTTCAGAGAGCATTACGGCTTGAAAAGAGATTTGTCTAGACAAAGACATGGTTTATTTGTAGTTAAAGCTTCATTTCCTGCCTGTTCCTTCTCCTGCACTCTTTCTCTGCACCTTTACCCCCCCCCCCCCCCACCCCCACCCGCCCTCCCTCCCCTCCCTACCCCCTCCCCCCCCCTCTGCGATTCCTGCCGGGCGCACAATGGTTGGCGCCCTGACAGGTAAGAGGATTTCAATTAGTTTACCTCGGAATAGGCCCGGCAAAACGTGATTAATGAAAGCAATTAGTCTCTGTCATGTCTTCAGCACACTCCTGCTAAATCACCGGACTGCTCCTCACTGACGCTAAGAGCAAATTACATCACCCAGATCCTTTCTGCCTCTTTATGAGCTCCCCACGTCTCAATGAAGAGAGGAACTGAAAGGAGGAAGAAAAGAAAAGAAAAAAGAAAAAGAGAGAGGAATGAAACCCAGCTGATACCCATGTGTGAGTTTTTTTCTTTTTACACTTTAAGAGTGTACCCAATAAAAATTTACAGTTTCTAAGAAGCTGCAATAAAAAAAAAAGAATAATACTCATCTTTTTTTTTTACGAATACGATTTATTTAGGGCACCGCTGCTTAAAAATTAACAGTTGTGATGCAGTGAGAAAAACATGTACAAATCATCATAAATGTTCTTTGTGTATCTGTATATGTCACAGACTGATTTATAATTTTTTTTTTTTAGCCAATGAGCACTCTTGTGTGTGTTTCTCAAACTGGCCCGGAGTTTCGCTTCCCTGATTATGGCACGGATGATCTACCGCATTACGTGTGTTTACACTTCCTAAATGTACTTTTCCTTCCATAACATCATATAATACGCGCAGTCTTGTAAACTACGGTGGGATTTATGACGACGTGTTTCAAACTTTTAAGTCTTCAAAGTGTGCATGCGTTATGGGGTTTCTGTCACGGAACCACGGCAACTCTCAGA
Source organism: Embiotoca jacksoni (assembly GCF_022577435.1). Classification (NCBI taxonomy): domain Eukaryota; kingdom Metazoa; phylum Chordata; class Actinopteri; family Embiotocidae; genus Embiotoca; species Embiotoca jacksoni. Next base: position 12,335,779 of record NW_027185307.1, read on the forward strand.
CCTGGAAGAAAAGAGATCAAATCAAATAAAAGGGAACTCACTGAGCCATAGATAATGTTTTGCTAGCTGCGGGGCTGAGTGGATCAGAGCCAACAGTAATCACTGCGCGCTAAGAGGGAAACAGCCCCACCTGCTACAAAACCATCGCATGCACGCTTCCTCTTCTCACAGTTGTTTGCTCGTGTTATATATTTATGGCCGTCCCCCTGCTCCCGCCCATCCGCCATCCATCTATTCTTTCCCTCGATACTTTCTACACTTCTCTCTGCACACACACCAACCCCCCCCCCCGCCCCCCTTTCGATCCCATCGACGACGTGAATCTTTCCAAACATGTCACAGGTAAATCGTTTTTATTTGACTCAAATTCACTTTTGATTGATTTATTAAAGACTCGACGACTCAGTAAAGACTTCATAAAATAAACGGACGCGCTTGTTTTATGCGCGTTTGCATTCGCTTATGTTGGTCTGAGGGCCAGACTGGAAACTCCAATGAGCCGCTGTCACCTGTTGAGGAGCGGGGCGGTGTCGGCGGACGGGACGGGGCGGGGTCATTTTCTGGCAATTTTGCTTCATTTTGAAAGATTTTGAAATGGAAAATCAAGCGTATTTCACCTCTAAAGCAGTGATATAATTAGGTGTTGCGAGCTGAAGACTCTTTCGCTTCAGCTGAAGTAAAAAAAAATACGGCTTTGAATGCCTCGTTCTCTTCCCCTCATCGGTGCCTGTGACGCACATTGCTGAAACCATCGAAAACAGTGATTAGTGTTTGTTCTTCTTTGGTGCGATTGTTTGATTATCGTTTCATAATCTCCTTTTAGGGACGTTTTGTGTTGGTTGGCAAGTCCCGCCGACTGACTGCGAGACGTTTGGTTTATTTTGCTGTCGTCATCAGTGCTTTTTTTTTTGCTCATCGTTAAAACACATTTCTTAATCAACTCCATAAAATTGTTTCATCTGGCAAAAGGTTAATCTCCTAAATCCTATGTTGGCTTGTCTGTGGCCTTTGGAAAGGTGTGCTCAGGATGATAGGGCTTGCATATTTTGATGTGATCCAATTTCTTCATTTCCTGCATTGGCTGGGAACAGCAGAGCAGCGCAGGCTTTAGCTTGACCGGACACTCCTCTTTTCTCGCTCTCTTCCGCTGCCATTCTTTCTCTTCCTCTCTTGCTCGGCCTGTCAGATAGCGGATGCCAATTTGACAGGGCCCGATTCTATATTGGAAATGGGATGATTGGAGGTCTTTGGCATCCACCCTGGCCTGTCTTGCTCTCTCCGAGTCCCTTTTGTAACGCTGTGTTGCAGACTGACACGCATTCCTGAGCATGTCTATATGCGTTTGGGTGTGTGTCCATATTGCTGCGCGTTTGCATGTCTACCTGTAGCAGTTCACCCATGTGCCAGGGCTTGTGAGCGCCTTGCTCCTTCCTGTAAAGCTTCAAATGGAGACTGCCTTGTCAAGCTGTCATGCTCTGGGACAGTAATATCTGAGTTGCTTCCACCCCCCCCCCCACCACCACCCCCCACCACCCCCAACCCCCCTTCCCAACACACACACACACACACACACACACACACACACACACACACACACACACCCTTCCGTGAGCCTCGCCCCATCAGTCAGAAATTTGGAAAAGCCAAAATCACTGCACATGCTCACTGGTCCTTCTCTCTCCGTCTGTCAGTCCCTCTCCTGTTGTCTAAGGTTTTCCTGTCACCGAGCCAAAATCTAATTGTTCAAAGCTCTGTCAGCCTCCAACACTTTGATATTTTTCCCAGGCTTCAAAAGAGCATGACAACAATAGGCTTGTGACTGCGGGGCACGCCGAGGTAGCCAAGACTATATTAGCTATCACGTCTTTATGTCACTGGCATGGCTCGGAGACTTTTACTGGGTGGAGGAGGGTGTTTCGGAAGGAAGCAGGCTTGTTAGTGGTTTCTCAGGCAGCTTGTTCGATGCCCCGGGATATTTTTTTGGTTTGCGACTGACTTTCCAATACCAGCTCAGGTAAATGTCAGGGCGTGTACCGTGTCAAAGATGAAAATGTGGCTGACTATTATATGCTAATAGAAATGTTGAGGTTTCTGTAATTGACGCCGCCTTAATGTGTGACATTTTTACACATTGTTACTCAACTAACCGCAAGTCCCAGGCTGTATTTAAGGGTCTGGAATGGTTAAGCCTGTAAAAGGATGGTTGAGATCAGATAATTTGTTACAGATTTAACCGTGGAAACACTTAAAAAAAACTGTGGGATACTATCAGAGAGATATTTACCTTTAACTTTATTTTAACGAACCTCCGGCCAAACCCCCAATCTTTAAAGCCAGACTATGTAACTTTTGGCAGAACCAATAATAAATTCTTCCTCTTAAAAATAACAAGTTGAATTACGTAATGAAAAACGACTGCTCAATTCACTATACTCAACAAGCTTTGCTGCAACATGGCCTGGTTGGACCAGCAGCTTATGGTGCAAATACTGCCTTTCTAGAGCCCGCTTTCATCGCATACATACTCACAAGGCTCCTTGGCTTCAGGCATCAAAAACCATGTCGTTAGGTTGAGAAACAGATGATGGTTTGGGTTAAATGTGACATGGGGCAATTTGGTAGGTGTAAGGTTGGTTAGGTTAGGGAACCTAAACTACTTGGTGGGTCAGGGTTAGAAAAAAAAATTAAAAAATCGGGGCTGTAATTCCACATTAGTAACATTACGTATTTCACGTAAATTACTTTAGATTATGTAAATTAATTTTGTTGTGTTATGTAAGAAACTTACTTCTGTTACTTAAAAATGACTTAAAACCTAAAACATCAGTTTCCCGGGTGGTAGTCCTGTTTGTTCCATCCAGCCACCTCGGACTTCCTCCCTTTGGGACCCCGTGTACCCCGTCACATGACTTCTTTTTTTAGACACGGTGGTGACAGTGCCGATGTCAAAATGCACACTATTTGTATCTCCGTGATGCCAACATGACAAACGACACATTTGTGATTTGGTTCCAAGATATGAATCTTCTCGACTTGCGCAACTATTAGCTGAGCATTTTAGCAAAAACGTTGTTTAATTCTCGACTAAGTGCTATTGCAGCATTTAAAACAGTTTAACATGAAGCAGTGGCTGTTTTTTTTTTGTTTTGTTAAAGTTACACTGTGTAGCTGACAGCATTGTCACTGCACAGCTGTAACAAAGACAGTGTCGAATTGTACCTAATTTGAACTGTGTTGTATTTACATATTTTCACCACTAACTGAATCTGAATTTCCCTTTATGTCTGGGTCACTCTCCAATACAGATGAAAATGAAAACAGAAAATACTCAAAATAATCTCTTAGTTCAGTTAATGGTTGTTGTTTTTTTTATTTAGAGAGGGAAACATTTTTGATTTTATAATTTTTTTTATTCAGGCAGAGAATTTTCCCCAATTTTTAATCAGACTTATCACACCATGCAAACCCAAAGACGTCCTTGTTGTTATTCAATTACTTGTAATATCATTCTGTCAAGGGAACCAGCACTTGACAACAATAAGCATTCGATTGGGTTACACTTTCTTGTGTTTTACTCCACATAACATTAGTTCACTTTTCACACAACAGTGATCCAATTTCTGTGTTTTTCTGTAACAAGTATTGTTTAGTGTGGAGGTTGCCAGCAGCAGGTTAGCACCTACTCAGCCCTGCTAACATGATATGCATTCACCTCCATTGGGATATGCACTGCACGTTCTATTTATGGATGCTGAGTAAAATGACACTTCACCCTCAAACCCTTCTGTCTGAATAAGGAGAAGAAAAAAAAAAAAAAAAAAAAAGAAAAGACAGAGACCAGTCTCATATGTTACATGCAGGACAGATAGGGACAAGAGATGGACCGGCGGGAGTCTGGCACACAGAGAGCATGCCTGAGGTAACAACGCTGCTGTTCCTGCATCGACCAGGAAAGTCAACACTGTGTGGATTCAAATTCAAAGCATATTTTTGGAAGGCATAATCTAAAACATGTTGTTCATGTTGTTTTTAGATTAATGGCATTAGTTCAGTTGTAGTTTCATACTTCATCAGACAGGAGAATATTTTGAATCAGCCAGTTTTCCTTGACATGAGGTTAACTTCCTCCCCAGCCATCCATTTAATACGTACAGTGATTGCAACAACCTTTACCAGGTAGAACTGTGTGTGAAAATGGTTGTGGGTTCTGTTTTGACTGAGTCTCTTTTCAACTCTTTGGGATTTCCTCCAGTATCCCAGCGCTCCTGTTCAACAAGGAGTGGGTGAAGAAAGAGCCGCCTAATAAGCCGCCTTCTCCGTCTGAAACCAGACTTTCACTCACTCTTGCAGAAAATGGCACTTTCCGCTGGGACAGGCGAGGTTTGGCCGGCGCTTCAGACGCAGATCGCGGCGAGCCTTCTGGCAGTAGCAGCCACTCAGTCCCCAGCTCCTCTTCCAACCAGCACCTGGGAACAGTGGGAGTTACAGGCTGTGATTACTGGCCGGCGCAGAGTCGAGGTGAGCTCTGACTCGCTGCTTTTCACTCACTCACTCAACAGGAGCTCTGTTTTTACAAGTCTCTAAATGTGACAGGAAATGGGTAGCAAATGAGCAACGATGTCCTTCATCAAAACACACTACATTAGACTGAGCTTTTGCCAGGCTAAATATATCATACAATTATATCCTTAAATTCCTAGCTGTACAAAGCAGACTTAGAATAAAGATCTATAAATCAACATACAAGAGAAACTTTTGGTGTACATCCGACAGGAAACGTCTAAATCTTTAGATCTCTTCTTTCCTCGTGGACAACAACTCTCTCCCTCCCCTTTACAGTCTATCTTTGTCTTTTTCCTTTTGTCCTTCATTTGGCAGTTTAGCAAACTGTGTGTGGGTTTTTGTGTTTGTGTTATCAAACTTAATACATTTCTGCATTTTCCGCCCTCCTCTCTGACTCACTGCCCATAGAGCATCTCTGCTTCTTATGACGCACTCATTATTTCAAGCAAGCAAAAACAATACACAAAAACATGCGAAATTTTTTACATTTTGGGCAATTTCCTTTGATAAGCAATCGGTGTCTGGTATTTAAATTATGAAGTCAGACATGGCTTCGGAGCAGTTTCACTCCCAAATGCAAAATGATGGTTTCATCATGTCAGTGAAAACACAAAAGGAAAACAGAGAGCAATAAGAGACGCTCTACTTCCCCCTTACATGTATCTCACAGCACTAAAGTTCATCCCAGTTCCCCAAAACTGAGAACAGTATGTCTATGAGCTGTGTTGAGACAGATGCATACCATTCAATGTTTAACAAAGTCTGCAAATTAATTGCAATTCCAGAAGCTTTACTTTTTTTTCCCCTAGTTGCAGTAGATATGACACGGGTTAATTCACAGGCTATCGTGGTGCTTTCGCATGCATGACACTGCATAGTAAAGTGGACGTATCTTGTTTAACAAAAGTGTATAAAAATGTATGCAACACGTGAAACCTTCATCAACTTAAAAAAAAAAAAATCTTTTGTTATCACTGTTAAAGCTGTTCTCCTTACAGATGTGATCCTCCAAATGCACGTGGTTTGGCCAGGTCCTCATGCCACGCTCTCACTGTGCCATTTCCTCACATCCTCTTCCTCCGGTGACAGCCGGTGGATTTATGTGTATGTGGTTGCCCAGAAGACCCTCTACTGTACCCTCCCTGCAGAGCCTGTCACACAGGCTGATGTATTCCCCTCCACCCTCCTCTCCCTCGCCAAGCTTTATGATGGAAACTGATACAAACACCGTGATAGGGTTTCGGGATAAATTATTCACGCTTCCAATGCTCTCTGCTGCTGTTTCACTTCTTAGAGGACGTCCATTTTACAAATGGTCCTTTTTTTAGACCTCATCCTTTTAATTGATCCGTGGCAAAGAAGACAATACATGTGTGATCGAGAGCGTGGACGATCGCGCAGAAAAAGTTGGCGTAACACTCCGGCCGGGCTGGTGTGTGTTGTCGGCGCGCTGGCTGCCTGTGCAGCGGGGCATTAGGTGCCTTAAGATTTACTGCCTGGTAAATGAAATGGCTGTCCATCGGTTGCAGGGGCGGCACATCAACAGAGCACCGGCCTAATGTCTCTACCATCTGGTAGGATAGGGCTTTAATTGAAAAGAATTTCTGGACTGAAAGGGAAGAGCTGGACCAAGTCTCCCAGTCCCCCAAGAGAGAGAAGTAATGAAAAGAAAATAACTTCTCTCCTCTTTAGTGCCTATGGAACCCATAAAGAATAACAGGACATGGTGATATAACAGACGTACTGCCGTAGTGAGTGGGTGAATAACTTTCATATTACGGCCTACCATCTGCTAAGACGGTTTTGGAGTGAGGAAGCCAATTGGATTAAACGTTATGGCCACTTTGCTCACCGCGGCTTTTTAGGACTACCTTCAGGTGGCAGTTCATAAAGCATTTCTTTGTCAGATTTATTTAGACATGAAAGATGTGTTTTTACTTTTGTGTCAGACGCACCCACTCCATACTCCCACTTTGAGAGAGGGATTTTTCTTAAAACAAACAGGAGGGAGGGGAGGGGATGGCAGACATCCTGGAGGCCATAGAGGATAACTGATGAGTCTAGCAGGACTGAAGGCAGAATAACAACACTCACCTTTAATGTGGCTTTTACCGTCGGGATTCACGGAGTCCCAGACACAGCCGCTGTGTGAGTCTGCGTGTGTTTGTATGCGAATAACACCTCGATTAGAATCATACAGAATTATTTCGTGCATCGCACAAATCGCGACTCTGATCGTCTGATGTGTGGACTGTTGTCAGTTTTGGAGGAGAGTATGGGTGCAGCGTACGTCACGGCTTTGGTATGCTCATGTGGCACACAGGCACCCTTCCACTTGACAACATTACCTTCTGTGATGAGCACGCTGCCAGTGTCTCTGAGCTGAGCTGTGCTGGCCAACTCGGTGACAAGCCTCCAGACTCCCAGACTATTCAACTATGTGAGAAAATATATCATTTACAGCCACCTGAGAAAAAAAAAGACCTCTCCACCAAAATGGGCGGCATGAACCGATTCCACGCTTTCTTCAGTTGACAAGTGTGTATACTGGATGAGGTCATCGACTAAATCATTTTAAGCACCCAAAGGAATCACCCACACCCAAGGTAAATAGACATAGATACTAAAGGTAAACAACAAAGAGAGTTTAAAGTACGCAACATCAATGGCCGATGCTGTACTGCAGCAGATGAAATAAAAACAGGCGGTAATTATGACGATAATAATGATCTATTTTTTCACTTCCACGTCTTCGTAAACATCGGCAGTGTTGAAATTAGGCAGACAGGCCCTCTTTGCATGCACGTCCAATGTCTCGTGTGTTTTTTGGCATTTGTTGCTTCATGCAGGCATCAAAGTGGTGTCCGCACACACACACACACACACACACACACACACACACACACACACACACACACACACACACACACACACACACACACACACACACACACACAGACAGACAGCTTTACAGGGCGTGAGAGATTTAGATTTTGGAAGCAGTGTTTCCAAATTTGTCCAGAGATGGTGCGCTCCAAGAAGTCTCATTGTATGACATGTCGCTCACGAGACAGGCGAGGGACTGACTGCGATACATTTCACTCTCTGGACTTTGATTTTGAGCCCACAGAATAAAAACGCTGCCGAATCGGCAAATATGAAGGAAAATGCTCCTGTCAACAGAGCGCGAGTGCTCCAAGTAAGCCACGGTCTTATGGCAGGAAAATTGTAATCAGATATATCTCCAGTCACAAATGCAGCATTGAACAAATTGCACACGGGTAAACTATTTTGTTAAAACAATAGCCAGGGTGACACAGACTCTGTCCCTGTGCGTGCGTGCGTGCGTGCGTGCGTGCGTGCGTGCGTGCGTGCGTGCGTGCGTGCGTGCGTGCGTGTGTGTGTGTGTGTGTGTGTGTGTGTGTGTGTGTGTGTGTGTGTTCGCGCGCAGGCATGGGTCACAGCTTGTCCACTGACACGGACCCCATTAGATCAGATGACAGCACTTCATAATATTGACACATTCACAGCATGAGGTGTGCTATTCAGGAGGCCACAGCACTGATGATATACTGTGCGCACCTGACGTGTCACTGGCTAATTTTGAATCAGTAAGCCACCTCAGTCGTGAGACAAAATGAGAGAAAGCTCAGCCTTATGGAAATATATTATTCTAATGTAACTCTTAAGAGATAACACAGACATGCACACATACATAGTACACATTCATAATGGTGCCCATTACATATCTATAGTTGTATAAAAGCACGTGTTAAACATGTACATATAATTATAGATTTTAAAATGTATTTATTGAATCATGTGATACTTTGTGAGAATTTATGTTTAAATGTATTCTGGGGGGCCTATTTGAACACGTATAGCTAAGTGTGTGTTTATGCACATGTGTGTGCAGTAGAGCCCAAATGATACTGGATTTTTGTGGCTGATGTCGACACCCGTGTCAGTAGGTTAAAAGAAAACCCGTATTGAACAAAATGTGGTTATCAAATTTTTGTAACAAAGTAAAGGAGGCAGGATATTTTACAGTTTAATGATAAACTATTGTCCAAAATGACATTAGTGTACTGAAACAGTAAACTTCACTGGGACTGTGATAATTATAATTAACGATAAATTACAACAACAAAAAATAGAACAATTACCCTCAGCAGCGTTTTCTGCATTATGTGCTGTTGAAAAAAAGTTTTTATATGGATATCATATATGCCGATACCAATATATCTGTGATAGGCCAATATCGGCTGATAGAATCTGCCAAACAATAAATTGGTGTGCCTCTCGTGTGCTGTAATACAGATGTATATATATTGCATTTTGTATCTCATCAGATACATGAGATTTTTCTTTCGAGATTAGAAATGTTTGTCGTTTGAAAAGAGAAAAAAGGCAAAATAAAAATCACGCGGTTACAAATCGATTCGATTTTTTTTTATCCAAAACACGTGTTTTTAGGGTAAACCATGTAAACAGATGTTTTGTTTTGTTTTTAACCTCTGGTGATGTTGTTTTGCAATTCAGGCATTAAGCTCACTGTCACATCCAAAGAAACTAACTGTAACAAAATAATCTTTCTTAACTGAGAGTGAAATTATGTAAATAAGAGAGACTGTTAGCGGTTCTAAACTTTTCACAGGTTTCAAGCAAATTTCCAGCACTACAATTATAATTTTTTTCTCTGTCAGTATTTGAAATCAACGAATCAGCCCTGTTTGCACTTGCAGAGAAGGTCAGATTACCTCAATAATTTGTCAGTGTTTGGATGGCAAATGGGATAATTATGATGTTGACGGCGGAGAGATGATTCAAACCCTTGCTGAAGCCTCCCCAATTATGTGTGTGAGGTAAAGTGGCCTCAGCCAAAGCCAATGAGAGCCAGCGTGACTCTCCTCGCCTCCTTGCTCTTAAACAAACACACTAGTCAGACATCAATAGGAAACGTCTCTGTTTTAGCACGCCTGACCTTTAGCCGCTGTCCAAGTCTGTGCCCACCAAGACCAGACCTGCACGTCCCAGACATTTAGCAGTAATCACTAATACCCACATAGCTCACCCACATGAATAACATCATAAACCTGGTGTGACCCTCCCCCGCCACTGGTGACTGCACCCAGCTGATCTGCAAAGCACCATAGACAGATGCATTGCTTGAGAGACCGGCAGAAGACTAAAATACATAAAATGGTGCTGCTAGATGTCAGCGAGGGGCTTTAAATGGTGGGTGATGGAGGGAGGGAAAGGGGAGGAGAGGAAAAAGAGCGAGAAGGCTTGATTGAGAGTGTGTGTGTGTGTGTGTGTGTGTGTGTGTGTGTGTGTGTGTGTGTGTGTGTGTGTGTGTGTGTGTGTCAGAGAGAGAGAGAGAGAGAGAGAGAGAGAGAGAGGATTGCAAAGGCGGGGCCCCTTGTGGGGCTAGCATAGTCTGTTATGCCCTGCCACGGGGCCAGCTGGCAGGGCCCAAAGCTGGCATGACAGAATGTGACAGAGGATCCGGAGAGCAGGGACTCGGGGAATCCCGACACAATAATGCGGATGGCAGAGGCTAAAGCCCAGATTTAATCACAGCCATCACCCACCTGCCAATAGAAAATTACACAACGGATATCAATGGCAAGCCTCCCCATAGTGTTGAGCCCCCAGCAGTGTTTGCAGGCCGGGCCCAGCTGTCAATCACTGGGCTTTAATGGTGAAGCTCCGAGACAAAGCAAAAAAAAAAATCACAGCCTCTCCAAAAAGTAAAGGAATTGGCCTGATAACTTTTGGCAATCTGAGGAGAAATCATGATCTAAAAACCTTTCTGGAGTCCCAGTAATAGCATTTGATCATTAGTACGCCGTTGTGTGTACACATTTGCATATATATTATGTTGCTTTATGACAGAGTAAGACAATCAAACTGTAGGTAAATTAATCAACCAATAATTTATATCTTAATTTTATTGTTGTTTAAATGTTTCAGTGGTTGATGAGTGTATACATTTTATAAACAAGTTTTTGTATCACTCCTCATATTTTACGGGTGTACTCATTTAGAAAATATAGATTAACATTTCAATGTATTTCTTATCAATAAATAAATATTTTGAAACGTATTTATATGACCATTATGTGATAATAATAATAATAATTTAAAAAAAAGCATTTGTCTGGTTCATTAAGGCTCACTTTCTCTGCAAATTAACTTTTTTCAATCAAATGACAGAGAATTTAGATTATATAATGACGTTGTCAGTCCAGAGCGGAGCAGACTCTGATTCTAACCAGAGCTTTTTTAGTGTCCCACGCAGGCCTCAGTTTCAATCATATATAATCATGTACATACATACTAATTTACACATACACACACATATACATTCATCAAGTTAGTGTGCGCTGCTCGGACTTGACAGGTAACGGTCCTGTGGTTTGGATACTAATCAGTCTCCGAAAATGTTTACATTTTTCAACTGTGCTGCATGCTTTGACTCTCAGGTGCCCCCATCTAGAGATCGCTGTACCATAATTAAGATGTACCAAAATTAGAGCAATTTTACATGGAGAACATACACACACACACACACACACACACACACACACACACACACACACACACACACACACACACACACGTGTTCCCTTTGTGTTCCCTTTTGTCTCTGGTTTTCGTTTGGATCGAGTTTTTATGCTGCAGTTTTACGTAAAAAGAAAAAACATCCTGTTAAGCATGATTAATTTTATTTTATGTATGTTTGAAGTATTCAATCCCATAGTTCTGCTTTGCTCTCGACTTTGCGTCGTTCATCAGATTAGATCGACCAACATCTGACTCGCCTGAGTCGTTCACATGCGCTCGATTTCAGCTTTTATTTAATGTCGCCGTGGTTGGACTGCGTGTGTTTACGTGTGTGTGTTTGTTTATGCTTCTGTGTGTTGGATCCTGACAGCTATCACTTCTGACACAAAGTGGTTGTTTTCTGAAGGCTTTGCTCCGTTTCATGTTCTAATCGCTTCCCTGTGATGGCAGAGAGAACCTCTGGTCCACACTGCTCTCAGCCATGACTCCTGCAATATTTACATGTTTACGCTCACAATTTCCATCTGTTGTTTCTGGAACAATCAGCGGCAGGGGCCTGCAGAGAAGCACGGGGAACGGCTGTAAGTCGCGCTCAACTTGGGTTTCATGATTGGGAGGCTGGGCCTGATTATGCTCGACTCGGGTGGGGGAGCGGAGGGGGTTCACTTTCTTCTCTTCAAGGCCCTCTCAAGGTTTCTGATGGAGGGCTGGAAGAAAGCGAGGGCTCAGGGGATCTGCGCGAGCTCGCCCTCGGAGAGGAGCTGCACCAGGGTGAGATCAGTCATTGCGGGCCGGTAACCCCGCTCATGATCCGACTGCAGGGCCAAATTCACTAATGGATTTCAGATACATTACAAAATCAATTGCAAGGTTCAGAATGTGGCTGATTATGAGAGAAACTGGTATGTTTATCTGCCATGAAGTTACAACAACCATTTCAAAAGGAGTGGAAAGAATTCAGTCATGGTTAATCAGAGGTTTGAGTTTCAAGATGTAGTTATTTCCTTTTAACTTAATTTGTAAAATAAAATAAAAGTTGTGGTTTTTTTTATCAGTTTTAGAGTGACGACTTTCAAAAAACAAATTTCAGGGATTTAGAAAGAAGACTGACACGACGTACTTTGAAAAATGGTGTAGTAGAAGAGTAAACGTAAATCATCATATCTCGACTGAAAGACAAAATTGTTCCTAGAGATTAGCTAGATATGATCAAAGTATCAACACCACTGTTATGTGCTACAAATGGAATTCTAAATAATCATTTAGAAGTCAAAAGAAAACTATTACTACCGAGAAGTAAAGTTAAACCCCCTGAGGACAAGAGGGAGCTCTAAAAGAAAGGGTGATACTGATGACTGTGTGGATAGAGGGCGAAAGAAAGCAAAGAAACACAGGCAGGATGAAAGGGTGTGTTGGTCCCTGGTGATGTGGCTGCAGACGTAGCGGGTCCCAGCGTCAGCTTGGCCCAGCGTCGGGTTTCCCCATGCCGGAAGTGGCGCGTTTCCCCTGGCGACAAGCTCTTCCTGCAAAATAAAGAAATCATTATAAAGATGACAGCTGGGCCAGCCAAACAGAAGGCCCAGGGGGCTCGGCCTCAGAGAGCTGCCACCCAGCATTAGCTGGCCGCGTTGGGCTTCATCATCGTCTCCTTCAGAAGGTAAACAATGCCGCTGCAACACGGCTCTCGTCAAGATCACGGTTCCCCGTGTCACACTCCATCGCATTCCTAATTTTTCTTCTTTTTTTAAATTTTTTTTTTATCTCTGATCTGAATGCGCTTATCTGACACTCGGCCCCTCTCTCGCACACATCCTTCGACTTCTTACGATCCCCGAGGATGACGAGACGAAGAACAATGTGGGGGTCGGCCGGCTACCAGGGAAATATTCTGACATATTAACCCCACATCATGCGTGGTGAGCATAGGGCAGAAGGGTCCAGGCTCGGGCAGTGACCCCTGGCAATCATGGCGTGTGGCAGCCACACTGGGGCCTCTGTTGCATGGCCTTCTGGGAGCACACCGCGCCGCATTCCAGCCCCGAGTCCTCCCGAAGCATTTCCTTCACAAAACCATCGCTTACTTCTGTCTGCCAGACGAACGTTGCCAAAGAGCCAGAGGATTTAAGGACGCATTAAAAGAGCTCTCCCGTAAACCATCAGTACTTGACCTCAGCTGAAATGATTACACTGTAAGGAAGATATTTGAAGTTGATCCCAAAAGATAGTCTCATCTTGAGCTTAAAAGCCTAAAGAGGATGAGAGGATGCTGCGCAGAGAGAAAATGATGCAGTACTTGCATTTAGTTGCTTATTATTTCGGGAGATGCCCGAATCGTCCAGAGAACTGTCTTACTTTTTTTTACCTTACACATAAAATTGTGAAAATTTTGCCAGTAAATGTTAAATCAAAACAGATTTGGGGGAAACAAGTTATTCCCTTTCTTGCAGAGAAGGTTGATGCCACTCTCATCAGTTAGCTTAGCGTAGCATTAATATTGGAATCAAGGCCTGACTCTTAACGGCCAAAACACAAATCACACCTCTGACACCCACGAACTAACATGCTATATCTTGTTTCTTTTAATTGATACAAAAGCAAGGGGAAGTCACTGGTCTCCGCTAAAGCATAATGTGGTATAATGGCTTGTTAGGACACAAATCTTTGTTGTTATACTTTGGACTTTTATACGGATTAAGCTGCAATACAGATAGGATGTATTCATTATGAGGTACGAGCAAGCCGTTTTGGTTACCTTTGGCCAAACTAACTGTTTCCCTATTTCTCTCTTTAAGCTAAGCTAACCCAGCATCTTGCTGTTGTAACCTCTGGATCATCACACCTCACTCCTCGAATTAGCTCACCTTCCTAAAATGTGGCACTATTCCTTTAATCAGCACTTGCATGCAAACGCATTTACAAGTTACTTGAATCTTCCTGTTGTCAGAAACATGCACGTGCGTGCGCCTGTATGTCGGGGTTGATGGCGAAAACATGACACAGCCTCACCGACACCTCCAGGTGCCACGACTCTGTTGCCATGGCGATTAGGAGTGACATAGGTTAACACCTGCTGGCGCTCACTCATGGAGATTAATGTGGCTGCTCAAGCAAGACACACATACAAAGGCACACTCACACTGAACTCCTGTCCCCTCTAATGGGGACTGATAAAAGACAGGCTCCATCTCTCACAAACAGGACTGACTGGGCTGCTAGAGGTCAGCCCCACTGCAACCATTTCCATGTGCTGCTGCATTTAGACATGCAGGCCCATGACTAGGAAGCAGGGCAGAGTTTCTCTGGACTCACTTGGTTTCGCTACACTCCCTGCAACACTGTGACAGAAGGCTGTTGGCTGAGTGAGGTCAATACATTTTCTCTGTGATAAGTTGCAAAAGCTCATGTCAGCAAACTAGTGTGGTTGACAAGTAGACAGATGTTGGCTGCTTTTTACTGTCTGTCCCAAGACGTGCTTTAAGTATCCAAAATAAACTGCACACAGAAAAATAAAATCAAGGTTCACAAACAAATAAATGTTTCAACTGCAGCCACTGAGTTATACGTTCGGTATTGCCACCGTATCCTGAATCCATAATCTTGAAAATGAAGCGGTATGAGCAAGTAGATATAAACTGCTTTGAGACTGTTGACACATTGCGGCTCATTTCCATTGCTGATGTCTGAGCCAGAGGCCGGTGTGGCCGAGGCTCAGGCTTATTTACACACACAAATGAGGCCGACAGACGAGGCAGACGTTGCCCTGATCGGAAGATTGCCAGGATCTCCATTTGACAGAACCCGCCTTCTCTGAACTTTTAAGTCTGCTCATTCAAACTTAGCGATACCTGCATTGATATCCAAACACGCAGATCGTAAGGGTTTTATTGGTCTTAGATTTCATATATATCTTAGTCAAATGCCTGTAGAATTTATGACTTTATTTCTAAATAATTACATGTTTGCACGGATAATTTCTCACTCACCCATGCAGATAGTTTGCTTCTTTTATTCTTCTGAATTTATCCCACCGGGGGTTTACTACGTCAACCCTGATGCAAGGGAAGTGGTTGGAATTTCTCTTTTACAAAAACTGAGAAATAACAGGTGAAAGTGTATCTTTTTCCAGATAAACTCAGCATGTCTGTAAGAAGTAGAAATGTCAGCCCAGTGGTTAATCAGTGCTCCACTTAGAGCCAAGCTGTCTTATCTCAACAAGTATTAGACTGATTGGTATGAAATTTGGTACGGATGTTCATGTTCCCCAGAGGATAATCCGAGCGGAATTTGGTAATCTTCTGTCTTTTCTTCTACTACCACAATGAGGTTGACTTTTGTGGTTTTAAATGAAATGTCTTAACAACTGTTGGACGGATTGGTATAAAATTTTGTATGAATATTTGTGGTCCCCAGAAGATGATCCCTGTGAAATTCTGTGAATTGGGAAGGTTTTCATAAAAGTTTATAAATGTGAAAATAAACACCTTTCTATATGGAAAGGCACTAACAGGAGAAAGTGGAAAAACATATTTTTCTAATCTAGGTGAACCTTTTGAAGTGGTGTTACCCACCTTTTTAAATACCAACGATGTAATACTCTGCGGTCACTGTTGTCCTGAAATTAAAAAGTTTCCTTCATTCAAAAGTGTACCGCTGACTCCACAAGTGTTTTTCATTGCACTAAGCAGCCTAGAGCGTCTTCTAGCCTTCATGTCGGTGTATGTCCCAGAGCAGTGACTGTAAAATCCATTTGGGACACTAAGCCCTTAATGATGAGGGGATGCTGAGGTAAGGCAGGTACACTGACTTACCCTCTAAACTCTGATGGTTTTTGGACAACTCTAACTCCCCTGGACTTGGGTGTCCATCTGGGCCAAATCACTCACATGGTACTGTTTATTTGGCCTGTTAGAGACTCGGGGATAATCGGAGACCCCTTTCAGTTTTCTTCCTTTTTTTTTTCCCCTGGTTCTAATAGCAATTGATATGCGCTATTAGAGGGAATTCACTGTGTAGTTTTTGCTCACATGAAAGCGGTGGTCTGTTTACAGAATTTTAAATGATTGGGATTTGGAGAGCATTGTCATCACGGTAAAGACCACCACAAGGATACGAGGCACTTAATAACAACCAAGAAAGAGATCCACAGCCGGCACGCTTCACGGAGAGGGCAGAATGTTAGAGAGAATGAGCGGCAAATTCAGACACTGACGCATAACCGGTAAACTGTGGATTGGCATGTTTTTCTGCGGCATATATCCACTGGAGAATTTAAGGAAGTGCATTATTTTCTAATGACTTGATAGTCAAACAAAGTCCATCAGCCAGAGGATTCTTGAAAATGTATATTGTTTTAGGAAACTGATTGTAAAAGACCTTCCAAAACCGCCCCTACCATACAGTATTTACGAAATCGAGCTCATTCTGGTCAAACTGGACAGCAATACTTCAGTTTTTAGGACGGTGCTTCCCATCAACCATATCAAACACTGCGGAACAACAGTCATAATAACAGTGTATTTTCCATGTAGTGTATGCCAACTGCAGCACTCTCTACTACGCGCATCATTTCAATCTGTTCATGATTATCAACAATGCGTCACTTAGCATTAAATCTGAAAGGAGCTGTTGTCACAGTCCTTGTCACGCTATGGTTGCCACCATAATGGCACACAACAACAATAAGGCCCTCAGTCTTTTGTGGAACAACCCTGTGGCCCACATGCACTTATTCCAGAGTTTCCAAAATATTTTTTGCAGTTGACTGGCCCTGTCATTTTGCTCATTTCACAAGAAGAGGGGGCGAGGGAGGACGACAAAAGCTCGGAGGTGTAAAAATAGCCTTGAGGCTTTGGGATGCATTGTTTAGTGTCTCAATACAAAAGGGAGGAGTGAGAAAAGCTGAGGCTGGGAATCACCCCGAGGGGCGAGGGTGGAGAGGTGGAGGCACGCTAAGAAACAAAGTCCAGGTGACATCCCAGTGTCAGTGTCACCCATTTAGGGCACAGCGCTGCCATATCGGTGACAAAAAGCGCTGCAGGCTCTGGGCCTCTGTTAATGCTGGCGTGATCCTGACAGGGAGGAGAGGAGTCAAAGTTTTCAACACAGACCTTAAGGAGACAAAGTGCATCTAATATAAGGCCCCACTTATTGTCCATGTTAAATGCTGCCCTCTTTCACTCTGTGATTGATGTGACTTAAAAACAGATGTGTACATGGAAGTTATTCTTGACTATCTCCTCAATACCGTGGAAGGAACCCATCACATTTTATGAATGGACAATGCCAGAGTTATGTGGCGTTTACGGCCGAGCTTGACCAAATATGATACTTTTGATCTATATTAAGAGTTTATGACCGTTAGTGTGGATGAGGTGTACGCAGGCAGAGAAACTGAGGTTTTCATCTTTAAGCTTAGCGTTCTCTTTACAATGACATTGAGCTGTAAAGAGCACATCACTGGATGCCACCATCATTAATGAACAAATTCAGAATTGGAGGTGATGACCCTCTTCCTAAAGGCGTAAAAGGCCAATTGAGGTGGTTCAAGCATCTGATCAAGATGTGTACTGTACATGCAGCAACCAACCATGTTGTCACCTGTTGGTTTGTAAACTGCCGTTCTGAAACCTCAAGTTTGGCATTTCAGCCGTCGCCATCCTGCTATTTTGGACCGCTTGTTTTGTGACCATATTTGGACAAGCTGGGGAGGAGGAAGCGGTGAATCTGACTCGACCTGATTGTGAACCCAAAGACACTAGGCCCCACCCACCAATAGCAGAAACATGACTTTACCAAAGGTAATTTCTAATTGATGATGGGATTATTTTCAGATGGACCACCAGAAAACCAATAAGAAGGATTGACTTTAGCGAATAACACCGAACTGTCAACTGTACAGTTTGGTGTAGACCCTAGAGAAGTTGAATGGAAGTCTGCGGAGCCAGAACCTCTTTGGAGCCAACCCCTAGTGGCCATGGTGGTACTGCACTTCAACATTGGCCTCACTTGTCACAGCCAGAAGCTAAATCCACTTTTATACACAGTCCATGGTACTGTAACTACAAGGATGTCCTGAAACTTGGAGGAGACCACAGTCCAAAACATACAGGAGGGTTGGCCAAGTAATGTCTCGGAAGGATGGACATCACTGCTACTTTGTCTGGACCTGGATAAGCAGCAGAAAATTGATTCAGATTACAATATGGAACTCCAGTTTTGCCTCTGTCTCTGTCAGGTGTGAGTCTTTTCTGTTTTGAGATCCTGCCTGGGCTTTCTTCCAATCACAGTGGTGGTCGAGCATTTTCCTATGACGAAGTAGGGTCTAGAGTAATGGATCCATTTAGCAGTAATATTCCTTAATGGAAACAGCCTAATTACAACCGCAAATAACTACAAGCCTTCACAAAGGATTAAATATACAATCGAAGAAAATAAGCAGATATACATTTTCCAAACGATGAAAAAGTGAAACATCTGCAGTTCTTAGCAGGTTAAAAAAAAAAAAAAAGTCTGGCCGAGGGCTTCGAGGGAGAGAGAAAAATGCTTTGTCACTTTAGATTTCACAGCACCGGTTTGAGTTCCAATGCAGACGGTTTGGATTTCAAAGCCCTCTAGTTGCAGGGAGAAAACAAAAACAAATATTTGTTTTGTGGTTTATTGTGTTTTAATATGGCAGCAAGACGAGACACAAATTGAATGCTGGAAAAAGAAAGAGGCAGCTGCTGAAATCAACGAAAAGGATCAGGCTCTACAACAATCACGAACAGGCCATGACTTAATCTTCCTTTGAGGAAGATTTGTGATTTTGATTACTGACCAGTTTGATTATTTAAGTTTTAATCTCTTGATGATGTTACTTGGATACAACTTACATAGGAAATAGGAGCTTTTTTTTCATTTTCTCAAAGGATTTGCTTGACTTAATTTGTTCTGTCCTTTCAGCTATGGTCTAATCCATTGTTAGTGGTGAGATGATCTCAGATATAGCCGGGTCAAACTTCTTCAGAACCTCAAAGACTAAGAGGATTTAAAACAGAAACTTGCCTCTCCTAAACAAATTTCTTCAAGTCTTGTAGATAATTTCCAGTAAGGCCTGAATAGAAAACCAAATCCAAACATCCAGGGTTATTAATAGTGTGCATGGTTGATCGCAGGCTACAGTAAGTGGCAGGTATAGTGAAATGAGGTCACCAGGGACTGCTGATTGTGAGTGAAGGCCTGTGATCATCACTCATCGCCAGTCGTTACACCCCTGCCGCTGCTGTCGGTTAGCCCCACTGGCTGCTAAAATTGAATCTCAAGTTGTGTCCTATTTTGGTGTCAGGAACAGGTGATGTGCTTGGCCCAGCATGTTCCCCTGCCTCCACACCACCCCCTTGGGGCTGTTAGCGAATGCAGTGACAACATAGTTTTCCAAGAAATGGAGCGGAGGCAAAGTGGGTCCTCTCTTCCTACAACACAGATCAATACCTGATTAGCACCGCCAAAATGTCGGTCCGCATGGTCGTGTTTAACATGGGAAAAAGACATTTTTTTCTCATGAGCGTCTTGATAAAAGACATCCGTCTCTGATTTTGTTTGGTAAAATAAATCCATGTTGGACAGCTTGTGGTAATCAATCCAGCGCTGTTTAATCTGCTGTCAGCTGGCGTATCACAGAACTGTCTGTCTCGCTTTGTTGGCTTTTGTTGACAAATGCTTGACTGACTTGAAAATATCCACTCAAATTAGGCAAATCCTTCGTCCCTGCTGGGCTCTGATTAGAATTGCACCGCATAAAAAGTTAGCAGAGGAAATTAATATTTAATCAAGTCATTTTCCATCACAGTAAACTGTCTATCGCTCTGGTTTCTAGATAGAAAACAAACAGCAACACAGAGCGGATTTGTGTCATTGTCAGCACACCTGCACGTCCCTGTGCTCTGCACCTGCTTGCCTGCTCTCAGTGTAAACTCCCAACCCTCCATTTACATGCAGGTCGAATCCTATTCAAATGCCTCCATCTAAACAGAGGAGCATTTCAAAACAGGCACCCTCAGTTGACTTGTGCTCGTGCATCAATTTGTATAAGGTCCCTGCAGACGCAAAGATTAGAATAATCAAATCGATGCTGCCAACAATAATCTCTTCTTGTTAATAACGTAAAGCTAGACCTTTAAATATAAAATCTCTTGTTTTAAATATGTTTCTGGCAACTGTAAACATAAATATATTTCCTGTTGCTCACAGTAGGGGTGGGATTGAGGGAAATGATGCTGTACTTCTGTGACTGAATAGTTGTTATTTGCCTGGCACTCTACTTAAAACTTTCCTACAGTTATTTCTACCATGTGGATGACTACAGGGAAAGCAATAGATATGCACAGGCAAATTATACTCCAATCTGGGATGCTTAGATTTGAATACCAACATGCTTACCTACAAAGACCGTGCTGGAGAAGTCCATGAATCATATGAGAGGGAGAAATAAGAGGAAGATAGCAAGCAGCCAAAAGTTCCACATCTCTGGTTTCAGGGGTACAGAGTGGTTCATGAGTGGAATATTAATGCAGTCATATATTATGTGTAATTATGAGAGTGAATTCAAGTTGCTAGGTAAAAGCTCTGCAGGATGCCAAGAAATTACATCCTTGAGGAACATGCCCCGATGCTGTAACTTCATTTAAAGAAATGAACCGCTTATATTAACCACAATGAAGATAAACTAGTACAGTGGCTGCTCTTTCCTGTGAAAGTGATCACATCTTTATGGCTCCCGTCACTGCTCTTTACAGATCTGTTTCCCAGAGGTATTTGATGGGGAGAGCCAAAGCAGGAGGAAGTGTGGGTCTGCAGCCCGCTCGTTAACAATGGCTCTCCTCAGACCCCCCGGCCCAGGCCCAGCCAGTCATGAAACACCATGGAGATGTTATTGACCTCAAGGTTAACTCTCCTCAGGTAAGCCTGGGAGATAATGGACAAAGAGCAGTTCTTTTACAGGTGGAGTGACACGGCATATCCGCGCTGCACAACTCCTCTCGCATTGACAGATTTTCTAATTCACTGCAGATTCCCATAAAACTGGGTGGCCAAGGCCAGCTCTGCCCAACAGAGGGTCCATTCATGCTGGGTGGGATAAGGGGCCTGGCCAAATTAACCTGGATTAATTTAAAAGAGCAAAGGGCCCTTACATGTGAATAAAATGAAGATCAATAAATTAAATGTCCAGGTCAGGATGTCAAGTTGCAGCGATGATCGACTTGCATGTAGAAAGTACGGTTCTTTGGCTCAGACCAGGCTCCGACAAAAAAAAAAAAAAAAAAAAAAAAACTAGGAGAGATCCTTAATTACTTTATTCCAAGGAAGAGAAGTGCTTCCATGCGTCTCTCTTTACATGCTAGAATTGCGCTCCTATAAACACACTCATGTCAGAAAAGAATGCTCATTACTTCTCTCATTTGGCCCTGGGATTAGTTACTGCAACACAAAAGTCATCAAAGAAACCACAGAGGTTTTTTTTTTTTAAACATGTTTGTATTCCTCAGTAAGAATTATTATGTAAATGTGGGATTCATGTCGCTCAAGATTTTCCACTCTTTGGAACCTGAAAAGAATGTAAATTTGTCACCACGAAGGAAAGAAAGAATAAAAAGCTGATCATGGCTCTGTGGTGAAGCAGATAGACTTAAACCTGAACCACATCATGTCATTCACTACATGATCAATTATCCAGTAAGGGCAGCCTTGTAAGGAGGCCATCTCATCATGCAGCCATTAATATCTAAACAGTGTCTGCCTGGAGATGACATATAGGACAATGGAAAGAGGGCCGAAGAAATGACCAAGTGGCCCAAGCCCAAGCTGTTAGCAGATTAAAGTGACTTAAAGACGCAGGTACCCGATTTCTCCATGACAAAAGGAGAGCCAGGCGATACAGAGATTTCTTTAAGGTCATTTGAAGAGTTGTCTGTATTTTCAAGTCAAAGGCCATGAATATAATACAAACCCATGTTGATGTTAGCTTAAATCTATCATATTCATGCACTAATTCTATTGAAATGTGTCTTCATTGTGTGGAAACCTGAATTCAAAGCTTATTTTTTGGTTTTAGGTTTTCCTTTTCATATTTGTTTTCAGGACCTTGTCAGACATAACCTGAAAGATTTCAGTTCGGGTGTAAAGTTTTATATTTTTTTTTTCAAATTTCTTGTGTTTTTATCTGCCATCATAAATTTGTGTAGAAAGTGAAGTTTACATGCAACAAGATAATTCAGCCCAGTATCACGGAAAAGCATGTAATACACCCGTCGGTCCAACACAGGATACCGTGTCAGTGTCACGTTTTAACTCGCTTAGGCGTGACAAGGAAACGCAGGAGGTCATGTGATGAAGTAGTGACGTTATTTTGCCCTAAAATAAGATTAGAGACGGTTGAGTAAAAATTCACCTGAATTTATATGAATTCACTCAAGTTATACACATAAAGCATTATTTTTTAACTTATGTAATATACGCTAAGTAACTTAAGTAATAATATACATACTGATTAATTAATGTGGGAAATTAAATGAAATGTCACACATGATAATTGGTCCTAAAACAAAATAGGCCTGTTTTAGGTTGTAAGTAGGAATTTTTGTAATGTGATGTTTTTGTTTCTGAAGTGACAAATCTTTAATGAAATAAAATTAAAAATAAAAGTACTTTTGTTGGTTTTCCCCTGGAGTATTGATTCGTTGATGCCCACAGTGGCTTTCCAAATGAAATACCATTAGCTGTTGCTGAGGCAGGCTTCACAAATATGCCAGTAGGATACTTCCTCAGATTAGCAGGGCTGTTTACACAGTCCCGTGGTAATCTGGGCCACAGGGGACATACCTGTACTGTGTCAAAGACTGAGCTAGAGTTACACAGTGGGACCAACCAGCCACAACGGCCCACACCAGAATAAGATCCAGAGGGTCCAGTGGGACTGGCCAGGCTCCAAAGGGGTTGGCACTGGGTACAACTGGCCTTGTCTCCCCCTGCCAGAGCTGGAGAGGAGTGCTGTGTGTCTGTGTGTCTGTGTGCTGTTGTGTAAGGTGGTGGCTGGAGGGGGTATACCGGCTGCCACCTCTACATCCTTCCTTCCTGTTCTTGTTTTTGGAGACATACTTTGGTAATTAGCTTGTCTACAGGTCCATAAGCTAATACTGGCAGATACACACACACAGGCACACAAAGAGGAAGCTTTCCATCAGGTAAAAAAAAAAAAAAAAAAATTGTAACCATGCCTTATGGGCCTGGACAATGACAGCACACAGATAGGAGAATACTGGTGTTATTGTGTACTGAAGGGGAGGGCAGTTTTAATGGAGCCTAAAGCTGATGGAAAGATAATAGGAGAGAGTTGCCCTGTTTGAACTGCATGTATTATAATCAGGCATGCACACACACAAATACAAACACACAGTTGTGTTCACATGCATCCACGTATGTGTGTGAGAGTTTATTCTTTGGGTAGTGACCTTTCTTCCTGGTGCTCCTCTCTCCTCGTCATTCAGCTGCTTCTCTCCACAAGCAGATGTCTGGGGACAAAAGACAGGGATGTTCACCACCTGTTCACACGCAAACAAACACACAAGACACCAGTTTTACTCCGGCGCACTTATAACACACTGATTTGTATAAAACCCTCGAGGAAAGCACTAACATATCTCTCCTCTTAAATCCCAACAGCGCCCGAGATGATGCATGCCACCCTGATACGCTGCCACGTGCATACAGAGCCGGTAAGCTGGACTGCTTCTACCATATTTTACATGTGTTCATCTGCCTTTAAGTCCATCCGTCCATCTCAAACGCAGAGGGAGAGCGTACCAGCAGGCAGCACACAAAGACTTTCTTTATCACATAAGGGCTTCAAACTCAGAGTTCAGTTTTCACAGGCCTATCAAGATCTTCTGCAAGTGTGCTGAAAAGACACTCATGCGATGTAAAAAAAGACCCCTGGGATTTCACTAACCAGCCCCACGCAGATATGTGGAGGATTGTATGTGTTCCTGACAGACTGGAAAGTCATTTTCGAACAAAGATTGTATAAGTTCATGATTATTTCATGCATAGTTGTATGCAAAAGTCTGAGCACAAGTGCTGATACAATACCGGCAGCAAACAGAGGTAAAAATGTTTGTTTTTTAATGCACTGTTATTTCTTAAATCTTGGAAATGAAACGGTAATTGTGTCATGTGCAAAAGTGTGGGCACCCATCTTCTTGTAGGACACTTAAAGCTTCATTAACTCATTAGGCTTTAATTTACTTGTTAGAACTTGTAAGGAAGGTCAAGACTTCTCATTAGGAATTCTCTACTATAGTTCAAGAACTTGACAACTGACTGAGGAGCTGAAAATGAAGCTGACTGAGTCCTACTAAATAGGGGAAGACTTTAAAGAGATACCAAGAAGCTTGTAGTGTCATCTGTTTGAAATATCATTAAGTAATGGCAGCGAAGGGGAGTTGTGGAAGTCAAGATCTGGAAGAGCAAAAAAAACTTTTAGACAAAACGACAGGTCTGCTGGGCAGAAATCCCTAGACGGAGCTGACTGAAGGATTTAGCTGACACTGTTGCGCGGAATTGTTCGACTGTGCAACATCGATGCACAAACAGGGTCTACAAAAAATAATCATCGGAAGGAAACCTTACTGTGACCTCATAACAAAAGTCAACGTCTGAAATATACGAAGCAACATCTGAATGTAAACAAGTGCTGCAGACAGATTCGTTTAAAATTGAGCATGATGAAAAGAACAACTGTTAAGCATGGCGGTGGAAAAATGTTGCTTTGAGCTGTGTCAGCCAGTGACACAGAGACACACTGCACAGTGGATTTCATAAAATGTCAGCAAATTATGGACGCAAATGTCACGCAGTCAGTCAAGGACATAAAACTGCAAAGAGGACATTACTAAATATTGACCCATGATTTTGCACAATCGCTGCTTAATTAAAAAAAATTTTATTTTAAATTAATGAAATAGAAAGAAACATAGTGTTTGAAAGATTATTCACTCTTTAATGTGTGTATCCAGCAGGTTCGGTATTTACCTTCTTTTACCCCAAAAATCAATAAACGCTGATTTTTTTTTTTTCCTAAACTTTGGTGTATGACTTTAAAAGTTTAGGCTGCAAATGAACATATCTTGAGTCATTTGGCACACTGTTGCCATTAAACAGTGGTAAATGGAGAGATGAGAGATGTATAACAATACTGCTAATGACAATGACAATGACAACGACAACGACAACGACAATGATAATGACAATGATAATGATAATGACAGTGATAATGATAATGACAATGACAATGACAATGACAATGACAGTGACAATGATAATGGTAATGATTCCATCATGCACCGAGCCCTCCCTTCCTCCCACCCTCCTCCTAATGGGACAGCAGCTACAGGGTGTGTTCAACAAGCTAGTGAGGCAGGAGGATGATTCTGGAGTAAATCACTTGTGGAAAGGTGAAATGTGGCCAGCACGAGTCAGACTAATCCATGCCAGACATGTGCAGAACACCAGAGGAGCAGGTGCAAACAATTGAAGCAGCTGTCAGTGAGCTGCCGTGATCTCTTTTGATATCTTAATTGTTAGTCAATCCAAGAGCAATTTTGGCAACATTGCTGTCAGCCCCAGGACTTGCCCCACTCAGCTCCCATCTGTCAGAGGCTTGCAGGGCTCTGGTGCTGCTCTCCCTCCCTGACTGAGGGCCCGTGTCTCTGGGATGTGTGTGTCCAGCCCATCGACCATCTCCGAGGGAAATCGGGCCTGATTGCTGCCATTTCCGCTCGCTTTGGCGGTTTGGGTCGCGGGTGCAGGCTAATGCTGATAATTGCCATGTTTCAAAACTACTGGAATTCATCGGGCCTCCCACCCAACTCTGTCCGGCCCTGTCCCGACGCCCCCCCTGCTTGTCTGTTCAATATTCCTAAACATTGTGATTAGCATAAGAGCAGCGTGTGTGTCAGTGTAGATTTGGGTCTTGGATCTGAGACTCTCCAGATACCCGTGGAGTCGTTAAGGCAGCGGTGATCAGGAGCTATACGTGGTTCGAGCTCCACAGATGTGAGACCAAGCAATCAGACAGTAAACAGCAGAGAACGTATGAGCTAATGCAGCTCTCAGCCAAAAGAGGATAAAAAAAAAAGGAGCTACAACAATTGTTCTGATTTAACTCGATAGCGAAATTAAAATTGAGAAACAAGTATTCACATTTTCACATCCACATACACACACACACACACACACACACTCGGAGTCTCATACACATTCACAGACATCCAAGAGGCGTCATTATAAAGAGATAACTCACAGCGCAGTGACAGTGAATGACCTACTTCTACCCATCCAAAGTGTGGTGAGGCCTGACTCCAGGCCCAGACTGACCCTCCCGGTGATTTATGTGGCCCCACTAAGCCGGGTCTATTTGAGGGCCCAGTGAGGAATGAAAGTGTTAACAGTGGGTGTTGAGGAAGGTGGGTGCTCAGGGGAGAGTTATGAGTTTTCTCAGCTGAGTGCCCAGCTCTGGGTTTCTGACATTGTTTTCATCCGGGAGGGCGGAGAGAGCAGGAGTAGTAAAAGGTTGGAGGAGGTGGTGGGTGGGTGGGGGGGGGGGGCAGAAGGATGGGAGTGGGAAGGGGGAGTACTTGGAGCCCGCAGGCTTGAACTCCACAGCTGAACCACTGACCCCAACCATCCATCAGTGCAGGGGTGTGACAAGGCAGGGGCAGGGGTATGTGACAGGAGGGGAGACTGGGGCTGGTGACGGGGGAAAGGGACTGAGGGGCTATAATGGGCTTTGGGACATGAGAGGGGGCAGTCGCTGGGGAGTGGAGGGGGGGAACGGACAGGAAAGACCAGTGTACTGTAAAAGGATGGAGAGGGTTAATGGGCTGAGATGTCTTTATTTAAAACTGTGATTTGTAGTGGAAATCTTCATCTGCAGGTCTCAGGGTTGGGGTTCAATAACTTTTTTTTGTCAGCCCTAAAGTCAGAATAGAATGCATAGTTACTTTTTGAATATACTTGTGATAAAAATTGGTAGTGGAAAAAAAAAATCATATTTTTTAATCACCCAGAAATCTTCATCTATGGTGCAAATTTGTGCTTTAATTTACAATTGAAGCAACAAGTTAGATTGAATAATTTAAAGATGATTAATAATGAATTAAATAATTTTCAGCACAACCAACTGCAACATTAGTAATATCGTTGCTTTATATTTAATGCCACCCTGATGAATAAAAGTTGTCTATCAGAAAGAGATAAAGGATAATTACAAAAAAGTAATTATTTCCCAGATTGAACTAAACATTTTGGTGTTTTTTTTTTACACAGCAGTTTTCTAACAGAAATTTAACAAACTAAAAGCATTAATGGTAAATAATGTTGGAACTAATGAATCAATTATTCATTTTACCAACTAACGAGCAGGATGAAAGATGCACAAATGGAACCGTTGGAGTCGAACTCTGTCTATTTCCTCTGCAGACAACGACCACATTTTTCTGTTATACTGTCTCCACTTTTGTGAGATTTAGACTGAGCTCAAAGACAGACTTGAACCCTTCCCCCATATAGGCTCATACTGCCAGTGTCTTTCAGCTGTTGCTCAGGACTCACTGTCACTTGGCTCCACACACAGACACACACACACACACACACACACACACACACACACACACACACACACACACACACACACACACACACACACACACACACACACACACACACACACACACACACACACACACACACACACACACACACACACAATGCATGGCCAATGGGTAGACTGGACCCCGGCATCCGTCCTCAGAGGGGCATTGGCCCTCAGCCAGACAAGCCATGAGCTGGGGGCCCCTGTCGCACTGAAAGACTTGAGGAACTCTAATGGTTAACTCTGAAGTGAGCTGTGAGGACGAGTCTGGGGGAGAAGGGGAGGATCGTTTTAATATGATCCAGTTTGGAACTCCATAACACATATTCTGATTTCATTAGGGGCCAAAGATGGAGCCTTATGTCGGCAGCATTAGCGGTTATAGGGGTGACTGTGTTTGTCTGCTTGACACTGTGTAAAAGAGGGTTAGGCTCCGGAGAAGGAAGACACAAAGAGGGAGCCGGGGGGAGGGGGAAAGAGAGATAGAGAAAGTTCGTGGCCCTCCCGGTTAGGTTATGGCACTGCAGCATGGACAAATCCATGAGCCAGCGAAACCACTGTTTTAAATAGCAGGTATCTGGTGTCAGCCTGCCCTGAGAGAGGCCCTCTCCATCAATATGTTCCTTTGCCCTTGTCTGCTCCTGATATCTTTATCTTGTCAGGACCTCTCCTGTATGTTCCACCTCAATGGCTTCCGTCTGTGCTCGCCCTGTCCTGCGCAGATGGACCCCTGCTGGTCAATCCGCTATCGGCCCTTGAGGCGAGCAGGCGGAGTGGGGCGAGAGCAGGAGGGGGTTAAGGTGCAGTGGGGGTGAGCTGAAGGCAGTCTTATGTCAACCTGTAGTCTGCAGGGGCCTCATTACACAGACGCCAATGGAGAAGCTTTTAGAGGGTAATTAGACCATTACAGATAGCCAGGGGAATAAATGAGAACTCCCTATGTCCTCTGAATAAATGAGATGTTAAAATGTGCAACTGCTCTTCTAATGCATGTGGGAATGTTTCCTTTTTGTCTTAAACTAGTCAAATAACCCACAAATACACTGCTTTAAATGCCGAATAAAGAAACTAACCAAATCCCTGAAGAAAAAGAAAAATATGATTGAAGTTCAACATTTTCTTGACTTTTTTCTCTCGTAAATCCGCCGTGTTGAAATTGACTCAACACAGATTGTACAACAGTCTGGTGGTAGGAGGAAGCGTCCACCGTTCTTTCCTGTAATTTGGAGCTTACCCTGAGATGAAAATGGGACCAGGATTGTGGGAAATGACAGATGCGGCTCGGGAGGGCCATTGAAGAGGTCATATGTCATCACGGGGTCGCACATGCCCTTTGAGGAGAGATGCAAAGGGGGAGCTCGCCTTCCCACACTATACCAGGAGAGATGAGGCCTGGGAATGCGGCTAACCTGGAGCTGACGGACTCCACTCACCTCTCAGTCTGGTTATGAGCACATCCTGGATGTGCGTTAGTCACTCTGGCTGCTCTACGCGAGCAGCTGTCTGTCAGTATCACAAAGACTGCTTCAGCTATGTCATATATTTCTATAAAAATAAGCATTTCCCTTTCCTGACTATCATCTACGCTTTCGCCTTCACGTCTGTCCCTCTACAGCCAAAGGTCTTGTCCTGTAGGTTTATCAAATATTACACCTATAAATCATTGCCATCATCAGTGTAGTGCTCTTCTGCCTGGTATTTCATCTCCGTCTTTCTTCCTCTCTTGTCGTCTTCTTTTTTTAGTCTCTTGCAGTGACTTGCAGTGTGTGTGTACGTGTGTGCGAGGACCTGGTGTGTGTGATTTTAACAGCCGTCGGTTACCTGCTCACACATGATACCCCTCCAGCCTGCTGGGGCAGATGGCTATTACCTCCCAGTTGTGAAAATCAAGCTTATATAAACACAGGCAAGACTGAGATGCACTGGACCAAGTGGAGTATCCCTCTGATAGATAGTATTGGTTAGTGTGTGTGTGTGTGTGTGTGTGTGTGTGTGTGTGTGTGTGTGTGTGTGTGTGTGTGTGTGTGTGTGTGTGTGTGTGTGTGTGTGTGTGTGTGTGTGTGTGTGTGAGGTGTGTGCTGATTCTCTGGCGTCTGTCATGCACAGCCTGTCCTGTGGAAATCATTAAGTAGGAGCATTAGGCCGTCACTTCCTGGCAAAGCATGCGAGTGAGATGAAGAGCTTTATCACTTTCCAGGACAGGTGGGAGCATTATTGAAGGCAGGACAGTGTTAGTGTCAGACCTGAATCAAAAGTGAAAAGCAGTTATTGGCATTGCTTGCTTTGCAATTTGTTTCAACTGTTCTGTGTTTTTTTTACTTTTAAGGTTTTGTGTGAGTTTAAATACTATATGTATACGTGTTCTTAACCTGGGGTTGGATATTAATTATATAATAAGACGTGTCACACTGCAGTACTTCTACATTTAATTCACTGTTTTATTTCTTCTCTGCCATTGTAAAGATAAATGTTTAAATCTGTGTCGGACAGCTCTGATTTGCCGACATCCAACGGCCCAACTGTAATTTTCCGGTTTCATTAATTGTGGCCATTTCATGTTCGGTATGAAACCTGAACTTCTCACTGTCTTGAAACTCAATATTCCTTTTAGTGTCAAGGTTGGCCCTGTCCTGTTGCCTCTCTCATGGAATCCGCCGTCATGTGACTTTGCCCCCTCTGTCTCAAACTGCCAGGATTATTGATCACTCGCTGTTGTGAGTGAGACATTTACTGTAGCCCATATTGCTGCTCAGCGGAGAGCTGCTCCTTCTCAGAAGTCAATCGATAAATATTACTGTGATAAATGTAATTCTTAATAATAATAATAATAATAATAATAATAATAATAATAATAATAATAATAATAATGATAATAATAGTTCAAATGTCATGTCAATAGATGTTCCCTTGACCTTCAATACATTTTACAATTTAGCCGCAGTCGCATATTTACAGCCTGAGTTATGCAGTAGGCCCACATTCATTCAAATTAATTGTTCTATGTATTGCAGGTGAAATAAAATAAACAAATTATTGAATTATTTTATTTGTAAATTAAATTGCAATTTTTGCAATGTGCACTTTTAGTTTTGCTGTAGACCTTTTTGTATTCTACAGTCACGTTAATAATTTTTCCTTATTGCTTAAAGGTAATTATGGCAAGAAATAACATTTGTTTTTTTAGATTTCTATAAATACAAGATTAAGACACAATTTAAATTTCATACCTAAATAATACATTTTACTGCTTTAACAAGGACAAGTAATAATTGTAACGTTCCAACAAAAATACTATTATTCTGCATTTGTAAATTTTTTTTCCTAAATATATATTTAGTTTTCTGTTATCATTTCCTACTGGTAATTCATATTTTCAAGCTACAACATAGCTCTGTGGATTTCTGTAATTCTGGATATTTTAAGAGTTGCTGCCCATCAAAGAAACATGAGGTTTATTGTCTTTATGCTGCACATGCACTAAAGGTTATTCATTAAAAACCCAATTAGGCAAAGGACAGTTTGCTTGAGACCAACTGAAGCGTTGGCCGCTCGGCTAATTAGTGTGGAGTGGAGATGACGGTAATGAGGTCGATCAGGTGTCTCTCAGACTGCTGGCCTCTGCTCACAGTCGGTGACTGGGAGCCCTGGAAGGCCGAGGCCGTAAGCCTCGTAGGTGGAGAGCACTTTCATGTACATATACCGCCACCTACTGGAGAGACGTCAGGCAGGCAGGGACATAGAGATACTCCCACTGTATTCCTACAAAAGGGCCCACATACAATAGCTGAGAATAAATTCAGAGGCATCTGTAGCTGTATGTATAAACGATCCTGTTTCCAAATCGAAATATGGATTTTTAAATAATAAAGCAGCACGGAAATGGGCGAAGTATTTCATGAATAGAGATCATGATTGGATAATATGACATGATGACCCTGATGAAGCACTTGGCAAAAAAGTTGCTTATTTCAAAATAAAATATCCTTCATTACATGACCTATTTTTGTTGTTCACAACAGCAAAGACTTATGGATTTTTGTTTTTTACTAGATGTTCATGTTGCAGTTGCACCTATAGCTTTTTGCTTTACTCAATGGTTTTCAGTAGTGAAATCATACTAACACTAAAATACACCTTGTAATTTTACAGAATGCAATACAGTAAATATTTCTGTGAAATCTAATGTGCATGATTTGGGGCTTCAGATGCTCCAACAGGAAGAAATAAACTGCAGGTACAGGGGCATATTTTTCCTGAATGATTCTAAAGGTTCCATTCAGAGCTGTGTAGAGGACCATATTCTCAAAATAAAGGTTCAGTTACCTTTATTTTGCATCTGTGATCTGCATTGGCAGCCTTACCTCACCCTGTGGGTCAAGAGAGCAACAAAGGGCCCTATAAGTAAAAAACTGTACACAAGCCAAAGGTCCTGAACAGAGCTTTATAATAAGGCTGAAACTGTGTGTGTGTGTGTGTGTGTGTGTGTGTGTGTGTGTGTGTGTGTGTGTGTGTGTGTGTGTGTGTGTGTGTGTGTGTGTGTGTGTGTGCGTGTGTGTGTGTGCGTGTGTGTGTGTGTGTGTGTTTGTGAGGGGAAATCCCACATGCGCCTGCCTGAACTCAGAGCCCTCTCTGGCTATGTATTGAGCCCGGGCTGGACAGGACCCTTGGGTGGCATAAACTTTACTTTTGCTCCATAAAATGATCAATAATAATTATGTCAAAGTTAGTGCTCGTATCGCAGAATAACTTGCTAATATTGAGACGCATGGGATTGTTTGTTTGAGTTCTCCACGGCCCCATTAAGAACAAGGCACTTCATTCATTCTTGCGTGCTTTTGCCCTTTTGTATGTTCCTTGAACTTCACACAAACTCACTTGAATTTTATTCAACTCTGTCAGACATTCTTTGCAAAACAGCTCTCGTGTCATTTCCATATCACTGGTCAACTTTCGCCCGGCATCACCTCCGACCACACTCCTCTATCTAAAACCTTCATAAGCTTTCCACAGATTTCTCCAACAACATAAACTCTCAAACATCCTTGGTGATAAATTATAGTCTCTGATCCCTTTGGCATTGGCAGAATACAAAATAAACTGCCTCTAATTGTGATGCTTTGACCATCTTCCCTCTGACTGTTATTTAGCTTGGCTGCTGCCTGAGGCTGTGTGGTTTCAACCCAAATAGTTCAGTCAGTGTGAGAGAGAGAA
This sequence comes from Embiotoca jacksoni, assembly GCF_022577435.1. NCBI lineage: Eukaryota > Metazoa > Chordata > Actinopteri > Embiotocidae > Embiotoca > Embiotoca jacksoni. The sequence continues at coordinate 12,368,807 of NW_027185307.1, forward strand.
CACATTATTATTCTCGCTGCCCGCTACACTGCACATGCTAATAAGGGAAGACCACTGGGGATGTTTTTTTAAAGAGAGAGGGAGGCGGTGATGTCATCAGTGTGCTTTATCTGGGTTGGGATCTGAGGGGGGTGTAGTTTCCTCTGGTAGAGACTCTGGGGCCCAGCAGTGAACCCGTGGCTCTGCCAGGGAGCCTGTTTAAGGAGATTACTCAGTCACCACACCTTTGTTGCATTATGGGCCAGACTGAAAGGTCTCGCAATGTGGACATCCCGATGAGATGCCATACTGATAGCTTTTTGACACTCAAATGAAAAGCATTCATCTGAGCTCAGTTCTGTCTTTCTGACATCTGTAGGTTGGACGAAGTCTAAAACATTGCTGTCCCTCTGAATATGTTTACAGTATGTTTGGCTTTCATAGGCAAGAGTTTCCCCGATGGCAAAAATGGATAATTTTCCTGTTAAACCTCAGTCAATCGTCAAGTGTTTGATCACGGACAGTATTGTTAGTGCAGCATTAAATCAGTTGCAGAGTATTAACTGGTCATAGCAGGCTCATGGAATCAGACAAAACTACAGACTACCTCATATGTGGTCTTAAACAAAACAGATCCAATGCACTGAACAAATCACGATAAGGAAAAGAGAAAGACAAACTTTGAAAAAGCTCTTAGAAATTACTGCTGACCCACAATAAAATGAGGTAATTTCCTTGTGGCCTTGTAAAGAGATGGTGTAACTCCTCAGTTACACTCTGCATCCTGATATATTTTAGAGACTTTAAGAAGTTATGATTCATTGTCACATCTAGGCCTAAAGCAGCAGCAAAACATAATACATATTTGTTCAAAACTGAATGAAGACCAGAATCTGACTTTTTGTTTCACAAACAAAATTAATTTTAAAAAGTTTAATTTCTTCATGGTTTTGGCAATTCTTTTAAACTCTTTAAACTATTTGCCATAGAAAGACAGTAAAAGACAGTAAAGGCAAGAGAGTGTGAAGTTTAAGCTAGCGTTTAATGGCTAACCTTAGGTACAGCTAAAGGCTGTTCATTTTTTTTCTTCATTGTTATCAGTAGGCTAAATAAAAATATCCTTTCTGATGAAACATCTTGGCATTTAGTTGCTCAATGCACAGAAACTGAAAAAAAACAACAACAAAAAAACAGTTCTGCTGCAAAAAGGTTTTTGATTCTATTAGAGATTTGGTGTGGTTAGACTTAAATTCACATTAAAACGACATGAAACAAACATATAAAACTTAAATTTACAATTGATTAAATTGAAAATTGATGTGTTACATTGGTATCAATGCAAATAACAGACCGCTATAGCAAAACAGAAACACTTTATTTCTCTAAAATATGCTGTAAACCAATAAACAAAAGATTATTTTCAATATTGAACAAACTAGTTAAACGGTCAAATTGAAAAGAAAACTGAAAGAATATATGTTGTTGATAGATACAGAGCCCATCTGCATCTATGGCAAAGTAATACACTTATCAAGGCAATCTGAAGACATTAGAAAGGATTTCTATCTTTTGTGTTGTTTTCTAGTCAGCCTAAAACTTTTAGACTTTTTGTCTGCTTTTGCAGGTACTCTCTGTTGCATATGGAGGGCAAACAGCGGGTAAACTTTACCCTTTATTGGCCATGGCAGAGGAGGAGGGTGACAGGCTGAGACTTGGTCTGATCCCAGTAGGCGGGGGAGTTCCACAGTTTTTTCCAGCCACACAGAACCTGATTTTATTGCCCAGATAAAACGACCTCCAGGGTAATCATGACAGGCAGTTGCCCCTTTTCCATGCACACACTGCAATGGCACTGCAGGAAACCAGAGAGAAAATCACACATCCCATTTCTCACACCAGCCCGTCCCTCTTGCTTTGGCCCAAAATGTGTTTTATGGTCATTTCCCCCTGTTCGCTGCAGATGGGTTAAATATTACATCAAAGCGTCTTTAATGTTTCACCTCTCACGTTTCTTCTCAGTATCGAGTTCAAAACTGGTGCGGGCTGCATTTTTACAGTAGATTTAATGGATCAATGTCCATAATCACATTAGCACTGGCTTAACGTATAACAAATTTCACCGTACCAGCATCAAAGACCTGACCTCTTGTTATAATCAGGCATAGCATCTTTTCCCCCCACTCAAGATCTATGGACTTTCTGATACTGGCTGAAAAAGAACATCGTCAAGGGGGTGATAAGCTGTAGTGTGTGCAGCTCAGAGAGAAGCTGTATGAGAGAAAAGCATTTGTCCCCCATAGTCGTAAAGTCACAGATGCTTTGTGCACCTCCTTACCGTTTCATCCTCATAACCATTACCTTATCCGAAGAGTCCTATTGTTTAAGTTTCTCTGATCAGCAGGGAATCTGAGGCAAAATGAAACATTTTCCAAAGTTCCGGAAACTTTCATTTTAAATGTGGTAAAGGAAGGTGGCCCAACTGATTGATGCAATTTCGTCAGAGGAAAAAGAAAACATGATGTATGATGTAAGTAAAAAGTACCTCAACAGTCATCCCTCAGCGCTTCCTGTACAAGGCCAACAATGAATAATCCAGATTAGCAAAAGATTCAAACAGACAAACTGCAGACAAACTAGAATTGATGGCTTCCACCGAGCGGCTCGGGGAACAGGCCATGACGTCAAAGGAAAAACATGTCAGGTTCCCCCAGCCAGGTTAATCAAGACAAGCTTCCCCTGCAAAAAGACGTGTGTGTGTGTGTGTGTGTGTGTGTGTGTGTGTGTGTGTGTGTGTGTGTGTGTGTGTGTGTGTGTGTGTGGGAGTGGGTGTGTTTGATTGGAGCCCAGTACTTTCCCTGTGTGTGTGTGTGTGTGTGTGTGTGTGTGTGTGTGTGTGTGTGTGTGTGTGTGTGTGTGTGTGTGTGTGGGAGTGGGTGTGTTTGATTGGAGCCCAGTACTTTCCCTGTGTGTGTGTGTGTGTGTGTGTGTGTGTGTGTGTGTGTGTGTGTGTGTGTGTGTGTGTGTGTGTGTGTGTGTGATCCCATTGCTCATTCATAATATGCAATCTTATTTTACGGCTGATTGTATTTGCCATGCATACGCTGCATGCATGAGGTCTTCGCCCATATTCCTCCACCCAGTGCAGCATAAATAAACAGGAACACTCGATAATCCATCATCCCGTGTGCTTGTGGGAGTGTGCCCAACACAAACATGGCTTCTGTTTTCTATCTGCGTGTATGTCTGTGCGAGAGGGAGACTGCGTGTGAGGGCTCGGATGGGTCGCACCATTATGTTGGTGCACCCTGATTGTCCATGGCTTGTGAAACATAAACCTCCTGCACTAAATGAGGGTTATGTAAATCAGCTTCCTCTTTGCTCTTTTGTTTTTGTGTCCCACTGCCTGGATAAGACGCAGAGTATAGGGAGTACCCTTTTTTTGTTTCACTGCTCCAACAATTCTTTGAACTCGTTTAAAGAGAACTCACATCTGTGTTTCTGAAGGACTGAAAAGAGGGTAAAAGTGACAGGCTGGTAATAAACTGTCTTAAAAACTGAGATTCTTTTTAGCATTTATTTCCTATTCGTTTAGCCATTTGTATGATTTATTTTGGCTCGCAAAATATTAGTATGTCATACAATGTACATTCATGTGTAGAGAAGAGTTGTAAGTGGAATCCAAAGACCTGCTGGGGAAATCTGAAAGCACGAATTGATTAACTACAACGTCTTTCTTACTCAACAAGTTTTGTTTGTCCAAAACAGCATGGACAGCAGTAGAAGGCTGTGGTTGTTTGATCCCAGGTGACAATGAACCTTTTCACGTAACTGCACTGACAAATATCACAAATGGAGTAAATGGGGATAGACACACCAGAACCAAACACTGCTCTAAATTAACATTAATTATACATTTTTAACATAATATATATCTAAATAAAGGAAAAGGTCCCCAGAGACAAATATATATCTACCTAAAGATAATTTTCTTGTAGTGTGTGATTAGTCACTGCAGGTAAATTGATGCCTTATGTCAGATTTATGGTAACCACTGACCTCATGTACAGTATTTTCTGCTTAAGCCTGGATCGCCTTCCCTGTTGCACTTCTTGTCATACAACACCAACAGCTACTCTGGAGCTGGAAATCCAAATAATAACAATGGTGGGGCTATTGTACCCAGCATAAAGCACCATTCAATATCCTCATTCACTGCATGCAGACTTTATTTACAGAACCCTCTGGGTAATGCAATGCCACGCACTGATCACACACACCAGCCCACCACATGTAATTATCCTCAGTCTGCTCTCCAATCTGTCACTGCCCAAACTAATTTGTAAGCATGCATGTACAGTGATTAAAGAAATCTTGGTGCCACTGCAAAAAAAAAAAATCCCCTCTTCCCCTCTTCCACATTCAGGGAATTCTCAGAGAATGAGGTGAAGCTGCCATGTCAGAACGAGCCAGGCAGACGTGTACAGATCGCCAACACTGCTAATGCATCTGAGGCGCTGGTGCAGCAGTCAAGTCATAATAATTAAAGACATACAGCATCTCAGGGCTTCATTAATCATGGTTTATATGGACTTTGAAGCCCTAATGAAAAACAGCCTGCCTCCCCGGGTTTATTGTGTCTGTACAAATTGTGGGGATGGTATATGCCAGGAATGACCCCCACCCTCCTCCTCGATTGTTACAGGATGTGGTGATGGAAAACAAAAAGATAAGATTTGGTGAAAAGTCGAGTGGTGGTTACAGAGAGGTCAGTGGTCAAAGTTGTTTATGTAGACTCTGAGTGCCGTTCAGTCAGACAAAACTGAGCCGCTGTGAGTGATGGCAGTGCGAGCTTACAAGTCCTTGTGTTTGCAACATTTGTTCTGTTGTTTGTTTCGATAAGAGCCGCTCAGTGGTCGAGGTAATGCTCTGGAGATTCGTCTTGCACTGTCACGTGTCATCATCATCTTCAAGTTGCCTCTCGTTTCTCAGATTCTCACCGAGCTCTGCAGCCTTTCTGGAGATGCATTTCAGTGAGATCGCAGTGAGAGATTACTGGGTATTAAGCTCTCAGTGCCAGAAGTGGAAATTACAGCGAGGTTGTCAACGCCAGAGTTCTCCCTGCTTGTTTTCTCCTAGAGGGAGGGAGGTAATGCTTTACTCCACACGGTTTATCCCAATGGCTTGTGACTGGTTCCTGGCAGCACTGTCAGTGGTGAGTCACAGCCAAAAGTATGTGTAGTTCGAGAAAAAGCAACGGACAACAGAGAGGGAGAGACTTCGGCTCTGGACACGTGCGTCTTCTCCTAATAAAAGTCCCTGTGGCAGGTTTACATTGCATTAGTCCACTGAAGCCAAGAAAATATACGGTAGGGGGCAGAGAGGAAAGTATCCATCATCTTGAATGCGAGCGATGATGTGGTTTTGTTTTCTTATTAATGAAGAGTCCTCCCTGCAGGTGCAAATAGCTCCCTCTGGTCCCAAAGGTAAGCTGTTATTAATCAGCAATATCATCTGACTCGACATATACATTTATGTCCATTTAAACTGCATCTGATTGCATGGAACATTTGCTATCTCTAAATACGCAGAACTTAAAAGGATTCAGGAGATAAGAATTGAAGAGTTAAGAGTCTGTCCCCTGCAGCTCCACAGAAAATCTGGATTCTGTGTGGTAACGACCTCAGTGATTTACTTCCTCTACCAATGAAAGTTCCTCATTTAAATTTGTCATTTTATGGAGTGCTTGTGACAGAGCGCAACTGACAGATGAAAGTTAAAGTGGCCTCTTGGAGTAAACAAGTCAGAAAGCTCTGAGTTTGGCTGAATGAGAGGAAGAGAAGGGGCCAACAACCACCGTGCTCTCTGTGGTTTGTCAGCGTTCCTCCCAGGTGAGCTCACACTGGGCCGGCCACCCACCGCCCACCCACCTATGCCCCGGCCAGGGAGAAATAAAGTCCTCTGGTCTTCGGCTTGGCTCACACAATATTTTGCTGGTAGTCAAAACAAAATTAGCGCTGGTTTGTTGTTTCTAGTTAGCTCACCCGTGACCCCTGTCTACATCATGTCTGAGGAGGGGGGGAAATGTTTGGTTGACACTTTTTAATTTTTTTAGAGATTTAAGATTAAGTAACATCATCATCGTAGCTCATAACAGTAGCTCATATCTATAGTTTAATTCAAGGTCAGTGAGGCGACTGAGGTGGAAGGATATCCACTTTAAACAACGACAAACTACATTTAAGTCTGTGCTGGTGAGCATCTGTCCCAGTGGGTAGAGAAAGAGCTTTAATCGTCTCCAAGTCTTATTAAACTGCATTCCAAGCCACAAAAGACTTTATGATATAGTTATAGATCACACACAGTAAATCAACTACAGTTTAGAATACTACGATCAACAATAAAAAGTATTGAAGTGTTTTTAGTTAGATAAGATCTAACCGGGAACTGGAAATGTAAATAGAGAAGAAATAACTGATTTGGCAAGTTTCCTTATGTTGTGCTGTTCAGACACAAATCAGTTTACATCACATTACAGAGGAATAGAAATATATAAAAAAATACGATAATTATTAAAAAAAACTATTTAATGTTTTCAGACTAATAGTATAAATGTTGTTAATGTAACCCACATCAGTATTGGACCTCACTGTTACAGAGAAAACTCTAGATCATGGCGCCATCCCGTGGTGAGCGTGATCACTACAGGTTTACACAAAATATTTCACCAGTTCTGTCAGGTACCTTTACTGAGCTTCAAATGGTTCTCGACTGAGCTGTCCAACTTTTTACAACGAGAGCATGTAGATGTCTGAATGGATGACATGACCCACAGACAAACAAGCTTGAATGAGGCAAAAGAATACAAAATTGCAAGTATGCATTTTGTTTTGTCTTTGTGTCATTGTGGGTAAATCAAAACAAGGATAAACAGTTTATCATTGACCATCACATATTGTTTTATTTGATTAAAATCTGTCATCGAGGATCTGTTTGGCCTAAGAGTTGTACAACATCTTAAAATATAAAGAGACAAGTCCGGCTTCCATTAAGATGAGCAAGATAGTTACATTATTACATATAATAATAAATAAGTTAAGAATAAATATATGTTTACTTGTTTAATGCATTCAACTATATTACAATTAGCTGTTTAGCTATCTATTCGCATAAGTATTGCCAATGCAAACTTTACCTCTCAGCAGCACTACAGTGACTTAAAAACACAATGTCAGCATGACATCTCTCTGCAGGTTATGTTTTTTGTTTTACTGAACTACATTGTTTCACATTCACAACCTGCAAGTATCTATCTGTCCTGTCACCGTAACCATCCTTAGAAAAACTGCGATTCAATACCTATACTACCATACTATTTAATATGCCTGAAGAAGATTTACTCATTTACTATGTACCAATACATAGTATGTGAAATGCAGTATGCTGAACATACCAGGATTTCCCACTGACTCAGAGTGTTTTGCAGTCTGCAGTCCTGCATGCTTCTCTGGCTGCTCTGACCAACAATCCTGTGCACAGCGGAGGATATGTCACATGGACTGAGCTGCCGAGAGAGTTGGTAGTGCTAATGCTCCGCTCGGTTGCAATTTACAAAAGGAAGAAAAAGAAGAAGTAGAGGAGACATTAATAAGAAGTCTCCCGTTAAGTTAAGTACTCCTTCCAAACTGCATCCTCTTTACTTTTACTTCAAATGTCGGACTTCGGATCGTGATGGATACGACTAAGAGGGTCAAAGTTCAAGGTGCATTTTTATATATATGTCCCAATTGTATGCATACTGCATGCAATAGTACATACTTTGTAAGGGTCACTGCAGTGCGTACTGAAAGTAAAAAGAAAAAGAATGCGATTTGGAACACAGCTTTAGTTTATCAAGGTTGCAAAAACTTTTTTATTCTCCTTGTTGCGTCCGTTTCCGGCCCCAGGCCGTCCACCTCGTCTGCTTCTTGCCGCGGACTGCTGGAATGCAGAAGGCGGTAGTACAAAACGAGACACACCAGCCCCAGCACCGAACAGCCAATGATTAAAGAACTGACTGTCTGCGCAAATGTGGTTGTCTGCAGCTCTGGCTTTAACAAAGCCAACAAAAATGGAGCCGTAGCATTTATAGCAGCGTAGAAAATATAATAAATGATCATGGCTACTTTTGTGCCCTTTCCTTTCACGTTGAAAAAGGTGAACGTGAGGATGAGTCCCACGACGGCCCGGTAGAGATGCTCAAGGCTTCTGGATGAGCAGAAGTTGGTTTGAAGCACGTGTGTCCATATTGTCCCCAGCAGCCAAAGGATGGTGAGTGCTATGGTGCTGTAGATACTTAGTATGAGGAGAAGGCTGTAGCTGAGGATGAGGCTGGTGATGGTGCAGAGTTTGTAGAGGAGGTAGATTACTGTGGGGAGGCCAGAGGACATTTCTCTGATGTTGGGGAGAGATCTGCGCAGGCAGCGGCGATAGTCCACCAAAGACCAGGCAACATTAAAGACGGAGAAGGCCACAGATAAATCTGAAAGAAAAGGACAGGAGGTCTGAATAAGGATTCTGTATGTTTGAGGACATGCAGAAAGGCTCTCACCCTCTGCTTTTACTTACACTGCAGGACTGAGCTCTTATCTTGGCCCAGCAGTATGTGAAGCTGTAAAAGGAGCTGAGGAACACTCTCCACGAAGCCCTCAAACATCTTCAGCATGCTCAGATCAGTAGCCATGCAAAACAGTTTGTGGTGCTTGCCCCTCATCTCTTCCGCCGTGTAGGAATTTGTTTTCTTCCAAACCACTTTGAACCCTGTTTTCAGCAGCTGATGATACCTAGCAACAGGTCAAACACAATGAAAACAAAGTCAGACAGCTTTCTGTTATGCAATGCATTGGTCATTCATTGAATTGATGCGTTTGCCAGCCTTTTTCCTAACATCACACAATACACTGGAGCATGAATGTGGTTATTCCAGTTTGCACATTTCATAACACCACACCATTGCACATGATTAGCATGCTGCACGTTTTTGACACTCCTTGTTGCAGCTACATGAGCAGCTCGTGTTATTTTGCAGATGTACAAGTCTTTTCGTTCTCATTGCATACCTGGTGAAGATGCCCATTCCAAATACATGCAGGGCAGCAAGTCCGCCTTTTGACAAGCCTGATACGGTTGTTCTTCCTTCAGGGTTGATCAGAATGTCATTAATGTCATCGCAGTACCAGGTGTAGCTGAAAGCCTGGGTTACCATCAGCCCGGCCACAACAAACAGTAGAGTCAGTCCACTCCACACATATTGTTGCTCCCATAAGTATTTCAGAGACACTCCGATGTCTGTCCAAATGTCCACCACGTATAACAAGAGTCCAGCGATGGTTAGCACCCATCGCAATTTGGAGAACTGATTGTCTGACTGAAGCATTGTGGTGTCACTTAAATGCCAATCTACCAGATTACTTCTGTATCGAAAGTAGAAGTGCAGTTGCTTTATGGTCAGTTTGGCAGTGACGTTTCTGTAGAAAAGCTGCTGTGGATAATCTCCAGCATTTCAGGTGCCATTACGGTCCATCTGCAAAAACAAAACAAAAAGAAAATCAGTGTCATTTAAAAAAAAACACTGCTCTAAACATGCACAAACATTTTCTTAAAATCTTTAAATATGAAACAACTCTTTGTTTGTGTCAGTTAAAGAGTTGAAATCAGATGGTGCATCATATTGACCTGCCCTTTGATCTCTGTCATAAAAACTATCACATCAAGTCCTGATAAATGGTACACTAGCACATGTAATAGAAGAATAATCAGTGGTGTTATCAACATAATACAGTTATGAAATAAGAACTATCATATAAGATACACTGTATTTTTCTCATGCTTCTCACAGAATGGCATTATACATGTTACATAGTCACAAAAAAGCTGAAAAACTCTTTATATGCTGTGGCTTCAATGTCATTTTAACTAAGTAGATTCCATTGCTGATACAAAAAAAATTATAATACACTTTAATACAAACAAATTCAAGACAGAATAATAAGATAATAATCACTTTCATAAAATCAATCCATTGTTGTATTTTTAAAAAGTTGCTTTATACGCTGTTCTGAGGTTCATCTACAAAACTCATTTTGATCGCATCCTGTCTTGAATCACACAGTTACCAATGCCTGCCATCCTGCTGAGATCACAGTTATGATAAAGAACTCATACACACACAACAAAAAACAATATTTGGACTTACTTGTATACTTTCCCCACAATAGAGAGCTGTGAAGTCACAGAGGCAAGCAGTTCTACACATGACAGTTTCCTTGAAACCCTTGAGAAGCTCCACCTCGGTTCCGCTGAACAAATATGGTGAAGCAGGAAAAAGAAAATTACATAATAGATGTTGTACCGGTGTGTTGGTAGGCGTGTGTTTGTGTGTTTGACCAGGTCACAGTCCAAACTTGACTGTCAAAGCCTTCCATCTTTAAGAACTTAAAGATCATTTTTTATTATTTTAAAGCAGCCGGCCTGTCTTTTCCCAGATACTTTTTATTTTACAAGTAAAAAAATATGGTGAAGACAGGTGTTTCATTTGATTGGAATGGACACAAAGGATAGGAAGAGTGACATTTCCTGTAATCTGAGTGATTACTGTAGGCATGTGTTTACCGCAGATCAGTTACCCTGTTGGACTTCCTTATTTCCAAATGCGAGACAATAAACCAAATAACCTCAAAATGATAGTAAAACCATGTCAGTAATAGAAGAAGAAATATGGTGCCTAATATTAGTCTATGTTAGCTAACTTTATCTTTGTATTGATGTGTACCTGGCATATGCCGTATGACCTTCCATAGTCTTTAACTCTGGGAATCCTATTACACTCTTTTTTTTCTATTTTATGTGTGTATTCAAATAAACCGAGGCTACTTTTAATGCAAGTCTAGCTGAGAGTAATTAGATCAGTTTTAACATCAACAAGTTAGGAATACACACAGTTCAAAGATCTATTTAATCTTTATTTATTTTTTTTGTTTTAATGACATTGGTGGACTGGGTAGATAAAATGTTCCCATTTTGAGGTTCTCTTTTATAATCTCAGGGCCAGATTAACCCACTAGGGGGCCCCAGGACCAAACTGAGTAGGGTGTCCCTGTTGAACACTTGTTCTCTAACTTTATAGTACATGTATCCTGTAATGCAGTACCCATAAACCAAGCTGAAATGATACCTGTCCCCTTCAGTTAGTTTGTGGTATTTTGATTAAAGGAATAGTTGAGCATTTTGAGAAATATGTTTATTCTCCTTTCTGATGACAGTTGAATTGAAATTGAAATTGAATTATTTTAATTAAAACGTTGGAAAGCTCCCCTCGAACTTTTGAGGCTCCAGCATTGCCCAGTAATTCTAAAATATCAATTAGACCTCAAGATGCAGGTAATTGTCAGATATGGTAAAAAAAAAAAAAAAAAAAAAAAAAAAAAAATACAGCAGGTACTGTATCTGCAGGCAGTGAACTATCGTCAACACTCCTTATACTCCAAACCTCTAGGTAGCGACAGAGAGCCCCAGCTGTTTGTCTCTTGTGCGTAAAGAGTGTCGTTGGTCGGGCGCAGCAGCTCTCTCCGTGGATCCTCCCACTAGCAGAAGAGTGACACGCCATTCAATCGCTGGCTCCCCTGGCCCTGTGCATGTCGGAAGCAGGAGGGAGCTTTGAGCGCTCTCGTAAAGAAGAATATCAGACTATCTGGTAGAAAAAGACCAAATCTTCCCCACGTAAAGCAAAGTTCGACCCGCATCGTGTCGCCATGGGGATCCGAAAAAAGACCACCAAGAATCCTCCGGTGCTGAGCCATGAGTTTGTCATCCAGAACCATGCTGATATTGTTTCCTGTGTTGCTATGGTGTTCCTCCTCGGGTTGATGTTTGAGGTAAGTCCACATGTTGAATGGGTCTTTTTTAATCATGCAGGGGATGCTCGGCTGGCACGGCGCACCGATCACTGGCAGACTGAATACAGAATACTTCCCATATGTTCGCCTGGAAACTGACATGGCTGTCTGATCTATTCTTCACACTACTTCCTCTCGTGATCGAAAGTTTTCTGTGCGCGATGGCCTCGCTTTTGCTTTTATTCCAAACCGGTATGAACTCATTCGAGTGTCTGGGCTTTAGGTTTTTATCAAATATATAGTCTGTCTGCATTAAAGCGTTGTGGGAACCAGTGTTCACTTTCCATCTGTCCGCTTCCCATCTTGAATATTTCAAATCACTAGTCTCCAGGCCCGCCGCTTACTTATATTTTTTTTAAAAACTAAAAAAAAACAACTTAAAAGTTATTTTTGTGCAATCGTATCTGAGGAAATATCTCAGCATGTTGCAAGTTTACAGCATTGTATCGATGTCGGTGGCTACAGTATTTTTGCACCACTCTGGACTTGGTTGGTTAATGCGTAGATGTGTTACGTGGCAATCATACAACGATTGAGAGGCTGTCATCGCCGAAACCCGCTTGCACCAAAACTGAAAGTTGTCCTCGGAGCTAAAGAGCGTTTTAAATGTCACCAAATGCTGCAGGCCGACAGCCGGGATCCGATCATTCAACATCACAGGCTCCCCGAGGCATTCTGGGCTTCTTTAACTCAAATATATGCTTTATTTCAAGCGGGTTTTATCCTCAGTTAAACGCAGCAGCGCTGGTGTCCAGTCAGCCGTATTTAGAGGGCTTCCTGTTTGCGCTTTTCAAAGTAAAGTTTCTGACAAATATTCGCTGTTGCAACCCGTATTTTGGTATAATGGCTGCAGGAATTGTGTGATAATTGTTGTGGCTGTTTTAAAATTACGATCTAACAGATAGCGAGAATTTTTTTTTTTTTTTTTGTATTATGTTTGATCTGAATTTGTTGCCCACGTAGCTCTTTTGTTTTGAAGGAGGAACTTCGAACTTATCCTGATGCAACTCTATTTGCTAATTCTCAAACACATTTACTGGGCTGACTCATTTTTAAGTTTCCATCACACATCAGTGATATCACCGCGATATAATAGCAGTGATTATTTGCCATAAAGGCCATTTCGCAAGCAAACATTCTTATAATTATTTGATTTTAATTATTGTATCTTTTATTAAAACCTTTAAAAGGAGTTTGACCCCTTTATCACAATTTCCTGCTGTTACAAAATTATATTGCCATAGTTAACGCATGTCTCCATGTTATGGTTGATCTATGTGTATTTTCAGCCAAAAAAATGAATTTATTTATTGTTAAAATCAAATATTCAGTGACCTAAAAAACAATGTATTACTTTAATGTCAATATTCATATAAATCAAGTCAACCATAGTGTCCTTGATATGTATTTATGTGCAATACTCCACGTTTTAGTAACCCTTACTGTAAGGTCCCTGTTTGAATTTACAGTAAAAATGTGTTGTGCACGGTTTCAGTTGTCTGCTCCAGGTTTGCATGACTGTCGTATTTGGCATATGTGGGTAATCTTCCATTACTGACACATGTTTTTCATATCTACCGACAGGTCACCTCAAAGTTTGCAGTTCTCTTCATAACTGTCCAGTACAACGTCACCATATCAACATCTGGTAAGTTAAACATCTCCTCGTGGTGAGAACCATGTTTTCAGATGATGTGTGAATGTTTGAGCTTTAGCGTACAATGCAGTATTTTCTTTTACTTTTCTGGCTGGAAGCCTCTCATTTGGATTCTAGAGCGGTACTTTTGTGGCCTTAAACGAACCCATTTGAGAGCTCTTTTTTTTCCCCTTTGGAGCTAAATTTAGTCCGCCTGATTTATAAAGTTCTCTTGTGGCAAGGTTGTGCCGGGCGAATTTGGGCTAAGGTGTAATATAGGCCTCCCAATTCAAATGTCATGCTCATTTCAAGGTTAACAATTTCTTTGCCAACGACAGTTACTGCTGAAAGAATGCACGACCTCGTACGTATTCCAGCTGTGTTGCAAAGGCTGAAGGCTGCAGGCTGCCAGCCAGTGATTCAGTTCTTATCTGCGAGACCTTACCACTTACCTACCTCTGTAACTTATTTACAGCTTGTATCTAATAAGACAAAAAACACATGACCCCCGTCGCTCTGCAGTCAATACTCTGAAACAAATTCAATAATGCTATTGCATTTTTTTCTTTGTCATTGCTGATTTGTGCAAACAATTGGATTGATTTCTTCATGCGGTTCCATTAACAATGAGTAAAAGAGTACCACTCAGGCTTGAACTGTGCTCGTGTATCACCCATCTCTGCTTCATAGATAGTGGCTCTATGGGCAATATGTAACACTAGAAAGACGGAAGATGGTCTGTGTGTGACACTGACTGTGCTAATCCAGTCTATGACTCAGGCATTTTCAGTGGTGTCATACTGCAAAGCCGGGACTCACTAATCCAAACACATCACCGTAGGATTTAATGTTATTAAACCTGTGAATCACTTGGCTCAAATGAATTAAACGGCATTGCATTTTAAGGATCTAAAGCCTTCGTAAACAAGATGCATCTGATATTTTTATTATGAATGAAACATACTCGTGTGTGCGACAGAAGCCCCAGAGGAGACTGCCGTGAATCACTTCCACCATGGCATCAAGGACTTGGCCACCATCTTCTTCTACATGCTGGTTGCAATCATCATGCACGCCATTATCCAGGAGTATGTGCTGGATGTAAGCACGACAAAGACACACACACACACTGAAATACGCAGACTTTAGTCACAGGAAAACAGTTCTGCATTGTTTATTGTTGTTCATATTTGCAGAAAATCAACAGGAAGAAGCACTTCTCCAAAACCAAACACAGCAAGTTTAATGAGTCAGGCCAGCTCAGCGCTTTCTACTTATTCTCCTTCGGTTGGGGCGCAAGCATCCTGCTGTCGGTACGTACAGCAGCTGGCTGGCATTGTTTTTGTTTCCTTATGTGTTAAGCCCATAAACTTACTTGAAGGCTTCTTTGTTATTAGGAAAACTTCCTGTCCAATCCGGTCGCCCTGTGGGAGGGTTATCCACACACACTGATGCCGTAAGTTGTAATGTTGTGTGTGGAAGTCATGTGCATTTTAGGGATGGTGTTTGTTGTTTGTTTATGGATAAATAGACAGGAGAACCTGTCACAATTTCTTAACTTTGTACGTTTTGTTTGCCTTCAGATTCCAGATGAAATTCTACTTCATTTGTCAGCTGGGCTATTGGTTACATGCTCTTCCAGAACTCTATTTCCAAAAGACTAAGAAGGTCAGTGTGTGTGTGTGTGTATACGTATGTGTGAAGTGAGTCTGTCATTTTGGGGGCGGATGACGCACTGTAACTTCTCCTCGAACCCTCAGGCTATTTCCTGTTTGACTTTCTTGGCTACGTAGCATTGTTTCAAATAATCACACTCTTCTCACTTAAATCAACGTGCAAAGCCACACTGCGGTAAATATTTTGGCCATTTTTGGCCTCCCATCCTTTGTGTTTACTGTTTAGGAGGATATTCCACGCCAGCTTGTGTACATCTTCCTGTACCTGGTCCACATCGCCGGCGCCTATGTTCTCAAGTAAGAAGTGCCACTTTAGAAAAGCCCAAAGTGACGTGTGTGATTTTGTGGTGCTTGTGTTTGTACACCACCCTTCAGGAGAAGGTTAGTGGTGTCTCCCTGTATTTTTCCTGTGGTCTATAATAAAGCTATCTTCCTGTGTCTTTCAGTCTGAACCGTCTGGGTCTGGTCCTGCTCGTGTTGCACTATTTTGTCGAGCTCCTGTTTCACGTTTCCCGCCTGATCTACTTCAGCAATGAGAACAGACAAACGGGGTGAGTTCTCACCTTCCGCATTTCACATTAAAGAGTTACTGCTGATGAGAAGTCTTGAATGCATCATCACTGTCCTCCTCTTGTCTCACAGTTTCACCATATGGGCCGTCTTGTTTGTCCTTGGACGGCTGCTCACCCTGTCCTTGTCTGTCCTCACCGTGGGCTTTGGCCTCTCCACAGCTGAGAACCAAGGCTTTGATTTGGCTGCAGGAAACTTTAATATCATTTTTATCCGGTAAGTGTGTCTGAGAGAAGTAGGACCAACTAATTTATTCTGCTCTGAAAATCTACAAGCAAAATTCTTTTTAAAAGTATAATTCCAGTCAGAAAATAATATACACTCCGAAACAAATCTTTAACATTATAAAAATGGCAAATGTGATTTACACTCGAATTTTTATTTTTTTAATTTTATTTATTTCATAAATATCCTGGGGCAATAATAAATGTACTACAAGATGGAAATATTCAATGAACTGCTAAAATGGATTTTTATAGACTCTAGACCTACTAAAGCATGTTATAGAGAGCTTTAAGAAACAAACATACAGAAAGAACTCCTTCATAGCAGTGAACACCAGTTTTGGTAAATTAGTGTGAAATGTAACCACAAGACAACTTGTACAAAGCAGATGCAAGGCTCTGTTTTTTTTTTTGTTTTTTGTTTTTTAATTTTTTTAAATTTTTTTTACTAATCTTTCACTACCCTACACACAGCTTCAAAATGGACAGCTTTGTTGTGTTATGTTTTCATGTTATTAACTGAGTGTAGACTTTTCTTTCAGCATTTCAAAGTGGGACTACAGAGAGCTCAGAATTTGTGTCAAATGTTTACCAGTGTCGCTGTGAACCACACACACACACACACACACACACACACACACACACACACACACACACACACACACACACACACACACACACACACACACACACACACTCACAAAACTCTGACTGTTTGCTCTATCTCCTAGGATAACTGTCCTGGCCGCCATCTGCCTCACACAGGCCTTCATGATGTGGAAATTTATCAACTTTCAGCTGCGCCGGTGGAGAGAGCACGCCCAGGCTCAGACCTTGAAAAAGAAGCAAGTTCCTACCAAGAGCAAATCAAAGAAAGACAAAGGTGAGTGAGGAAGCATCAGTCAAAAGACCCAATCATTTCCCCAAGCAATAAAACGACAAGAATACAATTTGGAGAAAGAAAATTAAAGTCACATATCCTCTCTTGGAATAACTATTAAATGAATGATATCCATGTTTACCTTTTCATTAAACGAGGCTAACCTGGCTGTGTCCTTTGTTTGAAGCCAATGGAGTAAATGGAGTGAACTCTCACGGAGCTGATTCACCAAGAGCAAGAAAAGAGAAGTCCTCATAAAACATTCCTCTCAGCCCTTCCTATCACCCCCGCCTCAAAGAACCATCTGTCCCGGCGCCTTCGTGGCTGCGTCCAGCCAACAGATTCCCCAGCTCCGTGACCATGACATGAATTTCCAGCTCCCACACAGGACCGACCTCCCAGCTGGACTTCGAGGGTCCAGAATACATTCAGCTTCGCATGTCGCCAGCGGTCCACTACACCTTCATTTCCAATCTTTGCCCTGCTGTGCCATTTTTAATGAAAAGAAAACAAATTCCAGAAATAAACTCTGAAAAAAAAAAGACCTTATTTAAGAAGTGCCTATTGATGCGGATTGTTTTGTACAGAGTGTGTAATTTCAAAATACCAGAAATGATCACTTCAGTGTTTAATGTTGCTCCCAGTTCTGATCAGTTCATACTTTTTCTAAATACTGCATATTCCAGCTTGTCTTTCATTTCCTTTTTATTCTCCTTGTATTTATAACTGCCAGCTCAGCTTTGCCGCTGTCCCTCTCTTGAGTGATTTTTGCAGACATCTTATGGAGTTTATGTCTCTTAATGTAATGTCTTTTGCTTTTCCACAAGTGAAGGTTGCAAAAAACAGTCTTGTGGTCGCCATCCTTAAGACTGGGTCCACACCATCCACTCAAACTCACACAGCAAAACATTGTCGCCTATCAGCAGACATCTGTAGATGGAAAATGAGGTACGATATACGTGTAGTTTTCGGTGTTCACTAACGAACAGTGATGAAGGATGAATAAAAGCAACCATGGGAAACATCAGACATCATGCTGTAATGTAGATTCACAGTTCAGTATTATGCAAAAGCTGTCAGCAAAGACATAACCTGATGTAGCATTTAATCATTGGAGTTCACAGGAGCACTGTAATCACACCAGTTTCTCGCCATGAATTTATACCGAATCTATTGCAGTTGTATCTATAATTCTGTAAATGAATAAACACATCTTGTGTTTTAGTTTTCAATTATATAATTTTGTAAGAAATGGAAACGACTCCATCAGGCCAAACCCATCCCTTTACTGAGTGTGACTGAGTCCTGCCTCAGTTGCTGTTGAAGTGAAATGGTTTCACTGTGTTGGTTTGGGGTTGCTTTCCTTCAAAATGTCCACAAGAATGACCTGTCATCGACGCATGGACTGAATGAAACATATTTTGTTTGACTGTTTTCCCCCCTCTGCCACTATTGACAGTGCCAAATGAGCCTGACTGACTGCTGATATCTGCCTTTAACTTACACGCCATAAAGTGAATTTATAAAGCTATGGAGTGCAGTAACTGCATTGTAGGAATCGGTCACCTAGGTAACACCGGCTTATTCTAAAGAATAAACCCATTAAGTAATTTTAGGTACACAGTGGTGAGTCATGGTTGCCTCCAGCAGTATGTGGTTTTCTCAACATGTCCTGAGGGTTGATCCTGCAAAACAATAAAATGTTCTATTAAAATAAAAGTAGCAATTGGAATTATTATTTGCCTGCATTAATAAGAGTATATGTTTCATATTTTGTGTGAAGAAACACAACATGAAGGAAAAGATAACATGATGACTGAGGGGAAGCCTGTTATTTATTTATTTAGCATTTAAAAGCAGTGACTTCTGAACTATGGTGCAGAAATATAGTATATAGTTAAGTTTCACTCTTATTTAATACAGTGATAAATAAGTAGAATACATTGCTAAAACCATGCCTGGTGAAACAAAATGACAAAAACAGATTCCAATACAGCTTAAAAGTACGCTGATGTTAATTTATTTTAGTTTGTGGGGACAAATACATGTACATTTTGTCACCTCGTGTATTGTAAAACCCACAATATTTTCCAAAGCCGATACATTTACAAAATTAGGATAAAAAAACAAACAAAAAAGCTGAGGCTAAGACCTCCACCCTTATCAAAAAAGAGACACCTTGACACACAATGAGTCAAAATTCACTTTATACTTTGTAGAGCACCATCCTATACAAGTCCTGCCCTTTTGTGACGAAGAGAAAACCCTATAAGTGTTGATGTGTGGCTGGATGTCTTCCGTCTCTCTACGTCCAGCATGTTTCTCCACCACTTGGCGGCGGTGTTGCACAGGTTTTACATGAAAGAAAACGCCTGCTCGCTTGTTTGATCCATGCACAGTTGACCAGACTGTAAATCAAGGTAGCCAAATAAGTAGGACACGCTTATTTGCAGTGTTTCTAAAGCTTGCGGTGTTCGTGTTTTAATATGTTTAGTCCTTTTTTTTTTTTCTTTTCCAAATAGCAACCCAAATGGCATTGTGAAAACTCTTGTCCCTCATACTGCACATTTTTCTCATCACTGTCTAGTTAACTGCTGGTGATGAGTGTTATAGCTATTGTTAAAATTAACTAGGCTCCACTGGAATTGAACTCGTAATGCTGTGATTAAAAGGAAACCCCACATTCCTTTCAGCGGCCCTTTTATTTGCGGCGCAGTGCTTCCACCCATCCTTTTATAAGGTCATATAAATCTTTATGACCTTAAATTTACATACATCTTACTAAGAGCCATATGCCCGCTGCTTCTGGATGTTACCGCCGTAATAGGCTCTATATAATGCACTTTTTCCTTCTTGAGAAACCGGAGTTGAGATGGTGGGTTTGCTCACCTTTTTTTTTTTTTTTTATTATTATTATTTTTTTTTTTTTTATATAGCACCAACGCACATTTAAACATTATTGACATGGCACAGTTGTGAGCGGCTGTCAGCTGTCGTCAGATTAAACGTGGACAAAACTGATGCTGATCAGTCAAACTGCAAAGTGTCAGCCTAAACAGGTAAATGGCCGTAGGAGTGTTTACGCACCACCCCCACCACCACCTCACCACCCCCACCCCTCCCTCCCTCCCTCCCCGACGGTAAGCGAGTTGATACTGCTGGAGCCCCGTGATGTGCTTTGGTGTGGGGGAGGATAGCAGCTACCAGCCAGATAAACACTCGGCATTGGTTTGCAGAGCAGGGGGAGTAACATGGCGGCACAGTTAGCCAGCAGAAATGTTGTTTCACTACCGCGAAGGTCAGAGCCGCTTCGGATAAACGGAATTTAACAGCGAGGACGCAGCCAAAAGTGTGAAATCGTAAGTAGCCGCACGCGTTTGTGCTCCCCCCCCCGCGGAGAGGGCGACGGGGTGTTTTTCGTGGGTGAAATCCGTGTTGATCCAGTGTTGAGGTCTTCAAATCTCGGCTGCGTCTGGCACAGGCTCCCTCTCTCTCTCTCTCTCTCTCTCTCCGTCTCCGTCTCCGCTTCGGCGTTAGCTCCGTTAGCCAGCGTTAGCTCCCGGGCTAAAGCTCGGCTGTCAATAGAGCTTTTCTGCAGCAAACTTAATGAGACGGCGCAGACAGCGAGCTTTCTGCACGGGAGTTATTGCGATTGTTTCACCCAGGTGTTTTTTGTTTTGTTTGTTTTTGTTGTTTTTGTTTTTATTGCGTGGCGGTGTGTAGTCGCGTGTGCGTTTTGGTGGAAAGTAAAAAAAAAAAAAAAAAAAAAAAAAAAAAAAAAAATGTGGCGTGCACAATACTTTCATGTGTCATTGTTTTTTTTTTTTTTTTTTTTTTTTTTTTTTTTTTTTTTGGTGGGGGGGTGGTGGTGTTTTGTTTTTGTGCTGAGTGAGCGGAGTGACCGACCGCGTCTCCAAACGCCGGACCAAGTTCGCCAGTGTAGCGGGGGACGGAGCTAACGTGCTAACAGCGTAGCTGCAGGCTCGAACGCCGTCGTGAGTCGGGACAGTTTTATTACCATGTGTTGTTAGCGGGCTGCGAACCCCGTTTGTTGTGGTGTTACCCGAGCGGTGGGACCCCCGTCCCCGCGTTAGGTAAGTTGACGAAACGTCTTGCGTTTAAAAAAATTTTATTTAATTTTTTTTTTTTTTTTAAATGTTTTATTTGTCTGCTTGAACTCGTGTTTCTCTTTTGCGTTTGGCTGTCGCTGCTGAGGATCGGTGCTCCGCCGACCGGGGGCTAGTTAGCACAGCCGGGCTATTCTTTTTTTTTTTTTTTTTTGGTAGCACTTTGCAACTTGGGGAGTAGTGGCTTTTTAAACATTTTGAAAAAAAAAAGAAAAGAGAAAGTTTGTCCACGGACACGGCTGCACGCACGAGACACCCAAGACGTGGGCTCCTTGCACCCGTAGCCCCCCCGGGAGAGGACAAGTCTTGCGTGCGCGGTGCCTTTGCAGTTTGTTGTGGCGCAAAACCCGTAACGAAACAACTTAAAATGATGTTGGGAATAATTACGCGGCGACGCAAATACGCCAGCAGTTGTCATTGTGGACGTGTTGACGTGGACGTGTATGAATAGAGAAGATGCTGTCTGAAAACGTGAGGCACTTAATGCAGTGTGTGTGTGTGTGTGGGGGGGGGGGGGGTGGAGGGGTGGGTAGTGCTGCTGCTGCTGCTGCAGCTGCAGCTTCGAGGTTTTAAACTTGTGTTGTTGTGCCCGTGTTGAGAGTGCACGGCCCTCCTTCGTGCTTTGACTGCTCCGGGACTACACGGGCCGACACAGCTTGTGCCGTTTCGATGACTTGTCAAACGCTCCCTCTCGGTAACGCTGGAGGAACGCATCCTGCGGAACCGGTTGAGCGGGTTTCTGTTGCATCACTGCCCACCTGACGGCGCACGGATCTCGTCGCGTACCTGATACGAGATTTATTAACGCACGACGCGTCGTCCGGCCTGCGGGTTTTGGCCGCAAACTTCGTTGCTTCTGTGATAATGTGATGCGACGGATTGCAATCGGATCCGTCGGTATCATGATCGATGATCAATGTGCAAAGTAAGACATTTAAAAGAAAAGAAAAAAAAAAGGAACAGTTTTGGCGTGTGACACGTGTTTTTCACTAAAAAAAAAAGCTTTTTGTAGAAGGCCGCAGCATTAAAAAAAATTAAATTAAAAAAAATGATGACCTGGTGGTTATTTGGTACAGATTCTTCGTTACTTTTGTTGTATTTACCGGTGCACAAATGCGAGCGTGTTGTTTAAGTGCGTCTTGCGTTCATGTTTGACCAGAGCAATGTGTAAAGAGGAGTGAAAGGACAACAATTAATAAAAAAAAAAAAACGTTTTAATAGGTGTTACTTCCTTTCACATGTGTGCATGTGCTGTCTAGGAACCACTTGAAAAATACTCCTCCTGCCAGCCTGAACAACGTTCTCTCTCCGAGGCACATAACCTGAAGTTGTTATTGACTTTGTAGTTTGCAGCAAAACAAAACATGTGACGCTGCAAGTATTTCTGTTTGTGGATGGATAGAGTCAGATCAAACTGCTGGTCCTTGCAAGAAAACATCCTCTCGAACAGCGCTAACAGAAATTCATTATTTTCGTCATCACCGCGATATGAACGAGTGCAATAAACACATCACGGGAGACTTGCCTGAGATGCTGTGAAATTGGAAAAAAATAATTTTCCATACATGCGCTCTGCACTTCCACTCAAGCAGGGGAGCATTTGAGCTGCATGATGGAGACCTGGATAAAAGTGCGACGCCGTTATTGTTGTGTTGAATTAGCTGGATGTTCATGTGCAATCTTTTCAGATTTAAGCATGTTTGTATTTAATTCCTGAAGTCAGCCGACACGGGGAATTCAGCGTCTGGGTGTAATGTAAGCGGCTAAAGCCGAAAGTCACACGAACTCTGCAGCTAATATGCACACTTCACTTTAAAAAAACAAAAAAAAAAAACATATATATTGCAAGATGCATCGCAGTCTCGAGCCATGTTATCACACATTGCAGATCTTCCTCATATCTTGCAGGCCTCCTCTAAACCTGACCTCATTTGAATTTCGCCAGTGTATTTCACGAGGACATGGAGCAGCCATACGATGCCCGTGACAGCCCTCTACGAGCTGCCAGGAATGCAGTCCTGTGCGCTTGCAAGCCTGCAAGCCTGCATTCCTGCATTATGTGCTATTATTTTTGTTTGAGCAGGTTTTGGGCTTTTGTTGTTTGCTTTGCTTCTCAATGAAACCATTCTGCAGACTGTATTAATAATCATATTAACAGATAAGGAAGTAGAGAAATGTTGTTGTTTTTTTTGTTAGGGTTTTAATTTAACAGTGCAGAAAAGAATGTTCGCTGGGACGATGCCAGGATTCATGTGAGCGTGGATGCAAGTATGTGGATGTTTATACAAGGATAACTGGCTGGAAGTTTTCTCACACTAACTCGGCACAGTTTGTGTACTGGGTGTTACCTAAAAGTATGCCTGAGCGAATCGTAAAGTACAGCTATAGCAACAGGTGTCCGGCATAGTAGTTCCCATCTCGGCACATGATTTGGAAACGGTATTCCTTCTAGTTGTCTTTTCTCGCTCCGTGCTTCACTCGGTCCTGAATTTGAGTACTCGCCCCATCTTTCTGTCCTGATCTTTAGCTCCTTTTGGCTTCCTGTTACATGTTCAGCGTGTGTTCATAATTTCATTCAACAAATCAATAAGTTCCAGTGCACTTGGAAACAAACCTGTCAACTTGTAATCGCTGACTTTTGCCCTGTGACGGGTTGCTCTGTTGCGTCACCCGAGTGATCCCGTAATCTGTCGACCCTTGTTCTTTTGCATACGCTGCCAGTTCTTGAATTATTTTTTTTTCACGGTAATGTCACAATTTTATTCATGCGGACCTTTCTTGGAAACAAGTCAACAAAGAGGTTTTGAGTAATTCTGCCGAATTTCCATCTTCTCTGTTGTGGAGAAATTTCTGGTTTCCTCCATCTTGATTGTAAACTGAATCATGTTTGGGTTAAGATGACACCTTGGCTTCTGGGATAGGATTTTTTTTTTTTAAATATCATTTTTTTTTTAACACTTTTTGGACTGATCAATTATAAAATAAGTGTCAGATAAGTCTATACTAAAAAATAACTGTCAAAGCTATATAAATAGTATTGCTAGACTAGCTGGGGAAAAAAAACATGTATCTACATGTTGGGTCATGTTGATCCAAGGTTACAGATACTTGTCTTAAGCCTTTAAAGTGGGTAAAATATGTCGTCATAATTTACTTAAACTTGAGCCCTATAGTGAGGCCTTCCTGCCATGATTATTACTGCTGAGCTCATCTTTGTTCTCATTTCTTTGAACTTGCATCCCTGTTTTCACCTTTTCTGCTCTCTTTTGTATTTCTGAACAAATATATTGCCTGGCACGCAATGCAGGGGTGAATTCCTAAATCACATGAGGTCCCTGAGTAATTCTGGCTCATTGTTATTCAGGCATTAAGCTTTAGGTTATCAAGGGAAGCTATTTCAGACTTATAAAGTACCTATGAATTTATAAAATTCCTCTTTTCAAAACTGACCTCTAGGATTTCACACTTATTAAGAATTGAAATGATTGATTAATCATTTAGTTTCGTAATTAATAATAATCAAGTTACTTGCTTATTTACAATTTGAGACTTTTGGGTTGCAGCTTTCATTTTTCGTTTCCTCTTCTGTGATGGTAAATTGATTGTCTTTGCGGTTGTTGGTCAGCCCAAAAAAAACAAAAACACTCCAATTGAATATGTCAACAGCTTTATCAATAATGAAGGGTCCTTACTTTTAAAACGTTTCAATATTTATACAATTGAAATCTCAGTCTAAGAAGTGCACCGCTGGAAAAAAAAAAAAATCTTACTATCCTGTGTTGATGATGAATGTATGACACGTAAGCAATATAAGGAGGAACGCATTGCTCAGATCGTTCAAACACACCACTGTTTAAACGATGACATCAATTCCTTTTTAAACATGCCTGGTTTAACTGGTGGACTACACTGCTCCTCTTGTTACTACACACTCCTATTTGCTAACAACATTAAGTTGACTCACTTGAACCATGCTGGAAAATGACATCCGTGTCTCTGCTGCTTAGTCCGGCCGGCTCCTGAACAGCAGCGTACGCCTCTGTCTGACACGGGCTGCTTCATGTGCACTCCTGGGCTGCGTTTAAAAGGCAGTGTCAAATGACAACATGTAGCCTTCAGAAGCAAGCAGGAATCTGGGCTTTTGTAAGGATGTTGCAGAGCATCACTGGCCATTGCTCCAATCTGCTCATTTGATTTGATGACTGTTGCTTTGGTTTAAGCAGAGCCGTCTCTGAGCAGAGCATTTAAAGACAATTTTCTTGAACCGTGGTATTATTAATAATAAATAACAATAAATGTACAAGTCCACCACGGAAGATAGACTCTGGCAGCACAATACCGGGGGAGAGCAAACAAACGAACAACAAACCATGTGGCTTTAATTCGAGGTAAGATGTTCCAGATCGGATTACATCCCGTTATCTGTCCATCAAATGCTGTATAAGGTCCACAATGTATTCTTGACATGACGCACCCCTCCCCCTGGTATCTGTTTGCCTTGTCTCGCTGGGCATCTCACCCTGCTGTCTCTGCGTTTGTGTCGTCATGGAAACAGCAGTGTGACAGGTCCTGGGTGGGCGTGAGGGATGAGCTGTGGGGTAATGGCCAGGTTTTTACAGCAGAGGGAAGAGAGGAGGGTGAAGCGGCGGAGGAGAGACATCTAAAGCGAGGCGGAGATGGTTGATGGAAAGCTGAGAGGGCTTTGACACGGAAGAGGGGACGCGGGGAGTATTTACTCCCTCTCTGCTTCAGGGCTTGGTGTCATTGTGTTATTAGCTGACCTCAAATCAGCCACCCCATCTGTCTGCGCTGAGAGTAGGTCCCGTCTTGTTAACATCAGCCTCGACAGGGTCTGTTGTGGTTCAGCTGATTGTCTGCGCTTTCCAGAAAGGATCCAAACGCTCCGTTTTTGTCATTGAAGAGTTGAGGAGAAGTGGTGTCGGATATAAGGATGGATTGATTTCGGGATTCTCATGACATTACACTAGTTTTCTCATAATGTTGAGCCCAAATTCACGCTTCGATAACGTGTGCCTGCGGTTTGCGTGCCCGGCGTTTGGCCATCAAGAGAATCTACCCGTGATGAATGTCCATGACAGAGCATGGCTTTTAAACATAACATTCAGGAACATTTAGGCTTTGGTGTGTATTGTTATAAGTTTCCATGATCATGCGTGTGCTCAATTACAGGGGAGGGTAATTCCAGGTGGCAGTAAGTTTGTGAAAACATTTTGTGGCTACTTAGTTGCGTTATTTGGATCTGAAACGTTTTAAAAGCCGAGATTAGTAACACCACACCAAAGCTTGCCTCATGCCCCACTCCCATGGAGACTCCACCGGGGCTCCAAGGATCCTGAGGCTTACAGGCAATCCGATGATTTCAACAGTCCACGCTCCTCCACTTATGTAGGTCAGCCACAGCAAAGTGCATATTGATCTCTCAAGCTAAAGGATATTGTGGTGTCTACTGCTCGTTGCTAAGAAGGTGCCCTCAGCCAGTTGGGCTTGAACAGAGGAGACAGCAGAGGTCACATGATTGTGTGACAGCGCTTCTGCAGCTGTTTTCCCCTGCGTTTTCGGCCGAGCATTGCTTCGCCGTACGGCATTGCAGATCTAATAACTGATACTATTTTGAACAATGTAGGTGGCGTCTTTTCATTTCGGAAGAGCTGGGCTTTCTTTACTCTTCCCGCTGTCATCGCCAGTGCAATAACACCAGGCAACATTTTCGGGAATGAAACGCACTATTTAAATAGCACATAATCAAACAAGCCCTGAGAATAACAACGGTCGATCACACAAGATGGCGTTCTCTTAAGTGAACGCATGACGGGGAAGGGGGTGTCGATTTAGGGGTTCGGTCGCGTGCCGTCCTTCATCTGTGCGAGCGGGTGCGCTGCCTTCCCCTCCGTCACAGTGTGTCTTGTGGCACTGGGTGCTAGCAAGGGTGTTAGCATGTGGTTGGCACCGCTCCCGTCTGCCCGGGGTGGAATCCTTTGCACCGAGGGAGGGAGCGCAAACTTGGATTGAGCAGAGAGCTGCCTGCTGGAGTTGGGTGGGTGGTCCAAAAGTATGCAGTGTGAATCGGTCCTGAGGAAGCCCAGTACACAATCTTATTCTGGAACGGAGGTGAAGCGGCACACTTTTCAGCACCATCGCAGGCTGGGCTTTAAGGTAGTCTGAAATGACATGTGCCGAGCAGCAGCATTTCTCACTCGCCTGTCATAAAGCCAGAGGAATGTGGGGATTCAGTTTCAGGCTTTTCATTGCTGTACACATTGTGAGGGTCAAACTCTGACCAGTGTGATTTCTCCCAACACACACCCTCCCCCCCCCCCCCCTCTCTCTTTCCCTCCCCCCACCCACCTTTTCTCGCTCTCTCTCTCTTTCTGCTGACTCAGCAGTGTTCCGTCGGTGACCTATAATGTTGTTTCGCGTGCTTTATCTTAACGGTTTTCAGCAGGCTTGGGGATCTCCTTCGCCGAACCCGAGTTTACTCTAAAGTTTAGGTGTGGAGTGGGCTAGTGTTGGGAGTAAATTAAGCAGAAACCGATCTGTTTCTATACTTGTTTTCATTTTACTAATCGCAGAGAACGTAAACGGTCGCACAGGTTCATGAGCCTCACATCACGCCCCATTAACAATAAATGGTGAGCGAAATGACCAGTGTGAACAGGTGAACAGGGTATGCATGTAAAATCGGCACTTCAGTCAGAAGGTGGACATGCAGCAGTGTATAATAGTTTTTTTTTTTTTTTTTTTTTTTTTTTAAATTTACAAGCAATTAACAATAGGTAAGTGCTTAATAGTACTTTACAGCGACATCAAACAGAATTTGCTAATTATTTCCCCTTCATTTGAGAAGATGTGTATTTTGTTCTGTTTGTATGCGTTATGTGTTGATAACTAAACAATGAAAATTGAAAGATTTTCTCATTTATTAGTGAGGAAGAGAGGTTGTGATTAGTTTTGTTTCAAGGTTTTCCCTCCCTTTATAACACTTGAGTGCAGCACCCAAGTGTTGTTTTTTTTTTTTTACAGCACCCAAGCCTCCTATAGCTGCACTATAAGCTTACCAATGATTGGTGATTAATCTGGTTAATGTGGACAGTGCATTTTAAAATAAATATTCTGACGATAATAGTCCAAAGTTATGTGAAAATGTGTCGTGTTTATTTTTTTTTTAGTCAAATGATTGCTCATCAGATCACCTAAGCCGCTTCAGAAACCTATAGAAAGCACTGTTTGGTGGACATTGGTGCGGTCACGCTCGTGACAATTAAAATATAATCGCCTGATTGCAATTATTTGAGCTTACTGCTATTCATTTTTATTGTCATTTCAATTGTTTGCATTCATCTGTGTAAATATAAATGCAGGAAACCAATCGAAATTCAAATTTCCGTCACTGTTTTCATGTCATTTTCCACCATTTTGAGGTTTGACAGGAATTGTTTTTTTTTTTTACCGTCCCCTCCTAGTGTCTCCTTCTTCTGCTAGTTTAATGACACACGAGTGAAGAGTTGGCACCACCAGCTATATCAAGATGCTCTCCTCCTAGTATTCACCCAACCTCATTTCGATGAGCATCTTTTGACACAAACATCGTGGATTTAGCTGCACTGAGTTGAAACTATAATCAAACTTCTATTATAATACTAATAGTTGAACTTTTTTTTTTTTTATTGCATTTCTTTGTTCGACAATTAGTGACACCTTTAATGATCGTGGCAGCCTTCGTTCTTGTATGTCTTGGGAGAATTTGAGTGGGAATAGAAAAGGCCAAACGTTTGCTCACATCATGCAGCTAACAGACGTAAATGTGCTGCCTATACATGCGAGAAAAGTAAAAGAAAATTCACACAGACGCAATACACGGATAATTGTTGTCCATCATAGACTGTCATTTCGTCAATATCTTTTCAAAACGCAGGCTTTATCTTTTTTTTTTTTTTTTTAAAGATTTTCTGTTTAAGAGGCAGACATCGTGCAAACATTGTAGTTGATTCATTTTGCAAGGTTGACTAGCTGAGAGGAACAAGCTGCTCCTGCTATGTTTATTGTAATGGAGCAATACATATCTCACCAAGAAGCAACAATATGGCTCTTAAAGGTGTTTCGGATAACAGTGGAGATTCTTAACTTGGAAGAGAGACAAAAACAATTTCAGGCTTCGGCTAAACGGACACAACTTGCCAGTGGGATAAAAGCGTTGTTGGGGTTTGGTTCTTTATAACATCTGTTGTTCCGAGTATTTTAAATAGAATAAGGCAGGTCTCGTTCTTTTAACACGGGGTAAAGAAGGCAGGCACTACATATATTTTGAAAATAGAGATACTGGGAATGCCCACAAATTCCCTGTCAGACGACTGATATTTGTCTCACATAGAGTATGCGAGTGTGCATGTGTTTGTTTGCATGTTCCAGTGCTTCCATTCATGCTCTTACTCCAGAGATTTGTGGTTTTGGCACCTGAAGATGTGGGCCGTCTAAACAAAACTGCCTAACCTCTCATCTGGCAGTGGAGTACAAAACAAGTGTACTCAATGGACAGGAGATCACACAGGAGAGGCAGAGCGATGATGTTACAATAATGCTTCTTCTGAGGCGGCTGACTAACCATGTCTACATTTATTTGACATTAATAGCAATGGTGACAGGAGATTAAGTCATGTCGGGTCTCCCCATCCAGTTCATATCCTCATCAGTACAAACTGAAAATATGGATAATAAATCACCAGTGTTGGGGAAGTTGTTTGACACTAATAAGCTCACTTTCAGTCCCATTTGACCTGAACAGTGAAGTTAAAAAAGGATTAAGTTGGATATCGTCACATGTAAAGTGCTGTTGGCTTTAGTGACAATATCATCCGTCATGTCATAAATAAGCAGGATACTGAGCCAGAGCGATGCCACCACTGTCTGAAATAAAAAGCGGTGTCCAGTTTGACCCGGGAAGGTTTTAACAGCGCATGTTGTCATCGCAAATGAATCATTTATGTAATACCTTGTTGGTAATTCTCAAACACAAGAGGTAACAAACACTTCACACTGGAGACATCGCAGCAGATTTGGAAGTTGATGTGAGCAATTAATTGACTGAAAACCCAGCCTGAAAAAACAAACATATTTTTAGCTTCCGTTATTGACTCTGAGCATGTCACCGACTTGCTTTGCTAAAAATGGTTTAATATCTGAAGTCTTGGGGTCCACCTGACCTGGCTGACACAAATGCCCTTTTTCCACTGACGGTACCCCCCCCCCCCCCCCCCTCCCGAATGTTCCTGTTCATCAGAGCAGAGCGCTGCAGTGTTAAAATACCGTGACATCAACGTAACACACGTAGGAACAACACAGGATATTATTGGCAACCAACAGTGAGATTTAAACAGCTGCCATTAATCGAGTAATCCAGTGAATATAAAAACAAAATTGTTACACCAGCATGGTTTGGCGGGTGTGTGTGTGTGTGTGTGCAGGACGTCCTGTGTCTCACACACTGTGATGATTCAAGTGAAGATTCTCTGACCAATCAGATGTCTGCAGTGTTTTCACATCACCTTTGAAGTATTGGCTCGGCTGTTTTTGAACCCCGTTAGAGGTGATACCCCCCCCCCCCCCCCCCCCCCCCCAAAAAAAAAAAAAGTACCAGGTTCTACCCTCAACCTTTGTCTAATGGAAAAGCGAACCAAGCCGGTACCACGCGGTGGAAAAGGGGGGGGGGGGGTATAAGTGTTTCAGCAGGGGACTTAGTAAAAGGAGAGATCAGCAGAGTAAGAGGGAGAGGACGGTGCTTCACTTGGCTCTTTGCTCTGTCTTGTCCAATTACATGTTCCACTGTCAGAGCAGCAGCACTCTTAATCAGGTAATGCTAGGGTTTAAAGTCATCCCCCTAAATGTGCTCCACAGATTATTACCGCGCTCACACTTTAGTCCGGTGGAGCAGGAACCAGTTTGGAACCATGTTTTCTATCTTATTTTCACGGAACTAATTTCAATCCAAACTGGCCGGTGCTTTTTGTTTAGTTGTGTTTTGCAGATTGGTCCGTCTCTGTGTGTGTGTGTGTGTGCGCGCGTTTACTGTGAGCCTGTCACATTGTCTCAGTCTTTGGCTGATAAAGTGACATAGTTATGTCAGCTGACCTCCCCCTCCCCTCCTCTCTGTGCTAACATGGCACCTCCTTATCCTGAGTCTGCTTCCACTGTGTAGCCTCAGGTCCAGTGGGAACTAATTCCTTACAAACTGTGACAGGCAATAAAAGACGGTGGACACACGCGCGCGCGCGCACATACTCAAGCACAGTAGATATGCAGCTGACCAACAGACCGGTCATAAGATCAGCTCCAAATAATCTTAAGAACATGACACAAGTAGTCGTGCTCACAAGTTTATGCTTCGTGCTCACTCATTCTCGCGTCGCCGCTTTTCCGTCGTCGTTTCAGCAACGCACATATTTGTTCCCTCTTGTCATTCATTATGACTCACCTTTTACAACACATCTTATCAGTCTCATCATGGTACTTACACATTTGTGTTTACTGATACTGAGGTCACAGCTGAGGGCGCTTGCTGTCGCTATTTGAGCAACAGATGTAAGGGCACCTGGATCAGGGGTCGCATCTGCACCGGCCTTCTGAATAAATAATAGTGTTTCATGTGAGGATCTATCTATATTCTGATCTCGCCAGGACTACAGGATATTAAATCCGAAATAGTTCAAATACGAGCCGCCTTCTTCCTGAAACATCTTGCATTCACGGTGACAGACGCGGAAACTAAATGATGATGGATACTCTGCATATCATGTTTATCTAAATAATAACACGAGTAAAAGCACTGACTTTAGTGTTTGTTTGTCATGCCTGTAACTAAGACTAAAACTGAGTCTTAATATTTGATGTGTCCTTGCATTAATCCATCTGCAAAAACATTATACACAGAAACCTTGGAATGTAAACTGGACAGTTAACATCTCCACAGAGACATCCAGTACAACCGCATTCCTCCACTGACGTCAAAAGCTATTGAATGCTTTGTTGTGAGGCATCTCAACTCGAAACTGAATCAAGGTTTAGGTGTTTCCAGTGAATCTCATGGCCTGTTCGTGTGTTTAAGCCTGCAGCTATATACCTTTTAACCTTCTCTGATCTCTGTTTGACTGACTAATCTGATTTCCTACACCCCCACCCCCTCACCCCACCCCCCTCCCTCCACCACACCGGATAGAACCAAATCTATTGATTATGGGTAAAGAAGAGGATCTTGACCAAGCCTTGGCATAACTGGAGCTCAAAGGCTGGATATTTTCATTAGGGTGAACATCAGCCTTGACTCTTATTAAATTGACCACCATTAGTGGGCCATTCAAAAGGCACCTCGCAGGACCTCTATTGGTGTTTAGCCCCTCTGTGACCTGGCCATTACGGTCAATTTCTAGCACATGGACCATCAACCCTTTTGTCCTACGTGAACCTGATTAGCCGGCTCATTAGCATTGTTAGCCCAGCATGGGTGACGAAGCCTTTTACTCAGAAGGATCCCTCTCCAGCTCTCCAAGAATGAAGGGATTACAACTATGCCTAAAGTTTGGCTTTAGTCAACATTTCTGCTCGCCTCCTGTGGTCACTTCCTGTGTCTTAATAAATGCTAATTGTCTTGATCAGTGTACCACATGCAAAGCTGTATGAACTTGGAAGTGACATCTGTTTTAACACTGACTCATTTTATGGTGTTATTTTTAGTTTCATTTCTCTTCACAAATAGTTTAGTTTCGCTTTCATTCATCTGGGACTGTTATTAGTCGCAATAAAGTGAGGTCGTGCTCTGCATAATAAAACTGTCAATAACAAGGTATGGTTTCATTGGCTGATGTCTGTTTAAGGGAAGATTGAACTTTTAACCTGATGATCTTTGACCTCGCAAAATACCAACATATGGTTGGACTGTGAGCAAATGAGATATTCAATGATCCAGGGGCAGGGTTTAGTGATAGAATTAGCTTTCATCATCATGGCTTCATCCATGTGACTTTTTCCATCTTTTTAAAAAAAAAAAACCCATTTTTTTAATTTGAGCTTTTATAATGTTTTTATTCACGGGTGTCGCTTTACTGATTGGATCCTGTCAGTATTTCCGGGCAACATGAAACTCAATTAATGTTGCTGCTAAAGCTCAGTGACAGGTTTGGCAGGGACGCGTGTTTTTGTTGATGTTACAAGTGTCATTCAAGCGGTCGGTGCCAAGTAGAGTAGCTCTTTAAGGACTGAAGGCTCCTCAGGTCTGAAGGAACACGGCCTTTTCCACTGGAGGTCTTCTGCTCCAGCGTGACTCGCCTCTGGTCTTGGCTCACACCACTCACACTCGCGGCTTCCTATTGTTTATGTCACAGGAAGCGCTGGACACGTGAGAGATGTTTGTTTTTTTACATGCATTTAGCTCGCACATTAAAAGTATTTGCATCTACCAGGCTGGATGCCTGCAGACAGGTAAACTGATGTAATGGGATCTACAGATGCTGATGTGTTGCTTGTAAACAATATGTTTCTGTGATGCATGGCAACTTTTGTTTTGTTTGTTTCATTTCGTCTTGTATTGCTGATTGATTTTCTGGCCGGTAAATACTATTTAAAAAAAATTTTTAATTTTTTTTTTTGGATCTTCTGGGTTACTGACTTAAATTTACAAACGAAGAAAAGACTGGTCTTCCTGGAACACCGTCAGTTTCATGTTTTCTGATCCAGTGGGCCATTTAAAGATGATTATTGTTCAACTCACCTCAATGGAGTGTTTTCACACTTTGCTTTATTCTGTCACTCAGTCCACAGATCAAGGAGCTGGACTGAGACTGAGCATGTGACAGCATTAAAGCTCTGAGGAAATTCCTCGAGAGGATGAAAACTAAGAGCCGTGCAGGAGAGGGGAAAGAGGAAAGTGGAGTTGTGGGGAAAAAGACAATTATGAAGATTCATTCAAGATTAGATTGACTGTATAGCGTTCAAGACATATCAGCTATTTTATACCTGCTATTTGCAGAGTATTTGTTAAGATTTCTTTTTTTCAACTGTCTGTTTGGTCACCTTCGCTGACTTGGCACAGATTTCTGCTATTTGATTGTGTGATTTGCAGATGTGCAGAATGCTTTATATCACCTTTACACAGCTTCTAGCTATGCAGTTGTGCAGGGTTCAAAAGGGGAATCGGTTTTACTCCTTGTGTGTTATGTCAGCACATGACATCACGTGAGTGCATTCCTCAGCGGGCTCCTTTGGCATGTATTTGGGAGAAAATCACCTCCGTGAAGCTGCAGAAGCTTTTCATTGAGAAGGTTGTTTTTTTTTTTCTTCTTCTTTTCTTTTCTTTTCTTTTCTTTTCTCATCAGCGTTGCCAAATAGCCCGGCAGAGTCCTTTTTGGACTCTTAACAGTTGCATTTTGTAATTATCCAAATGGGAATATGATGTAAAATTGAAACTTTTTTTTTTCCCAGTCTAATTAATTATATGCCATGATTAAAAAGGCACACTGTGTTCCACAATGTAATAAGCTTCAAGATCCCCAAGGATACGAGAAGACTCTGTAGACACTTAACTTGCAGTTCCATGCTAACTTAATGCAAACAATTAGTACCATGAGATAAAATGACTTGACAGACTATTAGCAGTTAACTAAGTAGCTGTGCCTCTAAAATCGGGTTTGCAATTTGGTGCTTGTTGTACTTCAGGAAAACATTCAACAAACGTGAAGCTTGTTGTCCTCAAATGTGAGAATTGGATGCTTTGTTCTGTCTTGCACTAAAGTCAAGTGGATACTTTGGGATTTTGGACTGTTGATCAGACGAAACAACTTCAGCATCTTACAGTAATTTATTTGTTTTGTGATAAACAAAACAATAAAAGAAGCATTCGCAGCACCTGGTTCAATGCTTTGAACCTATACAGGATACCCCAGCAAACATGATGATCCGTGCAGGGTCTCTGTGTGAGGATTGGAATTGCTTCAGAGTGTTATTGTTTTCAAAGTGTGGCTCTTTTATGACTGTGCAGTGAAAAAAGAATCGTACAAAATTTACAAATCAAAAACACCAGAATTGTTTTTGATATAGTTGAAGCTGGAAAAACAACAAGTACTTGATGAAGAGAAAATGAATCAGCAACTGTTTGGATAATTGACAGAGCAAGTGAGTCATTTTCAGGCAAAATAAAAAAAAAAAAAAAAAAAAAAAAAAAGACATCTGGTCTCAGCTTTGAAGATTTTTCGACGTTCTTCTGTGTAGATGATTTTTTTTGGGGGGGGGGGATTTTGGACTTAACACAAAATTTGAAGATGGCTTCTTGGATTTCAAGAAATTATAATGGGCTGTTTTTTTTCTTTTATAAAAATAGCAATTAAGCAAAGAGTTGCAGCCTTTAATATGTTTTTACATCTTCCATTGTCAACATGTAACTATTGCAGCCATAGTCTTAAAGCATGTCTTTACAAAACCCTGTTCTACCTTTATGATGCCCGTTGTGATGTTTCACACTATGTACTGTAAATCCTAATTTTGCTGTTATTTCGTTCAGCAGGGGGAAGTGGATGATGCGTAAAGGTTTCCGAGCATTATCGTCTTGCAGCAATGGCCTGAGGGACTCTCTGGACTGAAACCAAGGTGAGAAGCACAGCAACAGCCAAGTCTCCTTTTACGCAACTCTACTGTGCAATACAGCAAATTGACACTCCTGTCCAAACACACTTCGACCAAACTGTACAGACAATACAAAAATCTAAGCTAAAAGAAAATGTC
Source organism: Embiotoca jacksoni (assembly GCF_022577435.1). Taxonomy (NCBI): domain Eukaryota; kingdom Metazoa; phylum Chordata; class Actinopteri; family Embiotocidae; genus Embiotoca; species Embiotoca jacksoni. The sequence continues at coordinate 12,404,610 of NW_027185307.1, forward strand.
TATTTTTTTCATTTTAAATTCTTCAAAAGATTTGATTTTGCTTTCAGCGTGTGTCTGTGAAAACAATCTTACTTGTTTCTTCCTGCAGCATTTGTTTTACTGGCTTACGTCTCCATCTCCGCTATTAACTTTGATAAGTACTCCCTGTTAATGCTTTGTAGTATAAGCTGTTTCCTAGATGAGCTCTGTAGTTGTACTTGTGTACAGAACAGATACTCATGTGAGAGACACCACTCTGGCTTTGACCTTTTTCTTTGCGCCTGGTAGTGTCCAGATCCATCTGTTTAGCAAAAGTGAGGGCTGCTTCCAGCAGTCCTGTTGGTCTGCAGCATTCATCCATCTTGTGTGAAACCACCATTCCTTCTTTGAGGTTCTAGTTATTTTGCAGGTTACAGTTCAGATGGTGCTGGCAAGAAAAATCATCTTTTAGGATTACTGTATTGCCAGAAGTTCTTACAACACTTCTGAGTGCACTTATCTTCATAATAATAGTTTGCATAAGCGAGCACGAGTTGGTGGCTAACAGTGACACAGGATTTGCTTTTTATGAATATACTGAGCTTTTGTCTTTTTTTTTTTTTTGTCTCGCATATTAGGATATGCGTGTCTATGTCACGGTCAGGTGAAAAGTACAGTAGGCTTTCTTGCGCTTTGAAGTCATATAATGTACAGTATGTATTCAGACACTCAGTCTCATATTCTTTCTACATAATAGAGCTGATGCGGTTCACGTGTAGAACTTTCTTTACATATTAAATGACAGGTGAGTGTCATGAACAAAACTGTTTAAATGCCTGTTCATGACAATCGCAGTACTTCCGAAGCACAGTGCACATACAAAATTGAATATATCTTATTTGTTAAAAGCTGCTATGCTCTGTCCGTATCATTAATTGAAACTGTTGGCATATTGTGTCGCTCCACACTGGCACAGTGAATGTGAATTAGGACTAGTTTCCGATGTTTATACAGAGCACAACACGGTGTTTGCATGATGGGTTGGATTAAACAAAAAACAATCACCTGAAAGGCCCGGTCAGCAAATTTAGATACTTTTGTAAAATCAACCAAATTGCTTTGATACTATCTAGTATAGAAAACTGCCTTGTCATTTTGATACCTGAGGAGTAAATCTCAGCACCATTGAGCCAATGCAGAAAAAAAAAAACAGAGTTACACTTTTGCCCTGTACACTGCATGAAAACGTAAGAATAGTGTCATAACATTTGTTTAATGTAAAGTCCTGTTAAAATGGATTTAAAAAAATATATATATTTTTATTATTATTGAAAAAGCATGGTTTAGGAACCAGTATCAAATATTTCTGAATATTATCCAGCCCAAGTCACAAGTAGATAAATGGCAATACTGATCAATGAAGAGACTGACCCTGTGAGATCAGGTCAGGACGTCCCTACGTTTCAACATATTGCAAGAAACTGATTTCAATGGTGATATCTGCATCTCCCCTCTGGCCATGCTCTCAGCCTCAGATGAATTGTTGACTAGATTGTTGTTAAGAGTTGCCTTTTCATACCAGTTCATCAATTTCACCCTCCCCACAGTAATTGACACTCTAGTTCACCTATCCCACCAATCTTCTCCCCTCAATGTTGCTCTGACAGCCTGAGCTTACCGTCCTGTGGCTATTACACAAGGTCCTCTTCTTCCCATCCTGCGACATCCTGAAGTGACTGCCAGTGTTAAAGATTGATGAGCGTGATCAGCTTTCAGTAAATAGGGGGACCTGACTCTTGGTTGCACTCCAGCACTTAAGAGTCATTACCTTGCAGTGATTCTAGAGTGGGCTAAGTCTTCAGTTAGACTTGCTAGCAGGTAAATTTAATACCTCTTTGTTGACAAAATCTGCAGCGGCCTGTTTGTGTGGGTTTGTGTCAGATTTGAATAAGTTATATTTGTTTTGTTTGCTGAGTGACCCAGAAAATTGCCATTGTTTAGATGTTATTCAGGTGTCTTGACAACTGGACAGCACACAGATTGGGAAAAAAGATAGTGAGCTTGTGGAGATAATTAAGAGTTAACTTTATACACTTATACAATGTGATAATATGATTTAGCAGTGATTCATGGGGAAATAAAGTTGAAGATTTGAGCCACTGATTAAGACACCCCCCCCCCCAAAAAAAAAAAAAAAAAAAAAAAAAGGTGGACTGAACACTAAAGGTGGGTGATTATGGCCTCAAAATAATATCATGATTTTTCCGGGCATTTCTCGATAAGTCTCCTCGACGAAATGACAAAATACAAAAACAATATTTTGTTATTCATTTCAAGAACATACATTTGCAGCAATTTAAGTGTCATAGTTTAAAATATTGACACAAATATCACAGTCTACCTTCAAATGATGGTAAATTGTCTGCACTTTATAGCGTTTTTCACCTTTAGCACTCTCAAAGTTTCCAATTGTCCTCCCATACACACAAATATTCACACACCAGTGGTGACAGCTGCCGTGCGAGGTGCTCGCCTGCCATCGGGTGCAACTTGGGGTTGAGTGTCTTGCCCAAGGACTCTACGATTAGGAGGCAACCAGCTCTACCAACTGAGCCACAGCAGCCCCTTCAGTAAAGCGTAACCTTTTGTGTGGTTTGCCGTACACCTTATCGTTTGTATCCAAACCACTTGCACAATACGGAAATCACTCCCCTTTTTTTTGAAGTAACTCCCCCGCTGCTTCCATCCGTGTCCGTTGTTGCTGTGCGAAGTTACGCACATAACCTACCTCGTGTGTCCTTACAGTCAACGAGTTGTGATATTGCTATTTTCACAATAGGAATTTTTCTTTATCGTATTAAAAAATTACACCGATATTATGATGAACGATAACGTATGGGACACCCCTACTGAACACAAGTCACTACGCTCAGTGAACCTTCTCTTTGAACGAGACCCAAGACTTTTTCCTGTTTCCTTTGTTCTCCAATCTCCCTTTACTGCACTCTGAACTCTCTTTTCTCATAAACTCACTGTTCACTACGGATTAATATACATGTTCAGTGTGAAATGCCAATAACTCGAGAGTTGTTAAATTCACCTAAGATTGAAGGTTTCAATGTCACATTGCTCTTAAACTCTTTGAATCCATCATCACATTCCGCCCTCCATCTCCCTCTGCCTCTCACTTGACCCAAACCTAATATCGCAACATCTGGTTCAAGGTAACAGCAGCTGTCAGCAAGGCCAGAGTTCACAGCAGACCCCACCCCCATTGCATACGGCTGAAATTGATATTGTTTTTAAATACATGTTCGTCTTTAATACCATCTTACATGATCCCAACATGTTTTTGTGCGTTTTGGCGCCCTCATCACTTCTTCTCACCCTTGCAAATATTAAAACGTAAAATGAGAAGACACGATTCCTCTGGGCCCCTCCCATGTCGTGATTTCCTCTTATAAATGGCCTGTGTTGCAGTCCTCCAGAAGCAGTCTTTATTGGCGCACTCTTGTTCTCCGTTTCTCTCTCTGGGCCTGTTGTGCCAAGAAGCCATGTGAGGACAGATTACACACCAGCGAGACATTGTTCAGTGCCACACTGAGGTTTTGCACTTTCTGGAACAGCTCTCATTATTATAGTGCAGGAGACTTCAAACACTTCCCCAATAGCTTTTGATGCAATTTAATGCATAGTCATGCCCAGCACTCTGAGCTCCAGAAACACTGGGTGTGTCTCTATAATCAAAGCCCTGCTAACCCACATGATTACAGGAATGGCACACTGGCACATGCCCTCTCCCCTTGGCAATCAGACACTGATTTTTTTTTTTCATTTTTTTTTTTCCCCTGCATCTATTTCTTTCCCCTCCATTATACTATGACTGGAATGGATGATTCAGTGTTTTTGAAGGCCCCCCTTTGGGGATGTGCATGCAGCCTGACTTGCTTTGTATGGTTATTGCAGCTGAATTTTGTTAAAGAAAAGCTCTCTAGTGGTAGTAGCAAAAGTAATAAGCTGGGGTCACACCTGTACCATATTACAGTTATAAGGATATATTTCCTGTTGAGGATACGGTTGCATTGTCAATATGGCTGAGATCATTATAATAATATTGATATTTTCAACTTCAATTACACGTCATGTGTATATATATATATGACATATATATATATATATATATATATATATATATATATATGTCACCGATATATGCTGATTCATACAGTATATATTGAAAATTGATTTCCAAGTCATGAATTTCCACTCTTTGTGTGTGTAAAACAGTAATAAAATTATTTAAATTACTCTCCAGAATAACTCATTTGTACTCATATTATTGTATGCATGGATGTGTTTTTTTTTTATGGCAGATACTATTCACTAATACAGTTACATTAGATTCAGTTCAGCTAATATTCATCATTGGCAAAATTGATCATCTTTCTTAATATTTTAACACATGCTAGTGACCCGAGAAGACTTGCTCCATGCTCCACAATGTTAATATATTTACTTTTCAGTGCTTGATTACTTACTTTAGGAATACTTGTATAACTCATTGGTATCCGGGATTATACATCTTGTTTTAGACCTTTAAAAAATAAAGAAAAACAGTGTTCCTCCATTTAATAATTCTGAAAAGACCTCTGTATTTACATATTCAACGCGCGTCGTAAAACTGTAACAGGAGATGTGACTCAGCTCTTTTACAGACCAAATCAGACCATGAAGTCCTATGACAGTGGTTGCATGATATTCTAAAATCCGGGACAATAACAGCGTCCTGCTAATCTGACATGTTTGCAGCAAGTTAACATCATGTCAAGTGTGGACAGAGTGGCACCACTGTTTGTCCCAACTTAACAGTTGCAGAGCAAACTTGACTGGCACTGTGTTTTGTCTGTTAAGGGAGGAGTTTTACATCCTCATACATAGAGATACATGTTTATTTTGTGCTTTTGCGATGTGCATTGCAGTCTGCTAGAGCACATCATGTACAGGTTGTACCAGCCCTGTTTGATAGGACAAAACGTGGTAGCCTCGAGCACCACGGGCGGCAGCAGCAGCCGCCCCTTGTTGTCTCTGCATTCCTCCCTCGCCAGACTGGTTGGCTCCACCTCGATCCTGGAGACTCTGCTCCTGTGACACCTAAGATATAAGCAATGACACACACCTATGATCGCCTCCCTCCAGTGCACTCAGTACTTTCAAAGTCAATTGATTTCTCTAGCTGTTACTTGCGTTTGGTCGAATGACCTGTTTGGTACTTTGCCGTAGTGTTCTATGCGGTTGAAAGCAAATATTATTTAATATTTTGCGTGTCTCTTCGCTTGTTGTGAAGTCTTTAAAATATCATTCGGTCTGATAAACAGGTGAGATATTGGAAAAGCATCAATGTGTTGCTGAGGTTGTGTTATGGCTGTTACAGTGGTTTAATAACCTAACCCTTCATTTAGCCTTGTCAACCAGGACACAGATATGATGATGAAAACCTGTAATGAAGTGAGAATTATTCATACTGGCAGAGCTGACCTGTCAACACATATATACAAGTGTATTTGCTGTGTTTTGTGTTGGTGTGACAGAGGTGAGAAGAGTGGGAAGTCCGAGTAGAGGTGTTTACTACACTTATGTAAGTGGAGACCTGCCCTCATCACAGCTTCAAAGTAGCAAAACAGCTGCATGGAGGGGCATCTGCTCCAATAAACCTCATGACCCCAGCATCAGCCAGATTTTCAGTTTGCACTCTCCCAGTTGTCAGCCTGCTACTGGTTTGCCAACACCAGGCGGCCAAACAAACTGTACGGAGGAGTAGTTTTAACAAGTGACTTACATGCAAATAATTGCAATTAAAGATTCACTTTATTCCACTCTTATACGCCAAACCAAATCATACTCGAATAACACGCGTACAATTTATGGAGAGGACCAGCCATATATTGGGAAAAAAAATCAATTTCTCTTTCCCTTTTTGGCTTTGTAAATAAAAACTGCACTGGGTAGACGAGGCATAAATAACAACTTGGACAACCAAAGAAATTCTTATTTCAATGACAGCTATCAGTAACCAAACTTTTAGATGATTTGGAAACGATCACAGTATCACGATTATGCAAAATGGTTGCGTCCGTTCAAATAATTGGGATTTGGCGATTATGTAATAACTGTGATAGGCTTATACACGTAGAAGTTCATAATTCAAGTGCAAAAGGGGTCCATCTTTTAACAAATGGACTCGACGCTAATGTTTGTCAGTGTCGTTTGTTGTCGTGCTTTTGAAGGTTTGTCTGATCTTCAAACTTTGAAGATCAAACAAACAGTCTTTGCATGTTGCATTGTTGGTGCTGTATTCGTTTTCTCGGGGGACATTTAATCTAAGAACAAAAAAAAGCGTCATGTAACTTTTTTCCCTTTAGGTTGTCCCGCTTTAACTTTTCCTAGTCTTATGGAAATATGGCATGGCCAGCTGAGTTGCTACCTTTCAATGCTGTAACTTTTGGGTTGGTATAGTTATTCAAAAGTGTCTTGGTTTTCTTAAATCTTGCCCGTGTGAATTTTGCCAATCCCCATATAGCTTTCCACTGACTTCTCGCTGTCCCTGACTAACATAAGGTATCCTGTAATGACTGATGGACCATATGTGTCAACTTACCGTCCTAATGAACTAAACGAGCTGACAGCTTGATGAACTTAAACTAAATTTGATAGATGCCTTCCAGAATATGCCAATCACTCCCATCCATAATGAGGTTACTTGCCCAGCCCCCGCTTACCATACAATGCTCTTAGTGAGTGATATCTGTACTCAGAGCAGGTGTACCGATGGATGGCCATCTGTTATGCAGTCATTATTCTGTATTAAGCCTCATTAGCCATGTTACTGTAGTTTTTAATGTGGTCTGCATTAATGAAATCAGTTTAAATCGTTTTCAGTTTGTTTTCCCTTATGTTACTGTCTAGAAAGCATTTTTAGAACTGATCTTTATTTTCTTAACTTGAGAAAAAAAATGTTTTTTTCGGACCAACTTCCTTATTGTTGTGGTGGAAATTCTTCGGCGAAGCCTAAATGTTCTGGTCCCTTCACACCACTTGCAGTTTTCATAATCAAACAAAACTTCGGACTCTGATGCAATGTAGGTTCATTGAAAATCAACAAACCAAGTGATGTCACGAGAGCAACTGAAGCGGAGCCTTATTAACTCGGGTCCCATCTTCTAGTAGGGCTCTATTAGGAAGCCACATGCCATCACCTGTCACTCAGGAGTCCTATTCACTGTAATTAAAATGCAGGCTACCCCCATCAGCTGCTGATGCCTTTGTGCTGACACAGTGTCTTATCAGGTGAGTGGACCCCCTGACATGTCACAGATAATCACTGACTGACTCGTGACTGACACTTGGCACTGTGAATCTCAAATACAGTGCTGCTAGCATTAAAATTATTGTTTGAGTAAAAAGATATATGCGAGTAAAAAAAAAAAAAAAAAAAAAAAAAAAATCTCCCACAGTATTTTATAAATATAAACAAATTTTGCATTTGATACCTGCAGCATGCTCATCAGTTTGGACATGGGCATCTTCACCACCACCTTTTCTTTTAATTACACTTTTTACTCGTCAGGAACTGAGAATTATTGCAAGTCATCGTTATTTGCCAATGGTTTACGATAGACATCATCATATGCCGGTTTGGTAGACATTGCCCAACCCTATTGTTTAGATCAATTCTGGTTAGTGGATGATATCATTATCATTACAGCTAAACTGTTACACTTATGGTGACAAGAAAATTCTTACAAGTCATGTCATCAGAGCTGCAGTATTTTTCTAACATATTTTCCTTCAAGCTGTGGGGATAGAGAGGAGAATTCATCATGTCAGACCCTAAAATCTTTAGAGAACATGTTATCATTCACTCACTGTGGCCTCCGGTATCAAAGAACATTTAAGCTTTGAGGAGCTCTCCCCTAGTGGCCGACATTGATAATTAACTCGGTGAGACAGCTCTGTACAGTAAGTGCCAGCACCAGTGCCCAGCTGTTTATAGCTGCCCGGGGATCGAGGGCTCTAGGATTAGAAATCCCTTGGTAGTCTGCCCATGTGAAAATCAGACCCCCCAGCAACAAAAATGGCCCACCAGCTTGCTTGCCAGGCTGTCTGGCTGTCTGCGCTGGTGTCATTGAGACGTGCCCGGTACTTTCAGTCTCTCTTATTTGTCTCAACGTACAATGACCCATCATCACTGCCATGTCAAGGAGACGCAGGCAACCAATCATATCTGGCCCAGTGGGACAGACACAGCCAATCAGGTGTAGAATCCCCATAGTAACTTGCGCTTAGAAGCCCAGACACAACCAATAGGAACAGAGTGCCACTTAGCTATTAGAGTTTAATGGCCTGTTTCTGTTGTCATTAATAAAAGCACATAACCTCTGCTATAGAGACTGTTATATTTTCAGTGGACAATCATAAAGACACCCGATGGCATTCAAAAGATCATAACACAAGGACACATTCACACTGACGTTTGTGTATCATTATCTGTCCATTCATTACACAGGCCAACAATCGTACTCAAGCCGCATGTCAACAAAATGCGTTTTACCCTTCAGAGTCTCCTCTGCGTCTCTGGCCAATCACCACTGCTTTGACTTCGTCCATTTGAGCGCAGACCCTACCATTAGCTTTAAGTAGGTCACCCCAGGCCAGGAGGGAGCCAGGCTCAAGTTTGCATGGTCACTATCTCTCTTTTTAGTTTAGCCTAAGTCTGCCAAGCTACACTACTCCACTCCGCTCTACATTGTGTTGTTCTCTGCTCTGTTCTTCCTTATGTAATGGCTGAGCAGTGAGCGGTGTGTGTCATAGCCGTTTCCATGGTTAGAGTGGCTGTGAGTGTATCACCACACAGCATGCCCCAACCTTGGGCACTGTGCTGGGGGAGGACTTTCCTTTTCTCTCTCTACGTCTCTTTGTCTGTTAGCCTGATTGTCTTTCTCCATAACCCTCCGAGAGCAGAAGGATGTAGATATTCCATCTAGCACAAACCAACAGCTTCCTTTCATGCATGTATTTTTAAATGCCACCATTTGTTTTGGAAGATGACAAGTGTTCACATCTTGTATTCAGCAGATATCGTCCTATATCGAAATCCAAGTCCATTAGCCACCATCAGATTTTCAGATGATGGTGGTAATTAATAAGACATTACTTTGATCAATAATTGATAGTCTTTCATTTAATGGCATAAAGTTCAGCTTGTGGTGACTTTCAGGGAACGAGTGGGAGCAGAATTGGAGACATGCAGGATGAGAGACACAAAGTCTCCAAAGGCTCTTGACTTGTTGTTTTAAATTAAGGACGCGATGCATGTTGAAACCATAACCTTGTGGCATTTCATCTCAAAGGGGGAAAAAAAACAAAATCGCATTGTGTGTGGGGTGTTAGTAACTGAAACAGCCCTCAGCCAGCTTGGCAATAATCAAATAGTCACAACATGATTTCTTACTTACTAAAATCCTACTCTGTGTCACTTAATCTCAAAAAGAGCAGACAAAATCTGATTCCTACATGTCGTTTTTGAGGGACTCTTACAAACCCATACAGGTGAAGCACTCTCAGAAGCACTCTGTAAACACGGACACATGTTGTCATTGTCAACCCACTCTGCTCTTAATGTGAGCTGGCTTTGCTTGGTTTTGTGTAACGAATGGGTTTTTTCTTGGTACATGGTTGAGCGCGCAGTCTGGTGCTGTGGGCAAAGCGCCGTGCTCTCATTTCAGTCTCTCTGGGGAGAGCTGCACCATCAGAGAGAAATGATTGAATCTCTTTCTCCGCTCCATTTTCACTCATTTCTCCTGGAGTGGATCAGCCTGTGCCTCCAGCACAGGATTGTGTGTGGTGTATGCAGATGCCCATGTTGGCATCCACACAGGCCCGCATGGGTGTATTTCCACATTTGTTGAAGTTCGTAGTCGATCCATCAGATATTTTAAGCATCGCTTCACATGTAAAACTGTTTCTGCCTGTGTATGTTTTTCCTTCACAGACGCTGATATGCATTGAGGATGAGTGGAGTTGGTGAAAACTCATCTGACCCTGCCAGGGCAGAGTCACGAAAACGCAAAGAATGTTCTGCCGAACTTCTCGGACCCAGGTAAGCACCCATCTTAAAGATTATAGTATGCACAAGTCTGACAGATTTTATTAGGTTTGACATTTGAAAGTAATGAGGAAAAAAAAGTGGGGCAAAGTAATTATCGTGTGACAAAGGTCAGCTCCAGATTCAACCTGTCCTCACACAGTTATTAGCAACTTTGCCACCAGCTTTACCAAATTGTCAACCTTCCACTAACACTTTTTGTCGCACTATGAAATCAAGCCTCAACCACTATGGATGACTGAAATACATTATGTACAGTAGTTACCAACAACACTATGCTTTTGTGACAGCTAACCCCAGTGCAGTGTGAGAGAATGTTTTAAAAACCTAGATAATTTGTCTGTAGAGAAGTACTGAAGTACAGTGGTGTGAAAAAGTGTTTGCCCCCTTCCTGATTTCCAATTTTTTTGCATGTCTGTCACTTAAATGTTTCAGATTATCAAACAAATTTAAATATTAGTCAAAGATAACGCAAGTAAACACAAAATGCAGTTTTTAAATGAAGGTTTTTATTATTAAGGGAGAAAAAAAAAATCCAAACCCACATGGCCCTGTGTGAAAAAGTGTTTGCCCCCTCCTGTTAAAACACAACTTAACTGTGGTTTATCACACCTGAGTTCAATTTCTCTAGCCACACCCAGGCCTGATTACTGCCACACCTGTTCTCAATCAAGAAATCACTTAAATAGGACCTGCCTGACAAAGTGAAGTCGACCAAAAGATCCTCAAAAGATAGACATCATGCCGAGATCCAAAGAAATTCAGGAACAAATGAGAAAGAAAGTAATTGAGATCTATCAGTCTGGAAAAGGTTATAAAGCCATTTCTAAAGCTTTGGGACTCCAGCGAACCACAGTGAGAGCCATTATCCACAAATGGAGAAAACATGGAACAGTGGTGAACCTTCCCAGGAGTGGCCGGCTGACCAAAATTACCCCAAGAGCGCAGTGACGACTCATCCGAGAGGTCACAAAAGACCCCACGACAACATCCAAAGAACTGCAGGCCTCACTTGCCTCAGTTAAGGTCAGTGTTCATGACTCCACCATAAGAAAGAGACTGGGCAAAAATGGACCGCATGGCAGAGTTCCAAGACCAAAACCACCGCTGAGCAAAAAGAACATTAAGCTCGTCTCATTTTTGCCAGAAAACATCTTGATGATCCCCAAGACTTTTGGGAAAATACTCTGTGGACTGACAAGACAAAAGTTGAACTTTTTGGAAAGTGTGTGTCCCGTTACATCTGGTGTAAAAGTAACACCACATTTCAGAAAAAGAACATCATACCAACAGTAAAATATGGTGGTGATAGTGTGACGGTCTGGGGCTGTTTTGCTGCTTCAGGACCTGGAAGACTTGCTGTGATAAATGGAACCATGAATTCTACTATCTACCAAAAAAATCCTGAAGGAGAATGTCCGGCCATCTGTTCGTGACCTCAAGCTGAAGCCAACTTGGGTTCTGCAGCAGGACAATGATCCAAAACACACCAGCAAGTCCACCTCTGAATGGCTGAAAAAAAACAAAATGAAGATTATGGAGTGGCCTAGTCAAAGTCCTGACCTGAATCCTATTGAGATGCTGTGGCATGACCTTAAAAAGGCGGTTCGTGCTGGAAAACCCTCCAATGTGGCTGAATTACAACAACTCTGCAACGATGAGTGGGGCAAAATTCCTCCACAGCGCTGTAAAAGACTCATTGCAAGTTATCGCAAACGCTTGATTGCAGTAGTTGCTGCTAAGGGTGGCCCAACCAGTTATTAGGTTTAGGGGGCAAACACTTTTTCACACAGGGCCGTTTGGATTATTTTTCTCCCTTAATAATAAAAACCTTCATTTAAAAACTGCACTTTGTGTTTACTTGTGTTATCTTTGACTAATATTTAAATTTGTTTGATGATCTGAAACATTTAAGTGTGACAAACATGCAAAAAAATAAGAAATCAGGGAGGGGGCAAACACTTTTTCACACCACTGTATGTAGGTTTCCTCCGTGGATGCACTGCGCCATGTTAGCTCAGTGAAAAGGCCTAGAGATGAATTGTTACACATAATTGACACCAGCCTTGCTCCTCCCGTGATTCACCTCAATGCCAAGGTTTGCAGCTACGAAAATGAGAGGGCTCTTCAGTCATATCCAGAGATGTATGTGGACACTTAACCTTGATGTTCATTTCTAGTTGGATTATCTTTGATGACCTCCACCAGCGCTTGTTGCCCTTTTAGTCTCTTATTTTGGTAGAATTTAAATTGCCACGCGCACGTTGGCCACACGGATGAACCTTCTGCTGTGTTCTTTATAATCCGTGCTCCTACAACTGTCTTCATTGCATTTTCTCATCCGTGTGTTGTTTGTGTCTCCTGTAGTCCCAAGCGGAGCAATGAGAAGCGCAACCGCGAGCACGAGAACAAATACATCGAAGAGCTCGCCGAGCTGATCTTTGCCAACTTCAACGACATCGACAACTTCAACGTCAAACCTGACAAATGTGCAATCCTGAAGGAAACTGTGAAACAAATCAGACAAATAAAGGAGCAAGGTACAAGTGGCAGCCTGTAATGTTTTTGGACATGTTATCTTTGTTTGTTGAAGAAGCTGTGAAAGTAATAGTTCCCAAAGTACAACAATGAAAAGAATACTGAGGTGTCTCCACTGGCTGTTCTCTCTGAAGCTCTTTAGTTTTTCACTTCAGCTTTCTCATGACATCCAACCTCGTGAAAACCTGCAAATGCTCTGAATAATTACAATATCATAAATATGCTTGGTTTCTTATTGGGGCTTTAAGGTTTCAGTGTAGCCGTGAGTGCCGCAGGTGGAACTGTGTTGGCAGAAACCTCAGATTTGATAGAATAAATATTCTGTTTTGGGAACACTCATTAATGTTGTCGTTAAAGAGCAGCACAATTGATTTAATGTTCCTTTCATCACTTCATCATATCATGTGCATGTTTTAGAGCAGTGTTTAGTTGGCCACCAATATTTCCCACGTCCATTCAGAGCCAGAACAATGGGCAAATGGACCAGTACTTGCCAACTTGTCCTTTTTAAAAGTGTTTTAGCAATTGTTTGAGGTCTGTCTTTTTCACGTTTTTCATTTCGATTTACCAGAATCAATGGAAACCTGTTTTTTTCCCCTCTTGCAGGTCCAAACATTGCTAAAAAAAATAATGTTCCGGGCCTTTCTTAAAATTGAAAGGCTAATACTGATTTTAAGCTTGAAATCTGCACACAAGAAAAGCGGCTGAGTAACTGCTAGACAAAGAATGGCCCACTCGAGGTGTGCATGAATCAGACAAGCTGATGATGTCATCTTGTTTTATGTGACTCACAGAGCCAAGTGTTATGTAATCGTGAGCAATGTGATGCAAAAATCTCACTCAAACGCTGGCTACTGTCTGTCCGTCCCTCCCTCGGTCTGCTGCCTCATTTCATATTCCCTCCCTACCTCCAACCCTTCCTCTCTGCATTGTTGTTTTTGTACTCGAGGCTGGAGTGACATCCACTGTCTGCATCTGAAGGCAAAAAGAAACCACAGAGGGCAGGGCTAGATCAGTCTTTTCTGCTTTGTCCTCCGTACGTCAGCGGCCACGTAGAGAAACCTTTTTATAGTTAAACTAGAGTGCTACTGCGCTTCATCTTGCACAGTTCAGAGGAGCAGCGTTTTCAGAAGCCATTTGTTTCTCTTGTTGCGCTTGTTGTTGATCCAGGGATGCCGAGAGCTCATTGAGATGCCTTTATGTTCGATGTAGATGTTCATGACCGTTTCACCTCCACCATTTGTTCTTTTCATTGCATCTGTGTGTCATCTGTTTAGTGGGGTGTACCAAGGATGTGTAGGATTGTTTAGATTTTTTTTGTCAAGCCCTATAGTGCATCTTTATATGGTTTGAAAGGTATTCTCTATTTATGGGGACATTACTGAATGTATAAAAAATGACACTTACCTGACTTAATGAATTGCACTGATTGGTGTGACAACCTTCCTGTCGAGGAATTCGGTGCGACAATGATGGCCTTTTGAAAAAGCTGCCTCCTACCGAAACCTGTTGATTCATCCCCGTTTGTTCCCCCCATGCTGTGTAGTACATTTTCCTAATTGAAATCAGGGTGGAAACACTTAGCATAAGCTCGGCTTTTTTCTCTTTCTCCCTTAACAGACAATATGTGAAGTAATATCTTCATAGAGCCTATAAAATAATGACATAGCCAAGAGCTTTACAGCTTCTCTTACACTCGGTGTTGGCAAGAGCGATCGGTTGAGACCTAGTTTTATCGGGTAGTGACGGTGATATACAGTAGCTGCTAAACTGCACAAATACATTGTTCAGTACATTATTTTTATGCCTTATACATATATGAAAAATATATAAAGGCATGTCATATAAACTGATAAATATGAGATGGAAGGAAATAGTATATGGTAAATGTCTTGCCAGCTGCATATTACGTAGCAGTTAATACCTTTTAATTGATCAGTTCCTCCCTCTTATGTGTGGCACCGTTCCACATTTCTGCAGATGGACAGCAAGCCAGCGAGGGCCGCACTGACATTGAGTGATGGGTCTGTACTCAGGGCAGCTGTGCTGGTCTACTGGGCCCCGCTGGGCCTGGAGAGGTCCTGCTGATGCTCACATCATTAACGTTGAAAGAGATGAATATGAGTCTGTGTGGTTTTGCACGAGCCCACAGAGCGCAGGGAAACCTGCATTTGCGTCCGCTTTCGTACATCTATTCCCCAAAAAAGAAAGGACATGATTTTGTTTGCTTTTTTTTTTTTTTTAACCACAATATTTTTTCACCATATGGTCAGCCCTCGTCTTGGCGTGGTGCGACTGTTAAATGTCTCTTCCCCCCCCCCCCCCCCCCCCCCCAACAGCCCACTCATATTCCGCCTCTCATCATCATCTCTAAAAGTAGGGCAGCCTACACTCTGAACATAAGGCTTCTCTGCATGGTTATTAACCCACTCACATGGACAAATGCACAGCACCATAGTGCAGGTACTGGAGCTTACAGGATACTCTAAATTATCAAATAAGCACGTCACTGAATTATTGCGTTACATTTTTTGTTTGGCCATTTATTACGCAACAGATTTTAAGGTGCTATATTTAATTTTCCTCATCAACATTTTTATGCATCATCATATAGCTGTCAAATGGATTTGGATTGGCACACGTCCAGATTGGTAAATTATAGGTCATATATGCGCAACATGTCATACACCTATTATTCATACTTGGAGTGATAAATGCTAAGGTGATAGTTTAGAAGCCTGAACCCCAATCCCGTATCGCTGCTACAGCTGCAGCAGGAACACGGCAGACCTACTGCTTAAAGATTTAACCTTGGTGTTTTGTCAAGTGATTTATTGTCTCTGTAAACATATTTTGAATTGTTCAAATTAGTCTTTTAAATGTGTTTACTTATCTAATGGTGCATTGTTCATATTAATACTAACTTGTCTTAGTTCCAAGGTCTTCCCTTGCTGCTTGACTACATAGCAGCAACTTGCTTTCCTGTTGGAACAAGAGTTGTTTACGCACTTTCAGTGTTTCAATAATAGCCTTTTTTCCACATGACAATGCAATGCATCCAGTGGCTGCCACAAGCGTGACAGCAGTGTGTTCTGACACTCTCATTTACAAGAACCTTTCACTCTGTTTGCTGCTCTGTGCTTGGGTTCGAGCCACATGTTTTCACAAAGGGACTGAATGTGTTTGTTTTGTAACCCGATAAGTACTTGTCAAAAGACTTGTCAACAAGTTACCTCTTTAAAATGTGTGGGTCAATTTAAGGGGGGGGAAATTCAGCATTTCGTTTTGGTGTCATGTGATGCTGTTTTGTTCAACATATTAACAGTGAAAATGTATTTGTCAGAACCACAATGTTAAGTAGTTTTGATCTTTGTTCTCTTCTCTTCCTAAATGTTTTTATTTAACTTTCCCGTTGACAGAAAAAGCTGCGGCAGCAAATGAGGAGGAGGTACAGAAGGCTGATGTCTCATCAACAGGCCAAAGTGTGATTGACAAAGATGCCTTGGGACCAATGATGCTGGAGGTGGGTAGAGGGCCTCTGCTTACTCACTCATGGTGTCATATCTGCGAAGGAAATGTTATGAAATACCACACTTGAACTGAAGTGCCTCACACTGAACACTCATACTAACACTCACATAGGATATACTCTCTCCTCTTTAAGTCATGATTGGTGTGTAATGAAGAGTGCCATCCACTGAGAACAATTACAAATGGGCCAGTAGTGGTTGTGTGCGAACGTAGCTTTCGTGGAGGAGAAGCTGCCAGCATCTTGTATCTGCCCCTGATTGGCTGTAAATCACCGTGCAGAGCAATGGCTTCGTTGTACTGCGGAGGGCCACTGAAGTGCTTACATATAATGGGAAAGAAAGCAACAGCCTGGCGAATGAATCAGTCCATTGAGCCCGTCCTCTCACTCATTTCCTCCCTCCTTTTCTCTCTCTCTCTCTCTCTCTCTCTCTCTCTCACTTATTCAGTTCTCTTTTCTCTCTTCCTCCCCATCTTCTTTTCATTCGCCTCTAGATCTGTCCTGTCATGGAATATTTATAGCTCTCCTGGTCCGGCGTCACTGAATCGACATACTAACTCGCGGCTAAATATAGCCCGGTGCAGCCTGCAAGCTTTTCCCATCTGTCAGCGGCCCCAAAACACAGCGATCGGCCATTCACACCCGCTCCGCTCCGGCCACGTCGCCGTCCGCCAGCCCGGGCTCATTACAGGATGCTCGGAGGTGAATGGCTGTCGACAGGAAATGCATCCAATGACCCCTCCTCCAAAGGTTCTCTTTGGCCTGCTCCCATACAAACAATGGGAGACGCAGAAGGTTGTGAAGAAACATTAGCCTGCTGTTGTTTTAACCTTCTGAGAGCAGTCTTGTTCTGTCACGTGACTGTTGTAGTATATAACTCGCACCGTGCTTGACCGCTCCATAGGGTTGTTGTTGCGTGGTATGATGTAATGTCACCATCAGGAATTTCTTTCAGTACTAGTGCTATTACATAAATGAATTAAGAGGCCAGTTCAATATTGTTAAAACACACCCAGCTGGTAGGTAAAGTTATGCTTTAAAGTATAGTATGAATTCAATCGAATTTTCATCAACACCATTTGATGCTCTGCGCTTTCTGCACATTTTGGTCTCTGCCAGAAAAGCATTAAGCTTCAGTATTATCAAGTACTACGAGACATCTGTTTGAATTGTTTTTAGGAGGATAGTAATGCTTTGTCATGTGGGAAATGAATGATATTTAGCAAGAGATCCACTTGCAAAGCTCTAGTCTGATATAAATAACCCAGAGAGAGGAGGGGAGGTGACCAAGAGTCCTCCTCCTTATCTTACAACAATTCACTACCTGCTGTGTATTTCAGTGGAAGGGGAAGTACTATAGAGTCACATATCAAGACAATAGGTTGGTTGCAATGTGGATACAATATGGAGAGTGTGATTGCTCGTGATGTATTTATTTAGAGTATATTGCTTTTTAATAGCTCTTAGTCATCTCTGCAGTGTATATTTAGCGAGGGAATTGTAATTTAAGGTATTGGCTAACAGCATTATGCAAGAGTGTCTACAGGAAGGCAAGAGCTGGCACTACAGAGTGTTTGCTCTGTTTCTATTTGCCCTACTTGTCCAGCTCATGGCCTTTCTTCATACAGGGTGGACTTGCACAACCATGTTGCATTTTGGAACAGCTCTGCTTCATGCAGTGATAGATGAGATCTCCTTAAGTCTATTTTCAGATCATGCTGTGTTAAGGCAGGCGGGGGGGAAACTTCTATCCCAATGTGATTATGGATAACCTGGGATGTACGAGTTTGCTAAACCCCAAAATTTAGCCTGCCAGTTGGCTGCAGGTATGTTGGGCCGTGTAGTTTAAGAGACACACAATTGATTATAGTTGTGCACTGGGCGCTGTCTCAGGGTTACCTTGCGAGACTTAAAGAGAATCTATCTCTTAGGCTTCAAGCTGTGCGCTAGTTGCCAAACCACTGAAAGTTTAAAACTCGTCAACAAAGAACCTCTGGCAGCAATGATCGTGTTTTAGGCGTGATGATAGCGTGAAGCAACTGTAAAAAAGGAAAAAAAAAAGTTTCCTAAAAATGTTAGCAGAGATGCTGCTATAGAAGAAGAAAGAAGTCTACGACATGCTAACACTGTCCTCAAACTGTGGCCTGTTGTTATGTTTTCTCTGCTGCGGTCTCCTCCCATGTCAGATGGTTCCTTAATCTGATTGTGTGAAGTCAGCCCATGATAGATGGTAATACACAGTTCACCCAAAGGCTAGGGCATAAACTGCATATAAAAGTGGAAGTAGATGCGGAAGTGCTTGCTTTAAACTAAGTGTAGTGTCCTCGGGTTTCCACTCAGATCTCTGCCTGCTCGTTCCCGGCGCGTCCAGACGTGGTCACTTCTGCCACCAAACCGCTTCAAACTACCAAGATGGCGACAGTCAAAATCGGAACTCGAGGCTTCATTACAGCCATTCACAAACCAATGTGTGACATCACTGTTGGTTGCCGCTCGGGTTAGTGTAAGGAGAGGGATGAGAGAACCAAATGTGACAGTGAATACACAAATACATTTTTGGGTCACAGATCTTTTAGGCATTACAAATATTGATAGCGGTAGCGCAGTTGCTGTGTTATTATAACTGCACATGCTGAGATGTGACCCTACAAAGTGTTTGGATAATGGTTATTTAAGCAGAGGAGTGGAGCAGACACCTTGAGAACAGTCTCCTGTGTCTTATCTTGACACCAACTTTTACAGCTTTACACCCACCAGAATTCCCTTTTTAAGGGCTCTGGGTGATTTGATGGCCTAATTGACACCATCTTGTGTGTAATGGCTGACCTGGGGCTGTATTCTTTCAATTAAGTGCTGCTCCTCCTTCACATCCTCCAATCTCTGCAGGCACATGCTTTTATCCTGCTTTCTATCAGCCACACCGATGTCGAGCATCTGAGGGAGCGATGCATGTACGCAGCACACGGAGTACTAATCACCTCTCTTTAGACACGATGTAGATGTACTGCATGCAAAGCACTTTGCTGAGACTTGTGACAGCATTTCAGACTAGTCGGCACAACAGGCACTATACTAAAGAAAATAAGACAACAACAAGGTAACTAGTCAATTACTTATAAAGTTGCAACCTCTCAAACGGCATATGTCTGTGGAGCTTACATCTTCGCCATGTGCAAGTGGAATTTTTATTTCCAAAGTCCGAACTCGAAATCCTATTCATTAACCAAAGTCATCTTGTTTTGTTGCGAGATTTGTTCTGTATGTGTGAAAAATAAATCTGTAAACAAACTTGTGGGTTCTGAACTCTCTTTTTTTTTCCTTTTATTTTCCCTCCAGGCCCTGGACGGCTTCTTCTTTGTGGTGAACATGGAGGGTAACATTGTGTTTGTGTCTGAGAATGTGACCCAGTACCTTCGCTACAACCAGGAAGAGCTGATGAACACCAGTGTCTACAGTGTGCTGCATGTTGGGGATCATGCTGAGTTCATCAAGAACCTGCTGCCTAAATCCCTTGGTGAGCCCTGAGCTTATTTTCCACCGCCAGCATTTACTTTGCTCTTTTGTTGTTGTTGTTGTTTTTTCTACCTGTCAGTTTCTGTGTCACTTTTGTTCCGTGTCCCTCTCTTTTCCTGACTCTGCATGTATGTCCTCTATGTTGCATCACTTTTTACATACTGCCTCTTAACAGCCTCACCTCGCCTCTTCTGCCTGTTTAAGCAGGTACAGTATGTTAAAGGTGTCTGTCCGCTAGCGATGAATTAGAATGCTAAAATGTTTCTGGTTAAACCACCGCAGTGAGTCTGTAGTGAAAGCTGGCTCATATACAAAGCATTGGCACCGTGCATAAAACCTATAGGCTCTTCATTTTGTCTTTTGCTGATGCTCAGCCCAGACATTTGCTCTCACTCCTCTCTTCTTCCTCCCTCCCTTTTCAGCTAATTAACTTCCTTTTTCGGCTTCTCTCCCCTGTCAGCAGCATCGTGCTCTTCCTATATTCTCATTTCATGTCCTTCCTTCCCCTTCTCTTCACTTTTTGTGTTTCTCTCTGCCACACACCCTCACCAAGTTCCTATTTTCATGTTCTCACGTTCCCATTTCAGATCCCACCCAGGAAATCCATTGTCTTCATCCTCACATTACCCATCTTTGTACGAAAGAATTCACCTATTTATTTATTTCAGTTTTGCCCATCTTCTTTCCTCTTCTCTGGTTTGCACCTCTGCTCCACCTCACTTCCTACCTCTACATGTCTTCCACACGAGGTGATTGCGATCTATGTCACTGCTGCCCACCAGGAGTTCCTAAGTCCTCTTCTCCTTCTCTCCTGGTGCTTCGGATTGAGGTCTGAGTGCCCAGCCATCTGGGTGGGAGAGCAGTACAGAGCGGAGTACCCTGGAAACGATCAGTGGGCTGTGTCCCAGATACTGGGAGATTATCAATGCACTGAATGAGATCACAAACCAGATGGAGTGTGATGGGAGTTTGCTCGAGTGAAATGAGTTGTGTGTGTGTGTGTGTGTGTGTGTGTGTGTGTGTGTGTGTGTGTGTGTGTGTGACACTATACATGTCTCTTTTTCTTTTTCCACATGTGTGTGGATGTGCGTTTGCTCGCGCCTGTGTAAGTGTTGGAGAGGAGAAGAAAGACTGGCAATGATGTTGTAGAGGACATGCATATGGAGGCCTGGCTGTGATGCATGGCTGTGGATAGATGGCACAGTGCTCAAGGTTCCAACTGCTCATTATGACTGATCTCTACCCAGCAACAGCTCTCTCTTTTTTACACACTTTCCGCCTTCCTTCTCTCTGTCTTGCTCTCATTATGTCTTTCACTTGCAGTGTGGTAGCCTCTCTTGGCTCGCTCAATGCAGCTCCCTGTTCTGTTGTTCAGTTTGGGCTGCAGTGAGAATTTGTCAAATCGAATCCCCAGGTGGCCATATTGTAAAATCTCCTTCCTCCCCCTCCCCCCCCTTCCTCCCCCCCTCTGCAGTGAATGGCGTCCCGTGGTCCAGCGAGGGTCCGAGGAGGAACAGTCACACATTCAACTGCCGAATGCTGGTCAACCCGCACAGCGAGAACCAGGACGAGCCGCACGAGCACGAGCCGCAGCAGCAGAAATATGAGACCATGCAGTGTTTTGCCGTTTCGGAGCCCAAGTCCATCAAGGAGGAAGGAGACGGTATGAAAGGAGAGAGGAGATGGTGTGGAAAAGAGAGAGTTGGAGGATCATTTGATGCTAAAGCAGTGACAACCTTGGACAAGATTAGTTTTTGTATCTATTGAAACTCTGAATTGCCTCTGTACAATACTAGTCACATTTTTCAACCATCTTATATTTGAATGTTTTGATTAAATCTCAATTAAATGTGAATGCTTTTGCAATCAGCAAATTTAATGATAGAATTGTTGCGAAATGATTTGAACTTTACATTGTGATTACGATCTCATAGCTTCCAAATTATTTCGTGCGAATACACAAAAGTCTGAGTCATTAGGTAGGTAGGTAGGTATTTACTTTATTAATCCCTGAGGGGAAATTACTAGAAAAATTTCTAAAACCCTCAAACTGTTTTAGAAATTGTGCGGCAAAAATCAGCTCGCTTAAAACTATGAGGATTGAAGAATGAACTATTACTTTACAGAGCAATTGGTCTGAAATTTATGTTTGAACCTTGGAGTTCTCAGAAAAAACATTTAGAAATTAAATTAATCTGGCAAACCAAGGCAACAAAATCAGAGAACAAATTCAGAAGCGTGTCCACTGCTGATGCACGATCCAGATGAAATCAAATGCTTAGAATTCAGATAACAATTCTCATGATTTTTTTTTTATTAGAAATATTTATTGCACTCGCATACATGATACAGAAAGAAAATATGATGGTGCCTGATGTAGGACCGGCACATTGTTTGCTCTCAGTGGGTTTATTTTCCTTCTGCTTTTCTGCATCACGTGGTGTAACGGCATGTTGTCATTTGTTGAGTGAGAAAGTAGGAGTGCTTGTTTTGATGCAGCTGATGTCCTTAATGAAAATGCAGCAGAGTCATTGTCATTTAAAAGGGAGATCACGTAGTGGCATGAATTGAGGTGTAACATCAGACCAGATGAATGGAAGTTAACAGAATCCGTTTAATGTAGTGAAGTTGTTTGCGAGCAGAGTTGACTGCTCGCGTCGTTGTTCAGAAACCTTGATCAGGAAAATGGAGTTCAAATGCGTTCTTGGGTTTCAGAAACACCAGAACAAGAATATAGATAACAATCAGAGTTGGATCCACTTACATTTAGATTTATTATGAATCAATGATTGACCATATTTTGTATCATATAACGCATTGTATGGGAGGAAGCAATTTATGAAGCAACTGGGTGGGCGTGTGTGTGTGTGGGGGGGGAGGGGGGGGTGGCAACTGACGAAAGGAAGTGCTGGTGCCACTCAACTTACATCCATGAAAAGTTAAGTGACACAAGGGAGACGGGAGGCTGGGCAGCTGTCATTAATGCTCATCTATAATTCATGTGCATCCCTCACAAACCTGAGCATATGACTCCAAGGAAAGGGTGTGTTTTAAAAGTGTATTGCAACAGGGAACCAATCTTTTAATAACCTTCAAGTGGCTTCGAAGACAGCAGAATATAAACACTTCCAACACATTTTGGAGCATATGGGAGTCAAGAAAGAAGGAAGCCGCATTTGTGTCGGCCACTAGTATAAACATCTGCCTGCCTTTCCTGGGAAATAATTTTAATTGTATGTTGTTTCTGCTCTGCTTTCAGTCACTGAGAGGTCACTGGGCTTTTCCAATGGTTTTCCTGGCTTTAGACAGGCACTTTAAATGCTGAACTGCGTGCAAATTTCCATCACAAGTCTTTTCTATCCAGAAATTTTCAGGACTTGTGTAACTTTAAACTATTGTATGCCGTAACTACCTAAATGGTTTTTGCTCAGTGGCTTTGATGCTCAACCCCAATTTCCCACTGGCGAGCCATAAATCAGTGGTAAATTAAAACGGTAAGTGAAAATGCAAATGTTACACTCCAGGTCTAGTTTCAGTCAGTCTTTTTCCTTCTCGGGCTCCCTTTGTGCACCAGCTGCTTTGCCAGCCACACTCTGGCAAACAGACTAACTGGGACCCAGGCCAGAGGTGTGTTTGTGTGTATGTGAGTGGCAAGGCAGGACCAGCGGTTACGGTTGCTGGAATTTGTCCAGCCATAGACAGAAACAGAGGACATAAGGAGAGTTAAGGAAAGCAAGGAAGTTAACGGAGATTCACAGATTTAAGGGCCGGACCACCCAAGAGGCTCTGTTTACAAGTCAAAATAGGGAGTGTGTCTGTGTGTTACCCATGGCATGCATTCCTTCGGCAGAAACATGTGTGGGATTGCGGGTATTACTGGCACAGGAAAGTTAGATGGCAGACTTTTTGGGGTCACCCCAATCCTGGACTCGGCGGTGTCATCTTTGCATGTGTTAGAGGAAACTGTCATTGATTGAGCGATGACAATCTTTAATGTCGGGCCAGGGGAGGTGTCATCAGTGTGAGATGGCACTGTAGGTGAGACCAGCCGGAGACACGCTCCCGAACACACATACACATGCAGACGCTTACACGCGTATACACACACACACACACACCTTCAAAGGTCACACTTCATCATTTCCCTTGCCAGCGATAGCTGCTCCTCCTCATGAAAGGAGCGGAGCCCTGATCCCCATGCTCATTAATAACTGTATTAATTATGCTGCCTGGGAATAACATGCATTTCATTTTCTTTCCCTCCCTCTGTCTCTATCATTTACGCCCCCCTCCTCCCCTCTCTCCCATCCCATCCCCCTTCCCCTTCATCTCTGCCCTGTCCTCTTTGTTGCATCCTCTACCTCATCTTTTCTTACGTCCACCCCTTCCCTCTGTTTGTCCCTCCTTTTTCTTTTTTTGTTTGTTTTGTTATTAGACTTTCAGTCCTGCCTGATCTGTGTGGCGCGCAGGGTGCCCACGAAGGAGAGACCCATGCTTCCCACGCATGAGAGCTTCACTACACGGCAGGACCTACAAGGTACGCGAACCAGTCACACAGCGAACAGACATTTTACCTGACCTACTACACAAAGAGCTGTTTTTAATAAAAGTTTCCCCTGCATTGAAAGAATAATACGGTGGCTCTGCTGAGGCACAGCCCCAGCACCACCTCATCCCATGTCACCAGCCTATAAATCACCTCTCACTACAGTTAGGTATTTAAAGATTATTATATCCTTGGTAAAGGCCCTTAGGATTGAACAAGCTATTTGAACTAGCTTCCCACCTCTGTCTGCACTCTGGGAGGTAAAGTACCTGTCTGAACACTGGTGCATAGATGCAGACAGCTGTCTGTGTTTCACCTGGTATTTGATGTACTTATATCATTTGTGTGGCATACACACACTCATAGTTAGTCACCTACATGTAGTAATTTACTGTAGTTTCCCACCCAGACTTGTGTGCATGTATGTGTGCCTCTGTTTATTTGCCTGTCTGTTAGGACAGCCTACGTTTAGATAATTACCATAATTTGTTTTATTCAAGATTGACAGTATGACTTTTCACTCATGACCCTATTTTAATAAAACTACTGCCTCTGCTGTCCTCTTTTGCCTGTAAGAGTTCATTGGATAGTGTGTAGCGTTGTGAATGACTCCCGTTATGGATGTCAGCGTGACAAGTCTTTAGTCAGTCCCTATGGCTGTCATTCAAGCAGCAGTATGCTTGTCACTCTTTCAACTGCATCACTGCTTCTATTTAAATTGTATTCCAGCGAGGGACAACTGTTGCACTGCTCTGAGTGAATGTGTGTGTTTACACAGGTACCACCAGTGTACTGGTTCAGCTCTGAAGATGGTTCCTTTTAAAAAACACACACACAAAAAAAAAAAAATCATTTTATTAAGTGTCTAAATGTTGGTCTTATTTAACTTGTAATGATGTTATATTTCAGTGCTTTACTATCACAGAAGAAATGTCTTCTTTTGACAGCTTGTAATTAAAATGTAAATAGAGATACTGTTTGCAAATATCAAACTACAGATGTGCTGCAGAACGGTCAAGTGGTCAACAAGCTCTACATATTTATGTTTGAGAGAGATATTAAATCCCCGTCGACTCAGTTAGGGTAGATTTGTGTATGTGAACAGAAATCCCTGCTTCCCTGTGTGACCAAGACCTCCTTCATCTGGTCCTCTGTGCTCAGGTAAAATAACGTCCCTGGATACCAGCCTGCTGCGAGCGTCCATGAAGCCGGGCTGGGAAGATCTGGTGAGGCGCTGCATCCAGAGGTTCCACCTACAGAACGACGGAGAGATGTCTTTTGCCAAGAGACACCAGCAGGAAGGTAACGCCTTTACCGACCAGGACTATCCTGTTTAATTTTTGGCTCCTGATATCAGCATCCTGTGATGTTAAATTTCCTCTGATGCTTGAGTCAGACAACTGCATGAGTTTAAAATACTCATTTGAACACGGGTCAAACTATGCTCACAAAAGCTAATGGGAAATCATAGACTTCTTCTTTGGAACCATCTGTCCAATCGCTATGTCACTGCAGCTCCAAAAACAAAATCAAAACCGTTCCAATTGATCACCAAATGAAAAAAATGTTTTGCGTGTGCATCTACTAACATAAAGGCATGTGTGTTCACAGTGCTACGCCATGGCCAAGCGTTCAGCCCCATCTACCGGTTCTCCCTCTCTGATGGAACCATCGTCTCAGCCCACACCAAGAGCAAACTGGTGCGCTCGCCCGCCACCAACGAGCCCCAGCTCTACATGTCCCTGCACATTCTACAGAGGTATGTCTCACAATCTACAGCCTTGTCAGAAGGAGAGAGACAAATTTTGCAGCATGAACTGGGCTACATGTTGTAGCCTGTTGGTTCCCTGCAACACAACCTGATGGCCTCATGTATTCTCAGTGGATGGGATAATATCTAAATTCATGCTTGCCAGAGGTTTAGGTCAAAATCAGACGTCCAAGTAAAAATTTCTCATCTTCCCTTTGTGGTAAATGCAGATAGTTTTGGCTGCATTTGTTTGTCGCTTTTTAATTACCAAGTTCCTTGTGATGATTAAAGTAGGATCAATCACCAAATTATGGAAACTACAGATACAAAGTCTTGTTTTGTATATTAATACTAGTTTCAATATGACTGAGCGCTAAAATGTTTTTATTTTTCTATTGATCACATGCTGGGCACAAAAATTCTCCTAAGTGCAACAATATTTGCACAGAGGTGATGACTTCAGTTAGATAATATGACACTGAACATTTGTTATTTACTTTTAATACCATTTATCTTCTGTTTAAACGTGCATATGAGCCAATGGTGAAACGATACTGACAAATTTGGTGGTAATTAAGATAGATTTAGGATAGCTTCTTAGTAAATAATGTTTCTCTTTCTTACATGGTAGTATATTAGCTGTCTAACAATGAAAAGTATCAATATTGGTGTTGATATTTGTGATCGTGGCCCTGGCACTAATTGGTATCGAATAAACACCTAATTTTGTGGTATTGCACACTTCTACCTCAAAGAAGCAATGTGCAGTAATTCTCCTTTCCAAAATCAATGTCATGTTGCAGTAGATGATTTTGTAATAAAAACTGTTGAACTAATCAACTGTATTATATATGTTTTTGAACCTCTAGGGAGCAGACAGTTTGTGGAATGGGTCAGGACATGGGTCCCAGCAATCAGGCAACAGGGATGGCTCCCAAACCAATGAACTCCTCCACTCCCTCCATGACCCCTCCAACCCCAGGCAGTTTGCCAGGTTCGGGGCCTCAGGGCCAAGACACTACCATCAGCAGCAACAGCACGCCTTTCTCCCCTCCAGGCCCAGCTGGTCCCAGAGAACCAGCAGCCATGGGGGGCCATATGCAGGGCTACCGCTTTGGCTGCCCCCCACCACACAACCACACTGGGGGCATGCAACCGCCACAGCAAGGGCCCAACTGGAGGATGAACAGCCCCTCTCGCGCCAGCCCCAGCCCAGCTGGGGGACCCCATCCACCTCAACAGAACTCTATAATGTCGCCCAGGCACCGAGGTAGTCCTGGGGGGGCAGGCAGCCCTCGTGTAGCAGGAGGCCTGCACTCTCCCTCCCCAGTGGGGATGTGTGGTGGAGGGCCTGGAGTTGCAGGTAGTAGCACGACGAGCACCCATGCTAACAGCTACACCAGCAGTTCTCTGTCAGCTCTGCAGGCCCTTAGCGAGTGCCACGGTGTAGGACACGGGCATGGGCCCCCTCATCCACATACACTGGGGTCCCCTGACCGGAAGATAGGCTCCCCAGCCGGGGTCACACCAGGGTCGGGGGTAAACGCTCATCTGATGTCAAAGCTTGGAGGAGGCAGCAGTGCTACTGGTGGTGCTGGAGACTCATTTGGACCTCACTCAGACATGAGTCAGGGGCACACCCAGGGCCAAACGGAGAGCAACCTAGCTGAGCCCAAGGAGGAGAGGGAAGGGCCCCTCGACGGCCATGATTCTCACAAGGGCCACACCAAGTTACTGCAACTGCTCACCACCAAGCCAGAACCTCTGGAGACACCGCTGTCCCCCGGCGCAGGAAGTGAGGGCAAAGACCAGGCTGGGGCAGGGATCCGGGGTGGCCACACGGGAGGGAACACACACGCCACATCCCTTAAAGAAAAACACAAAATCCTGCACCAACTACTTCAAAACAGTACATCTCCTGTAGACCTAGCCAAACTCACTGCAGAGGCTACAGGCAAGGAGCTGGGCCAAGACCAAACCCAGGGTGCAGGTAGTACAGCCACTGGGGCGGAAATTGCTACCAAGCAAGAGCCGCTAAGCCCCAAGAAGAAGGACAATGCCCTGCTACGCTACCTACTGGATAAGGACGACACTGTATTGAAGGACAAGGTCCCGAAGCTGGAGCCTGGGGAGGTGAAGATCGAAGGAGGCAAACACCCCCAGGTTAAGGCGGAGAAACAAGATGCGGGATACGACCGGGCTGAGCAGGTCAATTTTTACAAAAAGTTTTACTCCTGAAGTGTTACATTTCAGAAACGTGTTGTCTGAAATATACCTTGTTGACTGCATCGTTTCCGTCTTTGAACTAGAGCTGCCCCAAAACTCACTGTGACCTCTTTAGCCTGTTGCAAAAGCCCAAAGTTTTTTTTTGCCTTGTATTGCTCCACTTCTCTCTGTTTTTGCATTAATCTGGGTTAGGTAGCAGATGTTGGCTCCCCTGTCCATGCAGGGTGTTGCAGCTAAACACACGAGCAGGCAGGCAGTGCAGAGGACAAGACAGTATTCGTGGCATATATGCATTCAGATTTATAGTCTTGTCATATACACTTCGTTCATTGTGCGTGTTTTTTTTTTTATTAACATATATAAACACATCTGGTCCTTTCACTGCCTGTTAAGTTGGCAGCACAAGCTGAGGAAATCTGTCCACCAGCTTCAAACAACTGTGACATTTGGAAGGAGCCCCTGCGGTTCTCTAGCCATTTGATCCTGGTTGCATTTGGCCAGAATGCTCAGGTTTGGCACCGAGCTCAGGTCAGGCCTGGCACTGAAAGAGAGAAAAGAGTAAAAGGGAGTGAGCGGGGAGAGTGTCGCTGGTGGAGCTCAAAATTTCTGTGTCGCAGACGTTTCAGCGAGGTCGAGTTTTTTTTTTTTTTTTTTTTAAAGCAACCTGGTGAAATAGAAAAGAACACCAGTGTTGTTCAGACTCTTTCATACAGGAAACCTGTGCATGAGTCGCTCTACTTAACGTTCAAGACACGAGTCTGCAAATGTCATTCTGTCATGCGCATCACTGCTAAACCACAGAATTACATAGAATTACATCAAATTACACGAATGCCCCTCCACTCTTTTGCGGTCTGTTTCTTTCATTACCTTCATTACCTTCCTCTTGTCAGACCAGTCGCTTAGTCGAGGCTATAGGCATGCTATTTAATGTCAGATACATCAAACAACAGTCACTTTTTTGGGAGGGGATTCATCCTTGCAGCGTCCAAACTTCACTTAATCATTGTCTGCTGTATGCTCTTGTAAACCGTTCAGATGGCATGTTTTGATCGACCAGGTTGAAGCTTCCACCGACACCGAGTGTGTCCGAGGGTCCGTCTATAAGGGGATCTGTACGGACCGTCTTTTTCACGTTCTCATAGCCGCTCGCCTTCTTGGTAGCGCGCGTAGAAGACGTGTTGTTTTTCCAGCGGCACAGAATGGCACCTAGCTCGCGTGCTAGCTGTGCATGTACAGGATATGCTCGGACGCCGCTTGGGTACGTACGAGGAAGAGGAAAAGGTGATTGGCTGGATAATAAGAGCCGCTGTTGAACTGAACAAAGAAGGGGAGATGAGAGAGGTGTAGATACCCCCAGGAGAGCCCAGCCTCGGCAGGCAGACTGAAAATGATGAGCCATATGCTCCTGCATGTCCTCTCTGCTGCCATGGAGATAGAGGGGAGAGGGAGTGGTGTGTTTGTAGAACATACAAGAAACCAGTAAGGGAACTAGAAAATGAGAGAAATGCAGGTCCAATATGTGTTTTAGAAATTAAAGTTGATCTATTTCTGCCTTCCATTGACAGTACAAATTCTAGATTTCACATTTAGATGTTGATTAAAGCACTGGCAGCTTCAAACAGTGACAGTGACGGTTCATTCCAGTTTAACATGTTTCACTAAGTAACGAGGGCATTTGTTAGCCATGCACTAACCCATGACTTCATTTGAGCCGTTACATGTCTGTGAGTGGGTTTCTGTTCCTTACTGGTGAGTTGCTGCTTGGCCATGTGTGAAAGCTGACTGTACTAGTTAAAGAGTCCACTCATCCTCCTCCCTACTAACCTCACCCACTGCTTTCTCGCTGACTCTCCCTCCTTATCTCCCTCCCTCCCTCCGCCGCTCTCCTCCTCATGATTGTTTGAGGGCTGAATTATTGATGGCTGGAGCAGAGCTAAACGAGAAATCAGAGCAGAGCTCTGAAGAAGCGATAGGTATGGTTGACTATCGACGGTTTCCCTTGCTGATATTAGGGAACGGCGATGGTGATTACTGTTAGTCAGCATAAGTGGCGCTGCTCCTTAATTTACAGCAGCCCATTTGCTATCCATTTCCCATCTGCCAGTCCTGACAAGTGAGCTGTCCAATCTGCCCAAAGCCTGTCGCTTCATTTTCCATATGCTAGCTCACTAAAGCAGCAAAGACCAAAGCTTCCGGCTGCATCACATTCCAGCTCTGTCACACCTGCCAGAGAGGATCTGCTGCCAGTCACGTCGGAGTGTGTGTGTGTGTGTGTGTGTGTGTGTGTGTGTGTGTGTGTGTGTGTGTGTGTGTGTGAGACCATTGAAGGCGTGAGCTGCTGTGTGTGAGCCAGGCTCTTTTCCCTGTCTTTACGAACGAGGTCTATTATTCCAAAACGGGCTAAAATTCACTCATGAACGTACAGAAATGCCTGTAATTATTAAACATTTACTTAAAATCACTTTGTCTGAAGACAAAAGTGTTAATTTAGAGATAAAGGGAGAGACGGCTAACTGGGTCTCTTTCATCACATCTTGAATTTATGTAGCCAAATTCACAACATAGTGTTCTCATCGACATATGTTTCTGTTTCCGTTGTCAAACATGGGAAGTCACGTACACATTGATTATAAATACTTCTTAACCAGCAGTCATTAGCAAGCTTTTGCTCTGCAGGTAAAAGCCTTAGTTTATTTTCCCTAATTATCTGACGAAATGAACCAAAATACAAGTTAATGTGAAAAGTGATTACAGTAAAAAAAAAAAAATTTAAAAAGTCAAATTCATAATTATTGTAAAAAAAGTAAAACTGCATTTAAGAAAAACCAAGGCAGAACAAATACTTGATAGTTGAACAAAGGATTAAAAAATATTGCAAAATTTGTGAAGCAGTTTGATTAAGTGATATCAAAGGTGTGACCGACTGAAATAATTGCTATAATTGAGTATAAATTATTCTCAAGTAACATTCCCAACATGGCAGTAAATCCTCAAATATTACACTACATAAGGATTTCAATTAATGTTTTAGTTCTTGTGATGTTAACATTTTTAATTTTAGCTCTTTGAGAATGTTGAGGACAATTGTGCAGAAATTAGTTTTTGTTGAGTTCTCTTTTTTTTTTTTCTCTCTCTCGAATTAGCTTGAGTGACCAGATGCTGGCATGATTCTGTGGTGAAGTGACTTTTCCTTTTCCCTTACTCAACAGTGGCACTTCTGCTTTACTCATCCTGTTTCTCACTTCCCTTTCCTATAGAAATGGCATGGGCTGGGTCAGAGAGACACTCCTGCCCTGAAGTCCACATCAACATGATGCCACATACTGTACAGGAAATGGACAGATTAGCGATTAACCATTTGATGTTTGAACGTGGGATTAGGGAGTGTCTCAGAGAATGATGAGCGCAACCTGGATGTGATTGGTTTAATTTGAATACCAGATGGATTCAAGTCAAATTGTATGAATACATAATGGGCAGCAGGGCCTCATCACTGACCCTCCTGAGAGACAGTTAGCCTGCTGTTGCTAGGCATGTACATGTCTCTGAGCGAGCGGCTTCTGTGTCAAACATGCTTGAAAAGTAGGACGCATCATCAGTGGACAATTAATTTATGCAGTCTAAAGTACATTAAATTAGAATGTGCCAATTACCCGAGTGTTGCGGAGAGTTATCTCTATAGGTTTTTGTGTGCGTTTTCATTGTTAGTTTCTCTTATTCATCACAAACCGTAGCCTTTTTTTCCTCATGGTAGAAATATATTTATTGGGTGTGGGAATAATAAAAAGAAAATACTTGAAGCGAAAAATATTCAGGCTGTTTAAAAAAAACAAACGGTATGTGTGGTCTTGAATCTTGTAACGTGTCTCCTTAGCTGCCGTCAAGTAAAGTTCTCGCAATAGGACGTTAAATTGTGATCTCTAAATGCGACGTGGCTCGAGACAAAATATGTCAGAGCTTCACGTTTATTTGGCTTTGAAAAAAAAAAATCCTCGCACCTTCAACTGGATATAATAAACGCGTGAGACCCAGAGAAGAAGGACGTGGATTGCATTACATGCACCGCCATGCATTGAAAGAAGAGAGTAACAAAGATTGATAGAAATAGGACCCATTAAGGGTAAAAGCAACTAGAGAAGTCGAGAGAATAGAAAGTGGGAGGAGAGAGAATTGGAGAGGAGGAGGAGGAGGAGGAGAGCAAACTGAGTGTACAGAAGCATTACATCATTCCTGACCTCATTAGGGCTTTTCTCTCTCCCACCACCACCACCCCCCGCCCCTCACTCTGTTACTCTCCCAAGCTATCCTACATATCCTGTCTGCTTCTTAGTATGAGCAGCGCTGTGCGGCTATCCATTTTGCGCTGCGTGTACAGAGACGTGATTTAAACAGCATCTTCCCAGGTGGAGGAGGAACAAGGTCTAACACTAAAACAAAATGTACATGTAGGCCGGACTGAGGCTGTAGTCCTTGAGCTCGCAAGATAACTGTTCCATCAGACGTTTCTGGCAGCCCTGTTATCTTTAGTAGCAGCTACATGTCACACAAATACGTGTCGTTGTCTGGAACATTTTGAAGTACAACATTGAAACAGTGCTGGTGTGCAGTTTTCCTGCTGTACAGTATGTTACAGGAGATGTCAGTGATTCCAGGTGTGCTGCACTCTGGTGGACAGTCACAGCCAGTGCAACTTATTTACCTACAGTCCCCCAGGCCTCTCTAGTAGCACTGGGATCATATATCTTTATGTTTCTGTTCAATTTTGATCCGAACCTACATCTTATTTCCAGTGAAATTAAATTCAGTGTATTAATGCTGCCAAAACTGTTGCCTATTGGAAACATTATCATGTGTGACATTCTGTTGGATCGGTGTTTATTGACAATGATGCTTTTTTTTTGAGACTGTAGGTTGCCATGGTAGACTGATAGACTGCACTATTAAGGTATTCCTGTTTTATTTTTGTCCACCCTATCTGTCGGAGAGAGAGAGAGAGAGAAAGGGGAATACAGAGCAGACCGTGACAGCGCTCTTAAACAAAAACTCATTTCTAAAATAATCTTTAGTAGTCGTCACAATTCTTCTATTCAAGTGAAATCATGTCCCACCACGCCTTTCTGTGTTTAATAGTGTGAAAAATGACACAAAAAAGGTCCAGATAGTCAGAGGCCCAGTTGTATATGAATGTTGTTTTGTGGTGTTTACAGTAGCGGGGCAGAGAGCAGTTCAAACTTTGGCACCAATCAAATTCCTGCCTATTGCTGCCCTCCCAAGTCACTCTGGCAGAAAGCAGCTTTAGTCATCACGTGTTCTGTCTTTGCTGCTTCCTCAACTTACTGGGTGTAAAATATTGTTCATTATAACATGGCATTCTTAATTACACGCCTGGAAATTTTGAAAATTGAAATTAAAATGGGAGCAGTTGTAGTGTTGTATGTCTGAAAGAAGCAGCCGGTACGCGAGGAGAAGTATGAGAGTCTGATAAGCTAAGTCAAAGTGAAGTGTGGCCTAGATTTGATCGAAAGTGGTCCATTTTTTTCCTTAGGTTACTGCTGTATTATAAACAAGGCCAAGCCTGCTCTCCTCATCTCCCAGATAAAGACTGTTCATACAAGTTTGCTTTGTATAATCGGTATATTTGTGTTTGTGTGTCTGCAGGTGAAGCAGTGATATGATTCTTAAATGGAAGTCTAAATTTCTGGCTTCTGTGTTCACACGTTTCCCTTCTCTCTCTGTCTCTGCGCTCCAGTCGTCAGAGCTGGACGACATCCTGAACGACCTGCAGAATGCTCAGCCGCAGCTCTTCTGCGAGCCGCGGCCCGTTTCGTTACCCAGTCCAATGGACAAGCAGAACATCATCAATGACATCCTGCAGATGTCAGAGACCAATCCTGCCATGGCGGCGCAGCAGCAGCAGCAGCAGCAGCAGCACAGAGGCCTCGGACCTGGCATGGGCCCGACTAGTGAGTCCCACTGTCACTCCACATTATGTTAAAATGTAGTGTTTTTAAAATACTCCCATCATAAACTTCTAATTCAAAGCTGTGAAACTATTTCAACTGCTTTAGGTGATGGAGCGTGCTGCTAAAATGTTATTATTTCTGTCCTCAGACTTTGGGGGCGTCCGACCAGTCCAGCCAGGCCGGGGCCTGCCTGTGAGGAGTGTGTCTCTGGACATGAATGTGTCCCCTCAGCAGCCCTCATTACAGTACCCCATAAGGGCCACAAGCCCATACACTCTTATGCAGCAGCAGCAGCAGCAGCAGCAACAACAACAGCAGCAGCAGCAAGGCATGGTGGGAAGTCATGCCATGATGCCCAACCAGGCCGGTATGGTGAACGCAGGTAGGTGTGGCAGTTGTTGTGGCCTGTCTTGAGTCTGTGTGTTGCTGCCTTTGTTCCCCACTGGGGCCTTTAATAAAGAAAGGAATCCATGTCGAGATGCTTGTTCAAACAAAATGTATTTAACACTGTACATTAGATTAGAGTGACCAGCAACAGAGCACGAGACCTCTCTAGAGGTGCTCTCACATACAGTGTCCTGGAAACGGCTGTTTTCATAAGATACAAAATATTTCCAACAAAACAAAACTCCAATCACTGAGGTTAGAAAATTCCCAGTAACATCATGAAAAACTTCTGAGTCTGATAACTATATACTATATAAGATATTATAAGCTATAACAAACTGAAAATAATATTTCTAACCGCTTGCATTCAATTCCGAACTAAATTCATTTCAGCAAATCATTTGAGGATGTTTGTCCAGTTTGACATCACTATCTAATGTCAATCTTTTTATTTTTATTTTTTTATTTATTTATTTATTTTTTTTTACTGTTTTTTTCTGTTATGCGTGAGATCTTTTTGACAATGTCACAATTATAAAAGCAGAATTTGAAGTAAAATGAAATTCTTCAGAAAGATTGCGTCAACACTAGAAGTTCTTTCCCAACTCTGAGGGAAAGACCTCTTTCCGTACGTCTGTGCATCTCTTTCACCCTACAACATATGTCATAGCACAGTGACTCACTTCCTGTGACAGGAAATAGTCCCCCATACCGTCACTCCCACGTATTAGTCGTCGTCAAACATATCCCAGCGCTGCATAGTTTTCGTTTCACTCTGATGTTGTGTCACAGAGGCAGAGAACATCCACTGAAATCCGTTTGCTCTTGCAGGACTGATGGCTGCAGGTGGTCCGCGGCCAGGCATGCAGCAGCAGGAAGGCTGGGTGGGCTCAGCTTCTGCCCCTCCTCTGGGAGCCTCCGGCCCGGGGCAGCAAAGTGCCATCCAGGGAAGGATGGGACCCGGCGGTGCTCCCATGAGGCCCAACAGCCAGCCAGGGCCCCGGGCGATGCTCCAGTCCCCGATGATGGCCAGTGGTGAGAGCACGGCCTACCACAGAAACACAGGCTACCCTGGGTTTTATATGCAGAAACTATTTGCAGATCTCATGCTGACCAAACAATAAAGCCAATCCCTCTCAGAATTTAACTGACTAAAGATGTCAATATGGACATCCAGAATAAAACATTTTAACGTCATGAATATCATATCTGAAGTGACAGATACGGTCCATCTCAAAACCTTTGGTGCTGATAAGTGTAAAGGAATGCCACCTTGTGGTTAGCTGTAGTACAGCACTTAATACAGGAATGTAACATCTGATCCAGAACTTTGGTCCTGGCTGTTCCTATGTTTCAGAGAAAATGGGCCAGTTTTTCAGTCTTCTTGGTTTTCACCCGTATGTAATAAAAGAAAAACTGTGCTGACTGTCTAATATTTTGACTTAATTTCTTTCATTTTCTTCTCCCTTTTTAGCCCAACCTGATATGGACATCAGTATGGTCAGCCACCATTTCTCCCAACAACAGGCTCCACCCAACCAGACAGCCCCATGGCCAGACAGCATGATGCCGATCGACCAGACAGCGTTTGTAAACCAGAGCAGGTAAGCTACAAACTACCATTAAATGTTATGTCGGGCATCAGTACACAAAATAATATTTACATTTTCATCAAACATACTTATATCAGACCAACAATTAAAAAAAAAAAATTAAAATTAAAAAAAAAGGAAGTCAAGGTGTGTGCTCTTCACCTAGGCCGACACCCCAAGATGATTTACTGTGTAATACGGTACTCAGCTCAGGTGATGGCAGTGCAGTAGATGAGGGGGTGCTGATGTCCCAGCTGTACACCGCACTAAAGGACTTTGATGGCCTGGAGGAGATTGATCGTGCTCTGGGGATCCCTGCTCTGGTAGAACAGGTGAGATCTCCATCCCTCCTGACCTACATCATCGCAGTCATTCATTATTGCTTTTCACTGATGTCTCGTTATGATTCTTAATGGCTCTACATCTGCCTGTGTCAGAGCCAATCACTGGAGCCGGACCAGTTCCCCCAAGACCCCTCCATGATGATAGACCAGAAGCCCCCAATGTACCCCCAGCAATTCGGCCCCCCACCATCCCACATGGCGCAAAGGGGCTACCCTGGCGCTCCCATGCAAGAGCCAGGCTTCCACCCCATATCTGCCCAGATGGGTCCACGGCCGGGTTACCCAATGATGAGAATGCAGGCCCGGCCCGGACTCAGGCCGGCCGGGGTTGTCCCTAACCAGCCCAACACACTACGACTGCAGCTCCAGCACCGGCTGCAGTCCCAGCAGGTACACTGGCACCCGGACTGTCCTGACACTGCTGGAAGTGATACTGTTCATTGATTCTTGACTCTGATGTAACATCACTATTTGATCAGCAGCCGTGTGATTGAAAATACATGGAAGTTGTGTAATTGTCCTTGAGGTTGACATTTTGGCAGCTCTTCTACGCACACAGGAGTTAGTCTACCTGCCACCTGCAGTAACATTATGTTGGACTGAAATTTTGCAATTGAAAAGATGAGTTAGATCCATTTAATGCAATCATTTTTATATTATGTGGCGTAATTTAATATAATCCACATCTCCTTTATGATACTAATTGTATTGATTGTTTTTTGTGTTCTTATCTATTGATTAGTTGTAAATGAGAAGTATGTTTTAAAAAGTAAA
Organism: Embiotoca jacksoni; assembly: GCF_022577435.1. Lineage (NCBI taxonomy): Eukaryota > Metazoa > Chordata > Actinopteri > Embiotocidae > Embiotoca > Embiotoca jacksoni. The sequence goes on from NW_027185307.1 coordinate 12,441,895, forward strand.
TGAATATATGGATTTCAAAAAAATCTAAACTGGTGTACATGTGTTTGTATTAACCCAATTCATGTCTCTTGTCCCCGCAGAACCGGCAACCAATGATGACTCAGATGAGTAGTGTGTCAAATGTGAACCTACCTCTTAGAGCTAATGCTCCAAACCAGGTGCATCATCACTATCATTACATAATCTGTCTGCCCAGACGTTTTGTTCTGACTGTAGGTAGTGTTTACCTGATGGCTCGCAGTGGATTGTATTATTTCCGTGTTATGACGCGCATGTAGCCGTACGTGTTGTAGCTCTATGACACTTGTTCATTCTTCTGCCCCCCTGTGCTTACACATCATACCTCTCCCTTCCAGGGAACCATCAATGCTCAGATGTTGGCACAGCGTCAGCGGGAGCTACTGAGCAACCACCTGAGACAGAGGCAGCAGCAGCAGCAGCAGGTGCAACAGGCCCAGCAGGTCCAGCAGCAAAGGAGCATGGCCATGAGGGCCCAGGGCCTCAACCTGCCTCCCAACATGGCTGCCGGAGGCCTGAGTAACCCCCGGAACCCCCAGGCCAACCCCCAGCAGTTCCCCTACCCGCCCAGCTACGGTACCAGTACAGGCCTGGCCTCGTCACCTCCCCCCTCCAGCCCCTTCTCCTCCCCTCTCTCCCCCAGCCTGCCCTCTCTCCCCCCGAACCCTCAGCTCCACCTGCATGGCACCTCCTCCTCTTCCTCCACCTCCTCCTCCTCACAGATGATGATGGGAAACACAAACATGATGGGCGGACAGTACGGGGCTGTACTCAGCCCCCAAATGCAGCACAGTGCCTTTCAGTTTCCCAACTCAGGTACTGCTCCCACACCCCAGCCAACCACACACTTCATCCTGACAACCTGTGTGTGTACGTGTGTATGTGTGTGTGTGTGTGTACGTGTGTACATGTGTGTACGTGTGTGTGCGTGCGTGCGTGCGTGCGTCAATGTTGATGTGACAGCATCACATGCTTTTTAGAAACGGCAATCATCTGATTTGTAATGTTATGTACTGATGACTGCATTAATCAGCTGCCACCGAAGAACCCAAATCATACCGCATATTTTAGCCCTCCGTTTTAGAACGTGTGAGTAGCTGTCAGTAAGTGTGATCATACCGTATATTGTCATTATTTTTGTGCACTACCCAAAATGGTGTCCTGTCTGTGCACTCTTGCTCCAGCAGAGGGCACCAGGAGCTCAATAATTCAAGCTTAACTGGGGCTAAACACTTGACACCCGACTCTAAAGACTGTGGCCAGGAAGAGCAACAATCACAGCTGCACCCTGTCAGTCTGACAGCATGACGTGTAATCTGGGGGGGGGAATCTATAATCTGGTCTATTGACATGTTTCATTTATCCTTCTGTTAGAGATCATTTCTCTCTTTCCCCTTTTCTCCCAAACCATTTCCTCATCCCCTTTCTTCCTTGTCCATCGCCTGTTTAGTGCTAACATGCATGTAGGAAATATAAACTGCTTGTCAATAACCCCGAATGCAGACTGGGACGGTCTCCAGTCACACGACTCGCCAACACGTGCTCATTCTCCCGAGATAGTTTGTAAACGTCTGACTTTATGTGGCATGTTTTGTGTAAATGACATGGACTCGGTACACTGGTTCGTCGTTGAGCCCCTGCGGGTCGGGTCCGGCTGACCTCTGTTGATACATCCACTGCAGGTATGAGCCAACAGGCAGACGGAGGCTTTGGAGGTCCCGGCACACCGCAGAGCCCCCTGCTTTCTCCCCGCATGGCGCACACGCAGTCCCCGATGATGCAGCAGGGCCAAGGAAACGCTGCTTTTCAGGGTTCCCCTGACATGAATGGCTGGCCGCAGGGCAACATGGGAGGCAACAGGTAGAGATAGCTGCTTACTCCCAAATACGTTTGACCTGGTTATATGCAGATTCCGTTTAACTTGCACCTTGTAAGCGTATGAGTTCTTCTATTTTTTTTTTTTTTTTTTTTTTTCTATAAGTATTAAAGTATCAAAGAGAGCCAGTGACACTTGTTTTTACATTTTATTGGTACGCTCAAACAGGAGCTCCTGTTAGCTAGTTTGGAACACTTTTGATGACGTCAATTTGACTTTGCACTCGGTCTCAGGCTTTAAATAATGTAAAGAACTGCTCAGGTTCGAATAGACTTCATCCAGACTCGTCCTTTCCTTTCTGCAACCATACCAACATCTCTTGAGTTTACCTGACTCTCGCACCTTCCTTGCTTTTCCTCCACAGTATGTTCTCCCAGCAGCAGGCGTCGCCGCAGTTCACCCAGCAGAGTAACAGCAACATGTACAATGGCAATGGCATGAACCTCAACAATGTCTCCATGGCCACCAACATGGCAACCAGCAGCATGGGCCAGATGGCCGGACAGATGAGTGTAACGTCCATGGCCTCAGGGCCCTCACCCACTTTGCCCTCCATGGGACAAGAACAGGTAAATTCCCTGAGACCGATCCCAACACACTGCGAGCTTTTAGAACTGGCAGAATTGACAGAATTCAGCTTCAGGAAGATCTCTCTTGGCGTTGTGAAGCGTTACACAGTTGGGGCGTGGCTTAGACCAAATTAGAGGTTTTCAAGTGGTCCAGTAACACCCTCCGGTTGTCCCTTCGCAGTGGCCCCTGTAGAAACATAAGGCTTTCGGAGTTTAAGACTTGGAGGTTAACAAAATGGAACCCTTCCAGTTTTACGCAGGAATCGGGAGACCTAGAAAAACACTAAAAGCTTTGTCTTCGCTCTGTCCACTCCCGACTGCTTATGTCTGCATTCGTCTTATCGTCAGACCCTAAGTGTTTGGGCACACTTACCGAACGGCCGCGCTAGTGAATAATTTACTCGGCAGTACACGCAAGTCCTCTTGCTGTAGTTCTGCTACTTGACTTGAAGTTAGAGGACAGTGATGTAATTAGCAGCGGGCACTTCAGAGCCAGACCATTTAGACTGTGTAGACGTTACCGTATGACGGTTCGGAGGTCGGTCCGTCTGTCCGGACTTTGGACTCGCAGCACAGAAAACTCGACTCCCTTAAGATCCGTTCAACCTACATGCTCTCCAAACTCAAAACGAGGTGCAATCGAAAAGTTCAGAGACTGTTCCTGTTGTGCACGAACGCAGCGCAGCGATGTGCGCGACAAACCGGAACTTTGTGGAGCGACTGTTCCGAGTCACGCCGCTTCGTCAACATCGACACCCGGGTAACGCATTTTTACCAGCGCGTGTACGATTTTTGCTTTCGGACCTTAAACCTGAGCGGAGAGCAAAAGTAAAATATGTCAAAATCTGCAACGGAGACCCTGGAAAAGTTTATTTTTTTTAAAGCCTACGGCAACGAGTGAGTCGAGGTGTTTCGATGTGGCATTATTGGCCCCGAGTACAACGCCGGAGCGTCGGGTCGGGAACAACCGTCCGGAGTTTTTCTTCGACATTTGCGCGGGTTGTGCTCCGTGAATTTGTTTCAACGTCGGGTTCCACCGTGACGTTCGGAGGACAAAAATTTGGCGCAAACGACAATGGATCACTGCGTTGCTGAAGGCTCACTCTCTGAACTTTTTGATCGGCACCTCGTAACGCGATTTGTCAAGACGACAAGTCACTTCCACTCGCTGCTGGAACGTCTTCACTTGGGCCGCACTCCGTTCCCGGTGCTCGTTGTTCATTTAATGCCAACCGAGTTAATCCTTCTTCCTTTGTCTCACTGGTATTATTAGCTTGGTATGTGGGATGCACTGTTGTTGACCATGATGCTTTTAAGCCAATTAATGGCCATGAATATTTAACCAAGGTGCTGCTGTTTGATTGTCTGCACTTCAGACTGTTGTAACGCACCAGTATATCTGTCACCTGATTTACTTCCCTTCCAGGATTATACAAAAATATTGGCACTTAGATTATTTCAATTATTTACTGTTTGGCCATTAGTGCAGGCGTTTGTGTTTTTTTTTTTAGATGTGCTGGTGTGCTCCTGGATGTTTTTTTTTTTTTTTCTAATTGTTTATCGTCTTTTTGCAAAAGTGGCTGATTTTACTCCTGACAAGTTGAAGTCAACTTGAGCTGTGGCTTTATTATATGGCCTTTTCACGTTGTGACCTATTGTGTGTTGTTTCCCTGCAGAAATACTGTTGACCCTCATGGAGCTCTTAACCTGAACCTCAGTGATCGGCTGGTGCAAGGAGCGCGTCGGCCCTTTAAGAATTAGAAATGCAAACGTGTAACCAACCGACTGCCCCTTGAACCAGCCATGGCCGTGCCCTGACCCCCCTCCTCTCCCCAGCCCATGTTTGCCGTCTGTCCGGCCGGGCTCCAGCCCCGAACAGACCCCGGGAGTGTGTGTGAAGAGGGCTTGGGGAAGGATGGCGGATCTCTGTCCAACATGCCTAACCCTCCCGGAGGAGAGCCTCGTGATGAGCCAGTCTATCTGCCTGTCCAGCTGCATTCACCGTAGTGTGACTTACTGTAGGCCTCCTGGTGGGGTACACTGACTTAAGGGGGCAGCGGTGGGTGGGATCCTTTTTGTTCTGATGAATGTATTCCTCTCAGTGGACAGCGGCCATTTACAATCTCATCTCAAAAATGACGTACACTGATTTTTCTTTTACCTTTTTCTCACTCGTTTGTGACATTTCCACATATAGTTCCAAAATGGCAGCAAAGACTCCCAAGTTTCGTTCACAATTATGGATGGAGCTCAGACACTTAGCCGGTTTTGCCTTTTTGCTGTTCTTTTATTTTATTATAATTGTTGTTATTTTAGTTTCTTTTTCTTTTTCTTTTTCCTTTTGTGAGAATTAAGATGTAGAATGAAGATATGGTGGAAAAAAACTGATCTTGAAAAACACTGCAGAAGAATGGTTTGAGTGGAATGGTGAATTCTATGGTTAGACTAATTTAGTCAAGAGGTTTATATAGTGTATTAAATTAAGTTTTATTTTTCTGTATAGATTCATTTTAATTATTGTAGATGATTCTTTATCCTAGTAGCAAGAAGAAAAATATTTCTAAAAGTGTGAAAGAGGCACTTTTTTTTTATAATTTTAACAGTAATGGTTATATTCTTTCTGAGAAGATTCTTCTATTAACCTGAGTAATGGATTATACTTTGGTCCTGTAGTTTCAGAAGATGTCAAAATCAAATGTGGTTTAAAAATGAATTACAGAGATTGTACATACCAATAAGTAAAACATTTTCTTTCCTATTTATTTTATTCCTTTGGGTTTCGGTTTTCCCAACCTGGTCACGACTGCCTCTCGAAGCAGAGCAGTTCTATTTTTTTTTTTTTTTTTTTTTTTCCTTTTGTTGTTTTTTTTTTTGTTGTTTTGTTTTTTTGGGGGAAGTGGAGTGGGAACCTTCACATTCTGATGTTCTGGTACGATGCAGACCGGGGTGCGGGTGGGAGGTAGGGACGGGTTGTAAAGTGGGTGTGCTGTGTATACAGTGTACAGATTATCGCTTGCTTCTCTGCCTTTAGCATAGAACACAACGGAAAAACAAAAAAGGAAAAAAAAACAAAAAAAACAACAACTATCAATTCAACACAGCCATACAGTAACTCAAAAACGTATAAAAAAGTGTGCTTTCTATGTTGTCTGGAGTGGAAAAATGCTTCATACAAGCTGCTAGGTGCAAACTGTTCTGGTGTGATGTAAACAAGCAATAACAATTACTTGAGAATCTCTTGGGGTTTTTTGTGTTTTTGTTTTTGTAATTTTTGTACAGTTTCCTGAATAAAAAGGACACATTTTTGCTCCGCGTTTGGATGCAGTATTAAACACAGTTTTTTATTGCAGTTTGTACCAAGAAAGTCTACATTCTCACACACCCACACACACACACACACACACACACACACACACACACACACACACACACACACACAGCGTTCCTATTAGATTATGCAGCATTGGCTGAGACCCGGAGAGGGAGGTAGTTTGTGATCCCCTATTGACCTCTCTGCCTCCAGCCATTCTTCTATAGCAGAGGTCAGAGTTAAGACTGCACGGTTCACCAGACCTGCTCTGACAGACACTTAGCCATATTTTATGACCTCAGGCAGATAGTTCAACTATAAAGTGTTGGGTGATGACATGCTGTTCTTGTGCCCCGGTAGGGGTTCGGTTTGACCTTCACAAGATCTAAAAAGCGAGTCATCCTCTCTAACCTCAAAAGTAGATTTTTCCTCAACAACAACAACAACAACAAAAAAAAAAAAAGCAAAAGTTTTTATATCGACTATTTTAACCCAGGACAGACTGAGCAAGCCAAATAATCGTCACATTTTAATTGGATTTCTGAATTCTATTCGCTTTCTTTTTCTTTTCTTTTTTTTTCATAGCAAGCGACCACTCGTTGGTTAGTACGCTTCGAGGCCCACAGAAAACAGGAAATTATACGATGATGTCACTTAACAGGGTCTGATGTAAGATGTTGCAACACAAAAACAGGAAAAGAATCATTCTGAATGTATTGTCATTAAAGGCCTAAGGATGTGATTGAAGGTGTTTCTTGTCAACATGTTGACAACGTGGTGTTGCAGTGACACCGTGCTCTTCTCAGCATTTCCAAAGTTGCTCATTGTTGCTTCTTTTTTTTTTCTTTTCTTTTTTTTATTAAGTTCTGTATGAAATTTGAAGCTGTAGCACGTCAACTTTGGGACGAAGGAAGTCTGCATTAACAGTTTGGTTGTCCTGCAGGTGTTTTGTTGTGGGCCTACAGGAGATCACACATTTTTGATAAATGCCTGTTTTGATTGTAAAATACAGTCGTTCAGAAAAAGAAAAAAAAGCCTTTTGAGCCATTTTAAAGGAGGATTCACAGCCCTTTGCAAATTTCCAAAGAGTGTCAAGATTTTGAAATGACTTAAAGCCATGTGGTAGCAGTGCATTTTTTTTGTTGTTTTTGTTTTTTTTGTTTTTTAGCATTTATAATGACAGGTGCAAATAAAGGTTTTTGCCCCTCCACAAATATCCAGGCTTTGGACCCACTAAACAAAACTATTTTTTTTTCTCTTAACTTATGCTTTTGAAGAACTTTAAATGCCCTTTTGTATTGTCTGCCAATTTCTTAGAGCTAAGATGCAACCTTGAAATGCTAAAAACCCTAGCATAATGCCTTAGATTTCGTCCGTTCTCGTTCTTGTACATTACACTGCTGTCTGTATAAATTTGTATAGTGACTTGTGTACAATATTGAATGGGTGCATCATTGTTCAACTCTTCTCAGCTGCTGGAGACTCTGTCACACTTCATTGCTCTCTGTTTCTGTGTTGGGTTGAAGACTTTGTTCTTTTATTTCCTCCCCCCCCCCCCCTCTCAGTTTGTATGGAAAAGATGATACATAGGGATATTGAAGCAATATGTAAAATACTGTATGGACTCTCTGAAGACGGCTTACTGTTGTGTTTTATTTGATCTGCATTGTTCACAGGAGTCACTGTATACCCGCATCGATCTTTGTACCCCTAGTGTGTGTGTGCGCGTGTGTGTGTGTGTGTGTGCGTGTGTGTGCGTGCGTGCGTGTGTGTGTGTGAGCGTTTTATGCAAAATTAGATATACAAGAGAAGTTAAAACCACAGTTATGCAAGTTGTGAACTAATATGGCTTCGCTGATGCTATTTGCCTTGTAAATAAAGAATTCTGTTATTGCATTATTTAATCACAAGCCTCTTATTTCATGTGGTTTGAGAGTGCAAAGAGATGAAAGTTGTGTCCACCTGTACTTTTTCAACTGATAGAAATACGCGAAGAAGAAAGGGTTTCGTTTTTTTTTGATTTCCAGAAACATCATGGGATTTATTTATCTTTTTTTTTTTATAAATATACCAGACGACAAGTTGAAGAAAGAAGTCCCACATTAATAATAAGCTAATGTGAAAATGCAAGCGGTGATAAGCGGGCCCTCACGCGCTGCACGTTGGGGTCCGCATATTCCCGATTGCAGTTTTAATTTTTTTTTTCTCGATCTCACTCCTTATTCTTCTTAAAAAAAAAAAAAGAAAATTGGCTTTTTTTTTGGCGCCTTTAACATCTTCAAAAACTCTTTTTAGGGGGGGATAATGTTTGTGGTAATTCGGACGGAACTCCAATAAGATTTAGACGCACATTTTAATTTTTGTTATTGATTTTTATTTTAGTTTTGTATTAGTTTTTTTTTTTATTATTTTGTATTAGGGTTTTGTTTTGTATTGTTGTTGACCGTGGGTTTGGTATTAGTATGACTGCATTCACAACGCAAACCCGAACCCGGGCGGCTTACCCTTAGAGGGACTTGCCCTTCGTGAACCGTTGTGGTACACCGTGTGGTACAACGTTGTGGTACACCGTGTGGTACAACATTGTGGTACACCGTTGTGGTACACCGTTGTGTTACACCGTGTGGTACACCGTGTGGTACACCGGTGTGGTACAACGTTGTGGTACACCGTGTGGTACAACATTGTGGTACACCGTTGTGGTACACCGTTGTGTTACACCGTGTGGTACAACGTTGTGGTACACCGTGTGGTACACCGTTGTGGTACACCGTGTGGTACAACATTGTGGTACACCGTTGTGGTACACCGTGTGGTACACCGTTGTGGTACACCGTGTGGTACAACATTGTGGTACACCGTTGTGGTACACCGTTGTGGTACACCGTGTGGTACAACATTGTGGTACACCGTTGTGGTACACCGGTGTGGTACACCGTTGTGGTACACCGTTGTGGTACAACGGTGTGGTACACCGTGTGGTACACCGTGTGGTACAACATTGTGGTACACCGTTGTGGTACACCGTTGTGGTACACCGTGTGGTACACCGGTGTGGTACACCGGTGTGGTACACCGTGTGGTACACCGTTGTGGTACAACGTTGTGGTACACCGTGTGGTTTGGTCTATTAGCATGACTGTACAAACCCGAACCCGTGCGGCTTACTTAGAGGGCCTTGCCCTTCGTGAAACATGTGGCTTACCCTTACAGGGACTCGCCCTCCGTGAATCGTGTGTAATACCTGAGCGTGTCTTCAAAAGGTCGTTTCCAACTGTGAAGCGGCGTCGCTGGACTATCTTCGGCGCCGGAGGTGAACGATTTGCGGCAGGAGAAAGTTGTTTGACGGAGTTCACCCAGAGCTTTCAGTCAACCGACAGTCTGGTTAACTCGAGAGGTGAAAGATTCGACTTCACCGAGGTTGCTATTAATGGTTCAAATTCCACCTGTTGGTGGTGATTCAACTCCAGATTATGAAAAAAAAAAAACATCATACTATAGCAAAAAGTCACTTTTGGCCGCCACGCCACGGGCACGACGATCGCCGAAAACAAATTCTTTTGATATATTTGAATTCCAAAGATGGAAGACTAAATTTCAAATCGGTCCGACAAAAATCTTTAGCTTTAGACTTCCTGATGAGTTGACGTAATGGTGCATTGGAACTTTTTTTTGTACAATCCCGGTGTGGTACACGTCCACCGAATTTTGTGCATGTCGGTAAATGTAGCTGCCGGGGCATCTCTTTAGGGGGCGCTAGCGAGCCAACTGGCCACGCCCACTCACTACTTTTCCGCCGGGAGAGACACGTGTACCAACTTTCATGAGTTGTTCAATATGATAAAGCCTCCAAAAATGCAGTTGTTTACGGAAAATAGTAATGACGCGGAATCTTAATTCCTTGAAGAACAATAGGCCCTAATTATAATTTGTTTAGGTAAATATAAATCATTAGAAATAGCATGAAAATGATCATCTTTATTATCAAACTTATTACAGATTTCTTCAGAAATGTTTACTTCAGTTTTTATTGGAAGTGAAAAATTAAGTGTTTTATATACATAAATTAATGTGCAGGCCTTTTTTTGTTGTTGTTGTTTTCTGTTTTTGTTTACCAGCTTAAAACATACCAGAATTTACCTATAGCCTTGCAACGTTCACCCCCGGAGGAGCTTTAATACAAAGGGCCACAAAACTCAACAAGAAAATGCCTTTTTTTTTCTCTTTTTTTTTTAAACACAAAACAATGGTACACTAAAATAATCAACAAACTCGATGACAAACAGGAAAAATTCTAATTATTGATTGAGATTTTTTTTTTTTTTTTTTTTTACAAATTTTGGAGCATGTGAGAGAAAGATAAATGCTTATTTGGACCACTCTTTTCTCTCCTTTAAGAAGACATCCAACAAATATCTACTCCACCGGGGTCCCGCAGATAAAATCTTATTGTGTGTGTGTGTGTGTGTGTGTGTGTGTGTGTGTGTGTGTGAGACTGAGGCGGTAGAGGGGGGGGGGGGGTTCTTCGTTTGGAACCTTTCTCAATCGGCCTCATTGTGGCAGATAAAGCAGAACCTGAAGTTAACGGTGGGTTGTGCCGGCCTTACAAAACGTATTCCTGTTGGGCATTGAGATGTATGAGGCTGAGCTTCTCCCTTGGCCAATAGGATGGAAGGAGCTGGGAAGCATCTTCAGCGGACCTGGCTGCATGCAGGATAGGTTCCCTCAGATGACCGCAGACCAACCCACGGACACGGAGGTCTGAGCAACGGACGTCCGCTCTCGAGTTTAGACAGACTTGCTGCTCCGGGCTGCCTGCAGCATAATTTGGGAGATTTTTTTTTTCCACAGCGTCTCGAGTTCGCCGAAGGAGGTGGTTCGGACCGTGTTCTGCGGGAGTGACGGAGGAAACTTCGCTGTGAAACGAATCTGCTTTATTTCAGAAGGTAAGCTGCTTTTCCATGTCCTGAAAACTTGGAAACATCCGATTGCTGTATGTTTATGAAACGACACTGTGTATGCGACTCACTGATTTATTTGGACTATTTTTTTTTTTATTTTTTTTTACGCGACTCCTACTTGTAGCTTTTTATTTGTACATTTTTAAAGCATACATTTGGTCCAGGAACGTGTTTTTCTTCTCCTTCATGAGATCAAAATTACGCACGGATCGTGACGCACTCTTTTACCCTCTTTCCTTTTTCATTTCGCTTCTTTATTTTTAAATTATTGCACGGTAATTGAACGAGTCCGTAAAATGCTTCATTAATGTTTGACCTCTGCTCTGACCGACTGTTCTTTAATTAGTGTCATGACCCTGATTTGTCCCTCTATTTACTGGCTGATTGGTAAACGGTTCCTAAAAAAACACACACATGTTCCAGCCGGACACTGATGAACATTTGATGTGGGTGGGTGGGTGTGCGTGACATCTCGGCTGGAAATATTGCAAAACAAGCTGTCCGATTTCACTGCGGATATCTCTCCATCTCCTGTAATAGCTTTGTTTGATATTTCCTCAAAATGTTCATCTGCAACAGTCAAAAAAAATAATTGAATTGAATTTACAGCTTATTATTCTCTTTGTTATTTACAACTTCATATCATATTATTTAGTTTATTTAGGCTATGTTTGAGGGTTGTCCAATGCATTCCGCTACATATTCTGTTTTTGGGTGCATATTTTGTCTTTAGAGTAAGTATTTCAGGTGTGGTCAACTTTTTTTTTTTGATGTCATGTTTCCTTTTATAGATTTCTTGCATTAAACTTTGATAACCCCCCCCCCCCACACACACACACACACACACACACACACACACACACACACACACACACTCACACTCTCTCCCACTCCCCCCACCCCCTTTCTCTCTCATCCACAGAAGGACACACCGCCAGCTCCATTTGAACCTTTGCTTCACGTGATGTCGGTGTCCCTGTCCAGCATCCCTGTCATGCTGAAGGACAAGAGCTTCCAAGCCAACATGCTAAAGGGCAGTCCCGCCCGGGGCTTCTACCCGGCCCCTCTCCCGGGCCCCCATCACTGCATGGACTTCTTCCAGCGGACGCACACCCTCCTCCACCCACTCAAGTCCCTCGGTCGCCTGGTGTCGGACACTCACGCCTCCCTGCCGCTCGGCCTGCACGGCAGGGGCCCTCCGTTCCTCGGCCAGGGCGGCCACGCTGCCGCGGTCCTTCACGAACACGTGTTGAGCGCCTCGGGCATCCCGTATCTGAGCCAGATGTTGCCCGGACACCCCGTGTACTCCAAACCAGAAGAGCTGGCTGCCGTGGTGACCGAGCACGCCGCCGGTCCGCTGTCCTCGGACTTCAGCAGCCCGTCCAGTGAGAGGTCTTTAACCGCCTCTTGCTCCGCCAACACTCCGCCCAAGCAGAGTTTGTTTCGGCTCCGCTGCGCAGACCTGTCGCCCGTCAAGAAGGGAATGTCGTATAATTTCAGCGAGGACGACCTGTTCACGGTGCTCTACGGTTACTCCGGTGGGCGGGAGCGCAGCGTGGGTCACGCGATATCAGGGCTGAACCTGCCTGAAAACTCAGGTGAGACTCCGGTTTATGGGCGATGGATTAAATGGCTGCATTCTCTATTTTGGTTTGGTGTGTCTTAATAGAGGATAGGAGCTACATCACTAAAAAAAATGTCTATTAAAAAAATAATAATACATATTTATATAAAAAAAATAATAATAATAATTATAATACTGCTTTGGTAACCGTCAGTAACTATTCAAATCCTCCTCACGCGAAATAGGCATTTAAAAACCCACAAGTTGAAATGCCCAAAGTGTTCATTTGTGTTGGTTTTCATTTCAGTTTCTAATTCGCACATCCTCCCGCTGGACAAAGTAACGCTGGAGCTTCCGGAAGGCGAGCCATTTCAACTTTCTATCGCCTCTCACCGCGTACTGGACCGCGTGCTTACAAGGGCCGAGTTGTGAAACTGCTCTGACTCTTTGTGTTGCAGGGTTAACCATCCTCCGGGCAGCTTGGGGAAACGCTTCCCACTGTGGAGTTTTCACAGACAAAAGCAACGTTCCCAAAGGCGCGCGTTTTGGACCTTTCCCGGGAAAGCTGGTCAACACCAGCGAGATCAAAACGTACGATGACAACACCTTGATGTGGGAGGTAAAAAAAATATATATATATATTTCCCGCCGTCCTGACGCAGTCTGCGAACTGCTTCCTGTTTTTGTAGCGCCCATCTTCACCGCCACTGTCCCGGTCCAGGTGTTCGAGAACGGCCGCCTGAGTCATTTTGTGGACGGCAGAGGGGGATCGGGAAACTGGATGTCCTTGGTGAAGTGCGCTCGTTTTCCGGAGGAGCAGAACCTGATTGCCCTGCAGGTCCAGGGTCAGATATTCTACGAGGCCTGCAAAGAGATCAGTCCGGGCCAGGAGCTGCTGGTGTGGTACGGAGACTGCTACGTGCAGTTCCTCGGGATCCCCCTCACGTTGAAAGACCCCAGAGAGGACTACAACGTGGTTCCGCCCACTGAAGGTCAGAGTTGAAACCCTACAGGCTCCTGCTTTTTTTTTTTAATCGTTTATCTTACCACCACGTTAAAAAAAAAAAAAAAAAAAAAACGTTGTTCCGTGTCTCCTCCAGATACCGGTGAAGGCTTCAAGTGTGACAGATGTGGGAAGGTGTTTGCGTACAAATACTACAGAGACAAGCATCTGAAGTACACGCGCTGCGTGGACCAGGGGGACAGAAAGTTCCCCTGCCACCTCTGCAAAAGATCTTTCGAGAAGAGGGACAGGTTACGGATCCACATCCTGCACGTTCATGAGAAACACAGGCCTCACAAGGTACCGCCGTGTCCCCTGCTTTTAGTGAAAGGGTGTCCACGCAAAACCCCATGACGTCGTTATGACATTACATCATGAATTGAGGTCGATGTGAAAGTTTTGCGTGGTGCTGAAAGAACAGCTCCCTACTGTGTGCTTCAGATTTGTATTTATTTAGGTCTGCAGTTAACTAGACAAAACAAAGCATCAACTCAAATATACCAACAGTTCGTTATTAAAAAAAAAAAAAACCACTGATTTATGTTTCTGATTTTCCAGCCACCAATTTTTTTTTTATATATATATATATAACTAATGCTGTTAGTTTTTCGATTTTTTTTTTTTTTTTTTAAGAAGGAAATCGGTCTTAAATGTATGCAACCAAAAAAAGAAAAAAAAGTGGGTCTTTTATCCAAAACAACTAATACAAATTTAAATAGCTTTCTTATATTTGCTTGATTTGCAGTGCTCAGTGTGTGGAAAGAGCTTCTCGCAGTCGTCCAGTCTCAACAAACACATGCGTGTGCACTCAGGAGAGCGGCCATACAAGTGTGTCTACTGTAACAAGGTAAGAAGCCTTTTTTTTTTTTAAATCCGAAAATAAAGTTTTCTATAGCCTGATAGTCTTTAGTTGGGCTCATGCAGTTTTATTTAAAAGTTATATAGCCTTCAAACCACAAGTATATTTATCGAAATAAATAGGCTACTTATCCTAAATATTTAGTGACATTTAAATTGGTGTTTGAGTTTGTTGCGTTGTTTAAAAAAAAAAAAAATTAAAATACGAAATGTGAATTTAGCGAGTCTTTTAACCGCATACGTGAGGCTTCGTAGCAACAAGAAAAAAAAATATATATATTTTTCAGCAATAACGGATCTTTCTATTGAGACTTTCATCTAATGGAAGTCTTTGAGGCTTTTATCACTCGTGTTTCCTCCTGCGGATACCGTAAGTGCAGGGACCTGCAGGTCTTCTACTGCTCCTCCTCGACTCTTTTTTTTATTTTTTTTTTTTTATTTTTTTTTTATAAACCAAGCCGTATTTCGGATCCATTTCGGGCTTCCTTGTTTCATGGTGCATTTGGCACGAGCCCCTCGTTATTGTTCCTCGCGGCGGGCCAGTTCCGCGGAGGCACTTAAATGCTAATTATCGCCAGATGTACACCCACCCTTTTGTGTTTGAGATTATACTTTTAATTTATGGCCCCAGAATGAGCAGAAGTTTTTTTGTTCTTTTTTTTTTTTTTTTTTTTTTTTTCTTCCCCTTCTATGTCGTCCCCTTTTTATGCGCCCTATAAGTACGTTTTGTTTAAGTTAATCCCCTTTCTCCCTATCGGGTCTACTTAAACAACAGGCCACGAGACCAGCGATTTACCCTCTTTTTTTTAAGGACCAGGTATCACTTCTGTGGTGATACAAAAAAAAAAAAAAAAAAAATCGAAATAGGCCTATTAACAAAATTAAAACAATTGACATATTTTTTTTTCATCTTTTAAAGTTAATAAATGGTAAAATTCAGTGTTTATAATGCTTTTTTTTTTCTCTCTCTCTCTAATAGCCACTTTAAACATAATTAGAAACGCCCCTTCAACTGCTTTCTGGCCCCTAAAAAAACCAAAAACGTTTATCTTTATGAATAAAAATTAAAAAAAAAAAATAACTAGAAAGGGAAAACGAAAACATTACACTCACTGAGTGTTTTAAAATTCTCCACTCTTTCAGGCCTTCACTGCTTCCAGTATTTTGCGCACACACATACGACAGCACTCCGGGGAGCGGCCCTTCAAGTGCAAGCACTGCGGGAAGGCCTTCGCCTCCCACGCCGCCCACGACAGCCACGTCCGCCGCACCCACGCCAAAGACAAGTCGCATCCGTGCGAGCTATGTGGAGTGTCTTTCCAAGACGAGCAGGAGCTGAAGCATCACATGAAAAGCCACAACAGTGAGCCAACTATGTTCATACAAGAAGGGGAGCTACAGGCCGCACAGCATTAAAGTTATATCTGTATTTACAGTTTTATTTCGTGAATAAGGTTGTTTTCTGAGTTGATACATAGATTGATCGAATATTGAGATGAATAGCAGTTAAATATATGTCAGACTAATAATCGCCTTTCCTATAATAAGGTAAATCCCTTATAATTTTATTATTGCTATAAAAGAGGGAATTGTGCATTATAATAGCATGATATAAATTAATGAATAATTTTCTATCTTTCTTTCTTTCTTTCTTTCTTTTAAATGTTCCTATGCTGCAGTTCGTTGCACGATAATGTTGGTTTCTTCGTATTCTTATTTATTTACAAGATTTTTATTTAAAAAGTAAGTACAGCAGGCTTAAAAAAAAGAAAAGAAAAGGTTCGGCTTTGAAATCTTATTTATTTGTGGCGTTATTTCCTTCCTTTCCAGACAGACAAACCTTGGACAGCACCGTTCTTACGCCCTCCCCGGAGAGCGGACTGCAGGAGGACTCAGAGTTTCCAGTGAAGGATCATCCAAAATTACAGACGAGTAACGGACAAAACTTTCCTTATTCCGGGTTAACAGTTTTAAATCCAGAATACCGGCCGTGGAAATAGGCCTCATTATGTTCAGTAAACTAATCTCATTCTGTGATATGACAATTATCATAGGAAGTCCATAGGCTACCTTTGTGGTGAGACCATGAGACATTAATAAGTAAGGCCTACAGTGAGATAGAGATAGAGAAGATCAATCTTGTGGGCTTTCTTTAATTCACTGCTGCATATACAAAATAAATTAAAAAAAAAAACAGGCCTATTTAAATAAGTACATGATCATTTAAATGTTAGTCAAATATGTCTACATCTATTTATATGAATATGTTGTGTGTTGTTCTGTGGCTTAAAGCTCTCACTCTGCAATAGTTTAGTGAGCCCAGTTATATTTCATAGTGCATATTATTATTATTATTATTATTATTATTATTATTACACTGGGTTTTTCTTGCCTCAACTTCCGCTTAAAAAGCAAATCATTTTTGTATCATTGTAGATCTAAGCATATTAATGAATAAAATAAATGTTATACCCTCTCAATTTATAATGTATGATCATATTTTTCACTGTAATGTGGGCCTGCAAAAATCAATCAAAAATGTCGTAGTTTGTCCTCTGAGCGTTCGCTTTTTCCCGATCAAGAATAATAAATCAGCGCATGGAAACAAGATGGTTGGTTTTTGGTTCATGTCTGATTTGGTCTTTGTTACAATCACAGCTGAGAAGGAATACATTGCTTAAAAACGAATTAATTGAACGGAAACTCCATTGGGCTCGTAATAAAAAGTGAGAACGACTAATGATTTTGTCACAATGTTTATTGCAAAAGGAACTAAAACCGAACATTTACTAATGTATGCGGATGTGTCTCGCCTCCAAATGTGTTATCAGTGTCCGCCTACGCAGTTAAATTAAGTATAAAATTGTTAAATAATTTAGACGACGCTACACTGAGGGTGCCCGCCTTGCATGGCTGCGTGCGTGCGTTCTTTGTATGGAACCTGTGCATTATGCATGCTGGTCCAGTTTCACATATGCACCAGTCCAGTCAAGGCATGTGTCCCTTAGTGTGCATCTGCAGTGATGAATTGGTGACTGCATGCTCACAGTAAAAATTAACAAACCCCACTGGAATCAAATCAATGACAGTGGAGTGAAGCTGTGAGGTGGCCAATCGCTCCTCACACAAAGGAGCTCGCCATGACTGACATCTGCCCTCACACTGTCACCGACTGTCCCACATGTGTTCCCCTGAGATCAGATAGATAGATAGAGAGAGAGAAAGAGAGATCTTGGAGAGTGTGTGTGTGTGTGTGTGTGTGTGTGTGTGTGTGTGTCATGTGTGGTGTTAAGTACCAATTGGCACTGGTGGTGGCAGCAGCATGGGTTCTGACAGGAGACACAGTGTCCAGTCTTTGTCTCTGTGCTCTATTATGTCACCTTTAACCTCTGGGTCACCATACTTCACAGTGAGGGCATGTAGTCACAACAACGCTGCAACTGGGCTCAGTGAGCGCCGAAACACGGGTTCAAGCGGTCGTAGAGGAGAAAGAAAAATCAAAAAGGGCGAGAAAGGGATTGAAAACACAAAATATCTTTCCGAAAAGCATGAAAGAAAAAAAAAAAATCAAAGTTTTTTTTTTTTTAGCCTAGATGATTTCTAATGTTGCGATGATATTGGAGTGATTGAGGGCTGAAGATTAGACTTTTTGCTCCTCTTTGCTGTACATCGTTCTGAGCTGTGTGCTCAGAGAAGGGCAGTAAACGCACTCTCCTCTCTGTTTATTTTCTGTAACGGATGGACAGCAGCCTTTGGGGTCAGAGGTCACAGGCTCACCAAATGTTTAACAGCCTCCCTCTTCCTTCAAATAGCCAAAATATAGATGCTTGAACAAGTACAGATCAACCTTCATTGGCCGTGCCCCTCCCATGTATACAGCCCCCGAGCCACCATGAAGGGGTCTGTTGTGAATAGAGGGGATACTCCCCTTTGTGGTCTTCCAGGAGCAAAGGGGTGGAGGAGACGGATGGGACAAGAAACAAAGACAAAAAGACAGACAGAAGGAAAAAAAAAAAAAGGAGAATGAGCTGTCAGAGCTGAGATACTGAGATTGTTAGCGTTCAGTGCTGAAAGACTGTTTTTTACTAGCACCTCCCTGATTGGCTGATTCAGGACTCAATGCTCCAGCATGGAAGAAGTTTTTTTTATCTAGGTCGTTTATACGGATTGATTTCACACTTAACCTCCTGGCAAGTTAACAGGGCCTCTAAAGAGCTATCCATCAGATTCATTTCTATATTAATGTGATATTAATGATAACAGCAGGGCAGTTTTATAGCTATGGTTGGCAGAGTTGAATTCCCTCTGAGGTTCCAGCAGGGGACCACAACTCTTTACAAAACAATGATAATGCCTTGATACGTTACACTGCTCAAATACGTCACCTAAATGCTGTGATTAATGAGTCATGTTTATTGGTATAAAGAGTAGAGTGCTGCTGGTGAACTATTCTTACAACTGGGGCCATCTCGTGCATTTAAATGTATTATCTCCTCTCCTCTCCTCTCCTCTCCTCTCCTCTCCTGTATTAGCTTCTATTGATTGCCTAATAGCTCTCAGTGTGTGTGTGTGTGTGTGTGTGTGTGTGTGTGTGTGTGTGTGTGATGTAGTCTGATGTTGAGGCCACAGCTCCAGACAGGCCTCAGACTTTAAGCTGAGTGGACTCATAAACTATAACCACACCAGCTCTGTCTGTCCATCTGTGCCTCAGTCTTCCTCAAACCACATGAAAAAAAGAAAACCAGTGATGATATAAACAAAGAAAAAAAAAAAAACTTGTTTTTCTTGTTGTAAATTCTAACACTTTATAGCTCACTGATGCCTCTCTGCAGTGGGCTTGATCATCTTTCTCCTCTCTGTCCTAATATGTAATTGTATTCCTATTTTATCTTCGTTTTATTCTGTTATTCTTTGTTGTACTTTTATATTTCTTCACCTCAACTGAAGCACTTATATTTACCTCTGCTTTAAAGACACTAGATTTGATGTGCAGCAGTTGAGATTGGAGGTAGATTTTCTTGGATTGTGTTTATCAGAATTTTTTTCTTTTCTAGTTTTGCTTTGTTGTATTTTTATCCAGCTTTATTGTGACATTAGGTTTAACCTGGCAGAGATTACAGTGGCATGTTATCTGTGTGACTTCTACCTTTAAAGAAACAGTAGAGTTAAGTTACTTTAGTTTGAATGGATCCACTGAACTGTGCCCCCCCTCCCCCTCTCCCCTCCACCCCCACAGTCAGGAGATGATCAGCTTGTGTCCTCCCATTCATGCCTCAGGTTGGAGCTGTTGTTGCCGGCCGCTGATTTCCACTGGGACGGTGGACAGTACAGCAGGAGACACACAGAGAGGCTCAGCAGCCTGTGCTGCTGCTGGCTGTATGAAAGGCAGATCAAACACTGTCTGCAAAGCCTCTCCATATTGTTCCTGAGTGTGTGTGTGTGTGTGTGTGTGTGTGTGTGTCTTCTAGGTGGGATTGATGCGTGAGGAGGGCAGATGGCCTTATCCTTCTCTGTGGGGGCTGGTGTGAAGTTCCACTGCGGTCCCACGGGGCAACATATTTGCCGACACACGCGCAAGCACACGCGCACGCACACGTCACAGCATGCCCCAAAGTAACCCATCAGAAGATGTACTGTATACCTGTGTTTAAAGTCTTAAGGAACTTATCCACATGTCTCTCTCTTAATCTCTGTATCTACCTGTCTGTCTTTCTTCACCAGTCTCCGTGAATCATCCATCTATCCGGCTCTAAACGATTAAATATCTATCTCACTTGTGAGAGAACTAAAAAAAAAGCATAGCCTTGCTCCTGTTTGAACTATTTAACCCCTGATGGACTGCTGGGTTTCTCTTTAGGCCAATTCATATGCAACTGTGCTGAAAGGAGCTGCTTTGCTTGTAAGGTTGACATCTGGCATTGTCATTCGGGATGTTAGAAAGTGTTATAGAGCTCATCTCCCCATGCATCGCGCTTTACAATAGTTCTCTGTGTGCTATTTTTGTGTCTTTATGCATGGGGCTTTTGTATGTACCCTACTGTTATTCCTTTGGGTGATGAAGCTCGCAGTAGGGTAGTGAGGAGAGGAACTACTGAAACGGTAACCCCCAGCTTCTTCCCGCTCCGTCACACTTTTCTGTTTCCACATCACCCCTCGTTTCTTGTTCCCCCTCTTCATAAACTGCAGGAAGTTGAAACCTTTTTCTAACAAAAACGCATGTCAACATTGTATATGTTGTTCTCTGACCGTGTAATTCCCATGTGACAGCCGCCTCACGGTGCTGGCCACCCCTGCTGTGTGAGGGTATTCTCAATCGAATGTTTCTCTCTGTGGGGTGGTGGTGTTGAAAGGCCCTGTGATGTCTGAAAACGGTTACTTTTTGGACAGTGGAGGCACATGCTGCTCGGACTATTGACTCAATGAAAAGGGACATACTCCTGCATTGCCTGCATAAATCCAATGATGTGAAAGTACCTCCAGGAAATTCTGAAATTTAAATAACTTGAATCCATTGGTCAAAAATGATTTCTGCAGGCCATTAAAGGTGCAGCTGACCATTTAGTAAATGTTAGATTTCCAGAGATCAGAAGGAGCCTAAGAATGTGTGCCTTCTATCAGTAAAAGAAGGACTGCATGTGTTGTTCCTGAGGGAAGGATTTACGACATATGGACACTGTATTCCGGCCACATGTGCCGTGCCCATACAAGGTGACCTCCCTGCCTCTAAAGATGTTTGCTGCTGGTCCAGCTAATCCTAACTAAGCTGTCCATTTAGATGAACACTCAGAGGGCAACACTCATGTATGGCAGACACAGAGGCCATGCTGTCCTGTCAAATAGAGATCTGTTTGCTTTCTTGCTGTTACTGTCTGATTGGGGGAGGAAAGGGGACGTGGCTTGTGTCTTTTATGTAAGAGGTAAAGATTTTGAGATAACCTTACACTGATTGTAATGCATACCTATAACTGTGGTTTGAGAAGAAGTTACAGAGCAAGAGAGAGTGGAGGAAGATGGAGTTGCCATCCCTCTTGGAGTGGATTAGCTAATAAGCACTCTTTGTCTTTTCCTCACCTCCCTTGTTCCCTTCATCTCCTCTTCGTGGAGAATACACAATCACCAGCCGCACAGGACAACCGATGATTGATTCCCCCATTGAGCGTCATGAGAGCACAGGAGTGGGCCTTACAGAGTACTATAACCCTGCAAACCAGTGACTACGTCTGCGTGTGTGACTACAAATCTACACATGCATGCCCATGAATGTGTTAATGTACGTGCACAGGAGGCCATGTAAAGATACAGCGATAGATGTTGGGGCAAGTCGACTACAAATTCAGCAAGAGCCGTCAGTCACATTAAAACCAAACAAACAGCACAGAGGCAAGGAAGGACAGCAGCTTTATCAGCTAGTTAGTTCCCTCCTCCTCTCATCACCTCCTCTGCCCCGCCTCACCCTCACTAATCACTGCAATAGTGCTGCTCTATTAACTTTTAGTCCGATTTGAGGAGCCAACAACACAGTTAAAAGAAGTTCGTGTGTGAGGCAGCAAAGAATTAAGTCCAGGACGTGTTTTAAAAGTCCGATTTTATAGAAACTTGAAATCATTTTCAGGTTTTAACAACCTCCTATATATGACCTTCTTCTGTATTGCTGCTATTCCACGACATGGTAAGACTCAACTCAACTGCACTCGCCTTTTTTTGTTGTTGTTGTTTTCCATCAGGCAAAAGTTTTGTATCGTACCTGCCACCTGGTACTTTTTTTTTTTTTGCTATCACTAATGTCGACGTTACAAGCTGGCTCAATCCCAGCCCACTGATTGGTCAGAGAGAATCCAACCTGGGATCACCGTAAATCATGTAATACATCTGTCAGATCACTAGAGGGCAGCGTGTCAGTGTCATGGCTTTGCCTAAGCTAGGCGTGTTATGTTTAGGGGGGGGGGGGGGGGGGGGGGGAAATGAGGGTTAGGCACAAAAACTACTTGGTTAGGATTACAAAAATATTTCTTTCAAAAAAAAAAATCTACATTACTGTCATCACCAACTCAAACCCTGGTCTCTTGGTTAAAGTGCGCTGTTTTGACCTGTGCCATTTGATGTGCGTCTACTTTGTAAATTGAGATGAGGCCAACCGTCACACTCGACTCCTCTCGTAGACTCGTGGGTGTATTACACGCTTCGGCATGATAGTGAGCTGGATTATTATCACTACATGAATCACTACGTCACTGCATCGTCATTGCGCAACACAGGACATCCGTCACAAACCCGCCACTGTTGGATCGCCAAGCTAATAAGCGGCCACAAGTTTTTCATTTACTTAACAACCCGGTTAATGGCAACCTGAAAATTGATCAGCATACGAGAGTCACGAATGCCATCCCTTTGATGTCCTCCATTGGTCTGGTATGAGTCGCGTTAAAGGTGATGTTATGGTATTTTAAAGTGCCGTCCAGTGGTGCCGTCGCTATTCCAACCAGCTAGACACAGGGGGTACTGTCTGCAGTGGTAAATAAAATCCAGAAAAGAACTCAATAACAGACATAATTAAGTCGAGTCCAGTTGATCTATACCGTGCAACAGAAAAAGCGGCTATTGATATTTCATGTTTTGCCTCCTGTAACCTGTGGTTTCTTGCAGGTAATGTTGAACGCCTCCTACCACCATCAGCTGACGAAGACAATCTGCTGCAAGCAAGCTCTTTGAAATGCTCCTGCCGCTGCTTGACATCCCAGACGGCATTACATCTTGTAAGGTATATTTTTTTTGTGTGACTCCTTAACATATCTGTCACACAGAAGTGCAAATCTACATTTCTTGAAAGCTAGCAGGACGTGATGCATATAGTTAGAGCTTTTATTGTCCGTTTCCTGTGGTAAACGGTGGCCGAAATCTAAATGTAACCATCGTCTGGCAAATAAATGAAATCTCATTGATACTCTTGTCAGGTGCCAGAAACAGGCCTGCAGCTCACATAGAAGCCAGTACAAACCCGTGTGAAGGTAAAATGTTTATCGGGGTAAATATCTTCCTTGCTTCCTTTGCCTTTTCAAAAGGTTATGCAGTCAATGTCGCTATCACAACTATACTTCTATTGTTCATGGGACAATTGACCGTGACCCCAGGCAGCTCCCAAAGGCCTGTGAGGTCAAAGGGGAGATGAAGCTAAAAGGCTCCAGCGTGCGGATGTTTAGCAGCTTCCTCGAGACCGGAATGACTGTTTAAGCACCTGATGCGTCGTGCTGGTGCCAAACATGAGCGAGTGTGAAGCTCACAGGTCTTAAACCTGCTCGTCCAGGAGTCAAGAGGCAATGATTCAACAGAAAGTCCACTGACAGTGATGGAGATGGAGGGCGAAGTGGGCACTGAGTTCACTACCACAGCTAAGAGTAGATGTACTTCTGTTAGGTGTGTCGTGCTGTGTGTGCATGTTCCTCAGCGCATTGTCTGTGCATGTCGGTGACTGCGCTGCTACGCAGGAAAATAGAGTGTCTCGGCCCCGGAGCCACAGCCGTCCACCCCACCCCCGACACTGAGTCGTGATGGCTTTTTAACAGTAGAGCTGGAAGACAAATGCCCCCATCCTGCTGAAACATTCATGAAGCCTTATGACCCTCTTCTCCACCTAATGTACCCTAACAGGCCTTTATAGCTTCTTTCTAGCTTAGCGCCACCTTAGTGCTGCTTCCCGGCATCTAAGTTCTCAACACCCTGCCACTGCTGCTCTCTTACGCCCTTTCAGCCGTTTGATGGCAAAGCCTCGCCTTTGTAAATTTTCCTGAGCAAACAAAAATCTAGCTGCAGTTATGTCCTTAAGGCACTTGTTTACATGTTTCTGCTTGTTGTCTTTGGGGGCAGCTCAGGCTGACTTTGTCGTATGGGCTTCCAGATTCGTGTTGTTTCCCTTCTTGTTTCTCCTATCCTTCACATGTGGTCATTGATAGTCTTTGTAATCTAAATCCTAAGGGCTGCATTGATCTGTTAAGATTGTCACTTTTAAAAAGCCCCATTAGGGTTTAAGGTTTGACAGTTGATATCAACATCCTACAGTGTTGTGACAGGTTTAAATGTCAGTGACCTGAGAGGGGAACATGTTGTAGGGTAGCAAGAAAGGACTGTAGATAAAAACTTTAATTCAGAAAGTGAAAAAAAGTACGACTACATGATTTACTTTATCAATAAACAAAACACAAAATAAAAGTCACATGAATGTGAATTTCATTTTTTAGAAAAGACACAAATAAAACTGCAGTGAAGCTTTCTGCACAGAGAAAAGTGACCTCAGCTTGTCATCGGACCGTGTCCTCTGTGTGTGTCCACCCTGTGTGGGTCCACAGGGAGATCTGGCCTGAGCAGTGTGTTTTACTATTCTCCTGGCCTCCCCAATGTGTTTACCTCTCCGTGGTAAAAATGCCATATGCTAAATGGGCTTGTGTTACGGCTCTGGTTTCCAGGCGGGCCAAAGGCCCCACACACACTCCAACATCAGTCCGAGCGGATTTCGTAGCTATATCTAAGCCTATAAAGTGGAGCTGCATTGATCTGTTTATGCTTTTTTAACAATCTCCAACACATGAGATTCATTTTGGCCATAGACAATCTTCTGATGGTCATTGATTCATCCGGTTACACCAGACCAATTAATTAGTGGTAGCAATCATTGCTGCTTTTTGTTGTCAGTCTTTATGAAAGCATTATACATGACCTCATAACATTTGCTATTACAATAATGCAACTTTAATAATTACCGCTTGGTAAAAATAGAGCCGTTTCTTTTATTTCAATTAAATATTCAGTAAGACACAAACCCTCACTTCATACAAACTATACATCCCAGCTAACATTATTGACAATGCTCTTATTGACTGAAGTAATAGAAGTCACAGAGAATGGCTGCGGATACGGTAAGAGTCTGTCTACATCTCTGATAATGTGCATTCATCAGAAGGAAACTGCATAGCTCTGCAAGAATTTTCTTCATCTCAGGATTTATTTTCTAATGGGGCCTCTTGAGTGCTGAGATTCTGTGCATAAACGTTCTCCCTATAGCTTCTTGATTGTTTTTTTTTGAAAGCACATTAGTCATATCCGCTATCTTTAAAATAACAAACCCT
Organism: Embiotoca jacksoni; assembly: GCF_022577435.1. NCBI lineage: Eukaryota > Metazoa > Chordata > Actinopteri > Embiotocidae > Embiotoca > Embiotoca jacksoni. Next base: position 12,467,171 of record NW_027185307.1, read on the forward strand.
CTTTTCTTCAGCAATTTCAAATGATTTCTTTGTCTTAGAACCCAAGAGCTTCACAAAAGCCCTACAGCAGCTTTTTCATTGAGCAACTCATCTGCATCAAAAGTTTAGGCTTATTTAGTGTGCTCAAATAACTTTTGTTAGGTATACCCTCTAGACCACAATGTCATACAGACATCAAACTATATTCCAAAACACTGTTATGCCAGTGGAATGTAAGAAACAATAGGCGTAAGTTACTTTAAATACATGAATGGTAATGCTTTTCTCCTTATTGTTATATTTTACTATTTGGTGTTGGAGAACATTGGCCCAAATTGTGTCATCAAAGTTTATGAGTGTCAAAAGTTTCCAGATTTTATGAAATATTTCCACCAAATCTGACCAGTCTCTACAGGTAATAATGATGATTATAGGATCAGTTTGCCAATAAGATATTGTTATTGACATTTTGTGTGCATTTCAGAAGAAAAGTAAACACATAAAACTGTAATTAAAGTTAATTTGATTGGACTTTTCGGAATACACTAAGTTATTGGGTTCTTTGGAACAAGCAGACAACACGAATGGGTCACTGAACATTTAAAATTAGCACCCCGCTATTGCATCCTTTTAGATCCACCTCTGGTCCTTCTCTCAGGCTCCGACTCAGCTCTCCTGCCACACCGCTCTGCTCGTTCCAGCAGCAGATCAATGTTTCTGAAATGGAGCCGACCTGCAGTCACAGTAATGGTGCTCACATCATCTTAAAGGGCTCTTCCCAGAAGACCTTTGTGCTCACACTCTCACACATGGTCCAAACACAGCAGCCAGCAGAGGGGAGACAGAGGTCAATACAGGCCATCCTGCACCGAGTCTTGTTCAGCTTTGCCCTGCGTGCTCACAGCTAAAGGCTTACATTACAAAGTCCTGTTCATTAAGGACCCTGACACAACCAGAGATAGTTCTCAGACTTAACAGCGTATCACATGATGTGCATCTTTTCTGCAACAGGAAGCATCTGTTTTCTTGACATGAAAAATGAATCAAACACCTTTCAGCCTCCCTGCCTGTGTGTGCGGGCTTTCTTTCTGTATCGCTGACCACAATACATCAATAACGGCACCTCTTACCATAAAAGATTGACTCCAGCGCTGAAAATTATCAATATCGGGACGTGAAGAAAGGAAAGCATTTATTTTTCTTATGGCTCCAGGGTGCAGACAGACACATGGCACCGTTCGTGGTCATAATCACCAATTCAATCGGTAATCACCGATTACCAGTGGAGACGTCACCTTCAAACATCTCCTCATCACTGTATGAGCTACACACATGCAGACTGCTTCCATTGGAGGCCGAATTAGTGTCAATGATGAGCCACTAATTTCTAAAAGCCCGGGTGGAGCTGAAAGGCCCCCTCACGGGAAAAGGGTTTAGATGTGACCCTTCTTCATCCTCTGCCTCATGGATACTGTTGGAAGACTTCCTGAGTATAGATGAGTAGAGAGACACTGTCTAATTTATGAGGGCAATTTTAGACACCGGGACATTTAGGAGATTATTATTATTTTTTACCATAGAAACTATAAAAATGTGAGTGCAAAAATGTCCATCCCTCCACGAATATATCTGTTTTCAAGTGAAGTTTTCTTGTGATCCTCTCACTCTCAGAACTTTTAACCTTTTCTCTCCACTGCTCAGGGGATCTGCCTCTCATTGGGAAATCATACGTTCCTTTCATCTGCAAAATTAAGGAAAATATTTAATTATATTTGGACAATTTGAGATTTCAGATTGCCTCTAGGTCAATCTCTGTGTTATGTTCATTCCCTGGTTTGAATATTTCAAAATAAATTGTTTTACGATGAGGATTTACCAAAAGAAATTAAGTTTGCAAAAAAACAGCGAGAGGAAGAAAGTCAGGGCAAAGAAAACTCTAAAGCCTCTGCTTCTGAGAGTAGTCCAGGAAATCAATCCACCTGCACTCCTCCCTCCACAGAGCAGCGGAGTAGGTTACACACGCTAATCACGTGTGTTGATTTCATCCCAGCTGCCTGCATGCAGGGCAGCAGCACAGCAGTTTCCCTTCTGTCCTTGCAATGTTCAGGCCCAGCGCCTTATTGATCAGAATGAGTAAGTTAATAAGCTTTAGACTCATTCATCAGCAGGGTAGAGACTGGAACTGCACACGGCAGGCTTAATCAAGTCATCAGTGCCCGTCAAGCATGAACACAGTAATTAAAGGAAGAGGGAACATGGAGATGAGGAGAGAGGAGAGGAGCAGGGGTCTATAGGATTCGCCTCGAAAAGAGATAGAGAACTTCAGTGGTCCATTTATAAAGCACCGATTTATAAAGACAGTGGCTGAGGGAGGGCACAGTTACAGTCATCACTCTTTCTCTTGCCATGTATAGCTCTTACATTAATCTAGCCTTAGTTAATCAACAGCTGAAATACAATCAGGCAGGCGATCCAAACAGTAACCTGAGGACAGACGATTCATCCCGCTCTGAGCAGGTCCTCCTACAAACACACACACTTAAACAAGAAAAACAGCAACACACACCCCTTTTCTCCCCCTTATGACACAAACAGCTGAGGAAATCACCAATAATCTCCCATATCATCATCATCATCATCATCATCATCATCGTCATCCTCGATGTTTCACCACTGCAACAGGAGTGCCAAAAGGATGACCTCATTTGTTTTTTCTTGGCGGATTGCTGAGGCCTGCCAGATTTACAGCAGCAGCTGTGACTGATGATGATCCTCCACAAAACAAGAGCCATCAGTCGTGTCTGAAGCAGAGTAGGAGAAAGGCTGAGAAAACTCTAATGGGTTGCATGCCCTGATTTAAAGGATGAGATGTGGATCCTCACTGTTGCCACATTCGTAGCTGAGAGTGAGTTAAGCAAACTGGAGCTGCTCTGTAAGGTCAGGCTGCTCGATTAGGCCTCCTGCTCTGGAAGGTGTTTGAGAGGGCAGGTTTTCAGGTCTGTCACACAGCAATGCTTACACCTTGTATTTAGTGGGATTGTTCCTCTTGTTCATATTTACCATTACAAGATCCCTTTTTTGATGTAATTCCAGTCTGCAAAAATGTTGTCTAAAGTTAAAATAATGAGGGATTTATCTTGTTACCCAAACCACCAAACTTTATTGCACAAATATCCTCAATTTAGAATTAAAAGGACTAATTCTAAAGATGCCTGCTTGATTTTACTAATTTGGAATGCTGAAGCTTCCTATTGGCCTCTACATTTGACCTTTCCTTTAAAGTTTGGGTAACAAATGAAAATTTGCTCTTTGTTTGTGCAGTAAAAAGTCTACACTGAAACTTGTTTCTTGAAAGGACAGATATTGGTTGTTGAGTTACAATTATGTAAAAAATCTGAGAAGAAAGTTTTTGATCTCTCTGTGATACACCTGTTTTTCCTGATCACAATTTAAAGGGCGACTTCACCCATTTTACAAAAAGACAGATTTTTTTTTTTTACCAGTTTTGGGGATATCTGCTGGGTTTGCATTTGCCACCATCTCATTAGTGAATATCATTTTTGATGTTCAGTGGATTTAAAGACTGAAGGCACTCCTTTCAAAAAAAAAAAAAAAAAAAAAAAAAGACAATTTACTTGTTCCTATGCATAATCCACAAACTTTTCTGTGAAAAATTCGTATCACTACTGGAAGAAATCAAAAAGCTTCTGCAGACTAAACACAAACTATCTGCATGGCCAGAAACCTGTAAAGACACATAAGAACATATGTGGGCTGATCCTTTAATGAGAAAGTATTTTTAATGCCCCTTTCATCTTAATAGAAAAATCTAAGCTAGTACATATTAGTCATTATAATGCCTCTAAACTGTAGTCCTTGTCTGGCGAGTGTCTGGAATGTACGAGCAGTGGGCCTCACGCAGGTGCTACTATCCCCCTGTGCCCTATTAGCCTTAAACCTGACCATTACACTGTCCCTTCAACTCCTGTGAAAAAACACACACCTAATGAAGGCGGCTCCCAGACTGAATGTCCATTAATTGTGACTTGTTATCCTTTAACTCATCTCTGGCTGGATGTAAGGCTCGGAGCAGTGTGTGTGTTGTGTGTGTGTTGTGTGTGTTGTGTGTGTGTGTGTGTGTGTGTGTGTGTGATTGTTTATGACTTGTATGGCATCTGTGGTGAGGGAGCTGACAGGTACCATTAATATCACAGGTGGCCACAGAAGCATGTAAAATCCACAGAGGGAACATCTCGTGGTTTCACGTACACACAAGTGGTAATACACACACGCACATACCCACACACACACACACACACACACACACACACACACACACACACACACACACACACACAGACAAATGCAGTACCACTTATTTAACTTAATTAGTGTCCCCTGTGAAGTTTTTACACAAATGCAAGTAACATGTGACAGTAAAAGCAACAATACATTTCACACATAGACTGTATGCATTCTCAGCTCCATTTCATATTTAAGTGATTAGGTTTCAAAATTGTATTTTATATTAATGGTCCAAAAACTATTTTTGTTAATTGTCAAAAGTTAGGTCAGTTTTAAATTCATTATTCTTACCTGAACTATCAAATTTATTGCAATTTTTGTGCCCGTTTTTTCGTTGGCTGGATTAATTATAGTCACATGTCTGTTTCTTTTTGTATAGTTTTTTTTAAGCATTTCCAAGGTATGATATACCTCACACATCTCACGTGTGCACTGTTCCAAAATATACTTTTACTATAAATAAACTATACACATGCATGTACTCCACTCAAAAACAACAAAATGACTCATGAAGGTTTTACTTGCTCATATCGTGCTCTCTGTTTTAATTGGTTCAACATCTCAATCCAAACTTCCCTCCCCTCTCTGGTCTCTCTAATCACACAGTGCAATGGACAGACTGAATACTGATCCCCCTCTGGGACGCAAACCAACAACCACAAACACAACCTGCTTCACAACTCATAATTAGCGCAGGGAGAACATCTCCCATTTGGGTTGACAGTGTGAAACACACACACACACAAAAGCAACACTATGCGATAATCCTATGTTGGAACATACCTTTAGCATATACAATGTGCCTGTAAACACATGTGCTCCAACGGGAGCACACACTCCCACTCCCACAGAGCAACTCAATTACAGCACGAGTCCTTCATAGATCTGTTAGCTTATCTGATAGCCAGATCACCTGATCGATAGAGGACAGCCACTGAAGGTTTATCTAAACCTGCCGATCATTAATGTGGGTCCTGCGGAGCAGAGACTGAGCGGTGGTGGAAACTTGTTGAAGAGCTCAGCAGCACAATATGTTTGTGTCTTTGCAAGAGGGATGAAGAGTTTGCCAACTAATCTTTAGTCTGCTAGATGCACTGGAAGAGCTGTTTGCGCTCTCAAGGCAGTTTACAGTAAGAAAATCAGTGGAAGCTCCTCTCATCTCAGATAGCAGTTGCCCTCGCTGTATTGATCCCCATATAGTCATTGACAGAGCAATCTATGAATGACTAGCAGGGGATTCAATTAAAGGCTCAGCCCACTGATTATATATTTTTTTTCATCCACCTTGTTCTCCTTCCATGCCTCAATAGCAACAATGTGACCTTGCAATTAATGGGTAACTAATAAATGAAACAAATGACCACTTGTTTCACAAAGGCCTGTGATGAGAGTGGCTGGGCTCCAAACACAGCAGCACGAGGCAGCGCACTCCAGTGTTTGCATTAAAGTGTCGTATAAAAGTTTGTCCCATTGTGTGGCATGCTTCCTAGCCCACGCTGAGGCGTACTGTCACAGGGCTAATTGTGCCTCTCTTTTTAGTCCCTTTGTGGCGCAGCACACTCCTCTTGTGTGTGGGGTGAAAGAGAGACAGCCTTTTGGATGGGTTCGGGGGTGCTTTAAGGGACAAGGAGGAGGGTGGGCTTTGGCAGTAATGAAGGAGCAGGCACGTATGACCAACAATGGGATCCCCCGGATTATAGTCCAGACAAAGACAGTGTTGCAGTAATTATAGTGCAAACACCACTGCATTGTGTGTGTGTGTGTGTGTGTGTGTGTGTGTGTGTGTGTGTGTGTGTGTACAGAAGTGTGGATCGGGGGCAGAGGGCATTGCTCTATTAGCAGCTGTGTCGGGAAAAAAACCCTGATTACTGTAGGAGGGGGACGCGTGTGTGGCCACAAGAAGTATCAGGAAGAAAAGGAAAGAGAGACCTGCAGCTTTTGTGTTTCCTCTTTTTTTTTATATAGTATTTACAGCACCTAAAAAAAAAAATCTGGTGATGTTATATATTTTTAACATGGTCAACAAACCCCTCAAAAAGAATCATCTTTGTATTTGTCCCTATTTTCTGACTTCCCGAGGCACTCGGCCCCAAGCTAATTAGTTCCCACTAAAGTTGAAAATCTTGAATCGCAAGTATACACTCAAAAAAAAAACCCGAAATAATTTCCCAAAACACCTGGGGACTGCAGTTGCAGCACGTGTCAATCAAGAATCATTACTTAGTTAACTCCTTGTAAACGTAGTATGTGTTGAGGACTTTATTTGATCACAAATAGGAAAATATTGTCTCTCATCAGAATTATAGCCTTACTTTAAAAACTGTTTACTTCAGGTATGCTGAAATAGATTTAAAGATGAATGCAGGCAAATCTGAATCTTGAGAGTGAATAAAAGACTCTCTGAGATACTGCTAATGTTCATAATGTCAATTTATTTAAGTAATATGACAAACTTTTGATTTGATTTTAAACTTTGTGGTACAGGATATGGCTGGACCGTGTATGAGAATAGAGGGCTTTTTATTTGAAATGGACACAGGAAGTCGCAGTATCTGACTGATCAATGATGACTACAACTGTTTTCTCATAACGACTTAACGACTCCATAAGAAACGGTAAACAATTAGGTCATATTATCTGATTTAATTTTGATTTAGCGTGCACTGGACAGGGCAAAACGACACTGTTCATTTATAATGAGTAACATGTTCACATATTTACACTTTGTTCCGGGGTTAATCTGAATTGTAGCCGCAGGTGTTTTTGCTGATGCTGGCGGTGGCGCTAGTGTTAGCTTGCTGCCTGCAGCCTCCATATAGTCCTGATTGGGTTGTATTTGACTTTCAAAGCTCTGCTTTTTCATCATCTGATTCTGTTCATGTTGGCTTTGTACCCTTTTGCAGCCAGGGAGTGTAAACATTACCGGCTTCTTGTGAGGAGTGGCGATACTCACGGAAAAAAAAAAATCACAATACACAAAAAAATGAAATTGTAGACGAGCCGGTACCGCATACCCATGAATACCGACCCAATTTGAGCAAAAGAAATCTCTCCCATGCCACCTAAAAACCCATATAACCACAGTGATAAAAAGGCCCGATTGTTCTCACCCTTGTCTCTTTATGTTAAAATGTCACATTACGGGCACAAACCACCGATATGCTCAACATGGTCAAGCAAACTCCAGAGCCACGCGCTCCGAACTGTCAAAACTCTCCAACCTCCTTCTTCTTTACAATATTAGATTCTCTGAAGTTTGAACCACATCTTTCCGAAGAGGACTGACAGACATGTAAATGTAGTAGTTTTGCATCTTCCAGCGTATACATAGTTTCCCAAATCTACAAGCAGAAACACACTAAAGATGAGAATTGATCTAAAGTCGCCGTATGCATGATGGATGATGTCCACCAAAACTTTACAAGTTGACTAAGGCTTTTGGCTCCAGCTAATCAGTTTCATTGAAATGCTGCCATTCCTTTCATCCATGCTTCCCTCTGTCTGTGCTTCTATGCAGCCTTGCTCTCAGTTCAGGCTGATTATCAGGGGTCGCCCATTTACACTATGGCTAGAAGGTAATTAGTGGGATGAGCTGGGCAGAAGGATCCTCTTCAGGGTTTAAGAAGGCACATGCTCAAGTACCTCTGGCCTCTGAAGACCAGGGGAGCTTATGTGTGTCATGGTGGTTTGACAACAATAGGAAAGGGATTTCCCTTTAGGTTCACCCAATCAGGGCCCACCCAGTTCAGAGGAAAAGACGACAATCCTCAGCCTAAAGATTTGTTATCAGCTGTCCCAAAGTTATTTAATTCAGAAATACCGCAAACTTATTTTCTTTAAGTGATGAAAGATGCATTATTTCCTGCAGACAAATTAGTCTTTCTATTTTACAGGTGTCCTGAAAACAGCTGTCTGTTGGCTTGTTAATTTCAGTTTCTGTTGTCCTCAGTAATCATGCTTCCTTTTCAAAACAAAAACCAACAAAAGAAATAATCAATTAAGCATTTTTCCAGCTGATAAGCAAACCGCTACATCCTTGACACACACATACAAACACACACACAATGCACTGTACATTATACTGGGACATATATATTTAATGTACATATGTATGGGGGCCAACACAGGGGGCAAACCTTCCTCCCCTTTTAACAGATGATAGGGCAGAACCTCAGCTTACTGTAGGCGGCTGATGGTGATCACTCTATAGCCCAAGGGCCTGAAAAACGCACATTTAACTTCAGTTAAGCCTCTAAGGGTAATTATTCCATTCATATGGAGGTGATTGTCTTCCATGAATATGAAATGTTTGGCAGTCCCTCCTTCAACATTGTGAGAGCTGCTTGCATTCTCTTGGAGGAGGACAAAGCCCTGAAGGTATGGTCCATTTCCATATGTTTTAGGGGAATTGAGGAGGGCTTGAAGCATCCCACTGTTTACAGTAAACTCGAGGTCTCTCCTGAGCTTCTGGAAGGAGCTGCATGACAAGCATGCAGATAAGCTGCTTTTTCCAATTAATGCCAGCAGCCCTGTTCTCCACCCTCACCCATGAGGTGTCTATTTAAACACCCTGTGTTGAGATTATTTCCTTGCAATCTGATTCCGATTGAGTCCTTGTTTAAGATTTGATTTATTTTTTTTTTTTTAGATATCTTACAGTTGCAGAATTAAAAGCAAAGAAGCTTTATAATGTCACTGAAAATTATCCCTATGAACAAGTCAATGTACAATTATTTAAATTATGGATATTGAATTAAGGTGAAGAAAGAGCAGATTTGTGTAATGGCTTGCTGATGTTCTATGTAATATATTTCAGAAACCTGAAATTTCATTGGTAAATTTGCCTCAAAACATTGGGTCCATTTTTAAGCACATATCATTACCTTAGATTATTCAACGTAATGTTTTCAGATTGATGTATTTGAACTTTCTAACCTGACTTTTTAAAGTGCTCTTCATACAAATTTATAGAAATTGAATTTAGAAAATGTACCAAATGTTTTCCAGTGCTCCTCTCGGCAGGGGAGAAATCTCAGCCATCATCATGTCATTGTCTTTGCTAATGCTCTATTTTATCAGTTTTAAGGATCTCTACAGGGAAGGGAGCTGCTGTGCTCTTCTCTTAACAGGGCACATATTTGTGAATGTCCTCATGATTTATTAGGAAAGCAACATTCAGCCAGCCTTTGTCATGGAGGGACCTGTATGTAAGTCCACTCATTGAGTGACATGAGCTACCAATCAGGCTTTTGGAAGTCACACTTTTTTTTTGGAGGATGGGCTGAGAGGAATGGGAAGGTGGGGGGGACTTTAGCATAAGGATAAGGACCAATCTGCTCGGATTGCTCTGCACAGTGAGGGGGCCTCCACAGGCTGATACCAGGGGTCTTTATTTTGGGGTTCTTGCACTTTTTAACACAATTACTACACCACCCTTCTGTCCTTACCCGCTTGCCTTATTCATATGCATCAGTCCCTCTCTGGGTTGCAAAGTTTCAAGTTGCAAGCCTCTCTGAATGGGTAAACTAATTTGGGGAGTAGTAGTCCTGGCTACAGACCAGGGAGTCTGTCTGCAACATAAGAATGTAGACTTAGAAAAGCAGCACAAAGAGGCTGGTTAATTTAAAAGGATGCCTTTCCTGTAAGAAGATTGTGGTAAAACAGTACCACAGAGGGTGATAGTTCAAGCATAGAGTCCTCCTATATCTTTGAGTGCTGTTGTAAAGCCATTAGCTGATGAAGCCATGCAACAGTCAGGGACAATGGATTGTGTCCATTGCATCTTTTCAAGAAGTGATGCAAAAACAGCCACAAGTAAAAAGGCCAGTGAATAGTCCGTATTAAACAGGATTTCTTCTAAAGCAGGTATCACATTTTCTCAGAGGTCCAGGAAGCACTAGCATCACCCCTGACTTCCAGTTACACATGCACACACGCCAGTATTTGCCATTATTCCATTTTCCCGTATGGTGGGCATGATAGTCAAGGCTACATACAGGAAAAGGCTGCAATGTGTGGATGTGAATGTTGGGGGGATGGGAGTGTTCGTTGTATTTATGAACACACATGTCTGTGTGAGTTTGTGCGTTATTCCCTTTAATAGCTCCACAGGCAGACAGAGCGAGCGAAGAAACAGACAGTGCTTCATTAGGGATTCCTGTAATGTCAATAAAGTTGGAATGGTTAACAGGAAGAGTGTGGGATGGGGCCGGGGGAGACCGACTCAAGGCCATGGGTAGTCTTGAAGCGGGCTGCAGATCACGATGACGATGATGAGGTCATTGCTCATCAGCTGACAGAAGGAGATCTCACTGGCACTATATATTTGTAACAAGCACTTTGAACAGACAGTGGTGTACAGCCCATAGAACACAATAAAATCTAAGGCATATTGAATATTGCTGACTATTTAGTGCAAAAATGCCAAACAAATTATTTGGACAATGATGCACAGCTGGCATTACTTTTATTGCTTTTATATTTCTGTTGAATAAAGGGAAGAAAATTGCCAAAGCAGTGAGAAAGCTTTTTTTATTGCAGTCAAGCATTTCATTTGTGCACTTACAGATTTGGTGACCATGAAAATGAAGACCAAGACATCTTGACTTTTAGGCATGAGCTAATCTCCAAAAACACAGGGTCTTAAAATACATCCTTCCTTTCGATCCTGTCTGTGATGAATTTGCACATCATTCATTGTCACCTAATCTGTAATGCAGGTTTCTTGTATGAAAATTTTAATCTGATGCCCGATCCACAGTGCTCGTTCACTACTGAGCCGTAAAAGACATTTTACAACAGTTTTCACAGGCTGAGGGGTATGTCACTTAAAATATATAAAAGAAAAACAACATCTAAAAATTCTTTAATCAGAAAAAAAATATAGTTGGAAAAACTAACAAGTACCTTATTTTGTTTCTAGTTACAATTATTTAATGAATACTGTTGGTGCAATGTAGTGTTTGTTATTAAGTACCAGTTTGGACATGATGTTTTCCACAGGCTGATAATATTGAGATTATAGCACCCTCTACTGGTTATCTTTAAAAATACAAATAAACTGCAGACCCTGGCTTCACAGTATGACATTATGCACTAGAGGGTAGTGTCGTATTTCTCTCCTCTGAGTGACCAACGCTCAATCACAGCATAAATACATAAACTACTTTAAACATAACATCCAAGGCAGCGGATTTTATCATTCTTTCTAGGTTCACATCCTACACTTGTTACAATGCATTTAAGAGTTCACAATTGGATATATCCCCTGACTGTAAAGTTATTGCAGTCCCATTTCAACAGAAAACAATCAATTTCAACAGAAAACTGTCTTTAATATTTCCCCAAAATATATTGATATTTTAATAGTTTTGATTTCTCACCTCATATGAGCGATAAACAGTTTTACAGTCATTCTAATGAGAGGCTGGACATTTATATTGTTGGGTATGTGAGAAATGCAATACAGCAATAATAGGCGGCAATGATTATGGGAAATATGTAGAAATAAAGGAAAGCTTTGTTGTGGCTCGCCTTTTAAAATGCAGGCATGCTTGTATCGTACAAATTCACTCGTTCACATGGGACATTTTCTTTTCTTTCTTTTTTTTCTGCACCAAAAACAGACCTGTTTTGTTCTTGTGCTGACATTTCAGAAAGATTCGTCTTAAGCAGCATTGAACTCCATTAAAACTATTTCTGGGAAGACATGAACATATTAACCTTGGGAAAAGGCTGTTCCTGTGTCTCCATGCATTCTCTGTGGTTGTGAAGAAAGCTCATTGGCTAACTAAATGTCCCTCGGCTAACTGAATGTCCCTCGGCTGACAGTATAACTTTGTTATTCTCACAGAATCAAGGGTATTAGACTCTCAGAAAAAAAATTCTGGACACCATGAATAGCCTCTTTATGTGGAATATTTCGATTCTTCTTAAACTATTACAGGTCCTTCCATTTGTTTACAAATTAGAGATAATTTGTTGGATTGAATCTCCTTGCCTTTGCTAGATGAACGACACATTCATTTACAAATCCATGCATGTAATTATTGTCACAAAAGTTGGATGGTACAATAAAATAATTTAACTTTTCAAAATCATATTAGTGTGTATTACACAAAAATGACATATTTAAACTAACTGTACATTTTATACATAATAATAACAAACACCAAAGGTTGGCAGACAGTTGTGAAGACAATCCTTAAACTGAGAGACCCGGGATCAGGAATTTCTATCAACTATAACAAAGTGTACAAACTGGATTAGAGTGTGATATCAGAAATATATTCTTACCTTACTATCATGATATCATGATAATTCCTCAGGCACAAGTCATACCAGCAGGGTAGTCTCTGGATTTGACAAGAAGGATAATAGTGGTGGTCATGTGTAGCAGGTATAAACTTGTGGCTTTAAGCAAGGCTAATGTTGCCAAAGTATGGAGGCACAAGTCATACCAGTATAGATGTAAAACAGTTAGAGCAGGGGTGGCGTGTGAGAGGTTTGAGGGGAGTAGTTGTAGGACACCAGGGCTGCTGTTGAGCCTTCCTGAGGTGTCGTTGATCAAACTCGATGAAACACCGGGGAAGGGAGATGCCCACTTAATAACCCCAATTAGATACTGCACACTCTCATCTTATTGCTAAGGCTTTATAGGTAGTGTCTTACTTTGATGTATGAGCAAAGCATCTGCATCTGCATTTTGCGAATTAATGAAGCATTTGGGAAGTGAAGACAGGTAGTAGTATTGAGTGAGTTGACCCTTTTGGTGCTATTCCACATTATTATGACTCTTTGTGTGTACATTAAAACACACCCCTTGATACTCATGTATCTATGGTGGTTTGTGGTATTGATTAGCTACCTCGGTGCTGATAGCCATTGATGAAAACCCCTTGAGGTGAAGGACACTTCTGAATGTCCATGATACTCCTCAGTCAATCTCAAGGAGACATGTCACTGTGGAGAAAACACTGAGGTTTTGTGTCACTTTTGGTACAAATAAGGTGTTTTTAATATTTAGAAGACATCACAAAAATGTTTTCTTGTACACCGGTCATGGGCGGGCGGGCGGGGAGGGGGGGTGGGGGGGGGCTGAAACAAAGATTTGGCACTCAAGTCTTTATTTAAGCTCTGTCTCCCTAAGGAGGAACCAAAAAGCAGCCGAAACAGAGGAGGAGAAGGACTGATCATCTAGCCCTGTAGTCCAGGAAATTAATTAATGACCTTCTGGAAAGTCATCCATCCCTTTGACAGGCAGCGGGAAGCTATAAAAAAGGTAAGATATGTCTTAGTCTCTTTCAGCACAGACGTTTTCCCAGACAAATGACAGATCTTTCATTTATATTTTATAATATAAATATTTTTTTTAATCTTATAACAATGAACATAAGGTATCAATATGTGGCCTACAATCCTGATCATCTATATTGTTGTTCTCAAAATACAAATCTTTGCTGATTTGTCATTAGTATGGTTGCTCATGTGTAATATGAATATTACTCTTATATATAGATCTCTCTCTCTCATCTCATCTCTCTCTATTACATCTTATTGCGTCACGGAGACTGTCGGGTAGAGAGTCTATTATCTACTAAACCCTGTGACCAGTCAATCACTATGTCAGCAAGGGTTCCAGCTGTCCGCATGACGTAGTGCCCAAAACAAGCCACCATATGGGCCGATAGGCATGCTGGTACATGAAGTCGCAGAGCTAATTGCAATCCAAGTTAAGTGACTAAAAAAAAAACACAGATGCAGTATACATTCAAGGACTCTTCAGTACGGCTTATATCTCCAAGTGTTTGCTGTTAATCGACTCTGTCCTCCGTGTAATTAAACGGAGATGTTAGACTCACAGAAAAAAACTACAAGTCCCAGTTTAGCTGGCGAGGAAAACAATTTACCCCCACGATTTGATGCGTTCAATCTTCCTCACGTTGGGGATTTACCTCCACTTTGAAAGTTGTAAAGACGATTTTCCTTAGCTCATGTATCTTCGTATGTATGGCCAAAATGGCAACAACAAAGACAAGTAGATGATTCTTGTTGATTCTTTTTCATATTTTAGATCTTTAAAAAAAAAAAAAGCACAGCGCTTTTTTTTGGGGCCAAATAATAGCCCGATAATTATGAGTATATTTATCGAGCAAATACCTCCGTGTAATCCTCTCATACATCCCATTTCCAATAATTTCTGATTACATGTTGCTAGGTTATGTTTACAATAATACAACATATATATATATATGCCATATCATATTACTTATATATAGGTCGTATTATCAACTATTAATCCTAAGGGGTAGACGAAAGGCTGTGTTTGTGAATGAAGGTGTAGACAACAGGGTGTGGTTGTGAATGAAGGTGTAGACGAAAGGTTGTGAATGAAGGTGTAGACGAAAGGTTGTGAATGAAGGTGTAGACAACAGGGTGTGGTTGTGAATGTGTGAATGAGAGTGAAAGTACTGTGCCAAACCAAAAGGTCACAGGGGGAGGTCTGCAACCTGTGGGGTCACATACTGTTGTTCTGTGAGGCATAAACAGGAACTGTCTGGAGCACTCCAGGATGTGAAGGAAGACAACCACCACCTCCACCAACCAACAGAGGACACATCAATACACATTACTTTTTGGTGTCTGGACTATAAGAAGACTGGGTCAGGGAAAGTCAGGAGATCAGACTTCGTGAACTGACACATACTCTGGACCCAGAGCTCTGTAAACTGGTTATTCTGCTGCTGTTAAATAAATATCTTGAAGCCTGACATATTCTCCTATTGCCTCATTAAAGAACACGCAGGACTGGGGGCTGACACATATTGGCTTTGTACTAGCATGAGCCCAAGTTCAACAATGTGCTGACTGAATTAAATCAGAAATACGTCCAATGTTTTTACAACTTTATTGGCGCTCTGAATTGAGATTTTACAATTTCCGACCGTCCATAAACGCGCCACCGCCACAAGCAGCAGCGGCGGCGGCGGCAGCAGCAGCAGCAGCAGCCATCGGCATCAAACAGATTTCATTCAGTGTGTGGCTGCTCCGAGGAGAACAACAGGCTACCTCCCTCAGTCCTGTGTGAGTATCACAGCCCTCCGCACCTCCAGCCTTTCCTTTCAACTTGTGACAAAAAAAATAAAAAAAAAAAAAAAATCTTTCTCCTCGTTTTTAGTCGAGGTCGCGTTGCCTGCAGCTTAATTTCGACAATGTTTCTTTGTTGAAATTGGATGTTATTTCTTTTCAAAGTCATGACTGAGACGTTTGTGGGCAGCGTGGTCTTTTGTTCTCCAGGTATATTCCTCGTTTTGACAAAGGAGAGCTGGATTTTTAGTTCTCCTAACCGCAGCGACAGTTTTGACACCGACGCTGTTGTCAAGATAGTGACGGTTGTTTTTGTTTTTGGTGGGATATTTTCCTCGTCTTGTCTGATAGTTTTAGCGATACGAAGCGGCCGGTGTAATCCAGTACTGTCTGACAGAAGTGAAATGGGTTAAACTTTTGTGGTTATTATACGTGTATATTTCCACTTTGGAAGTAGCTATTGTTGATATCTGTTAATGTTTCCGTTTCCCATGTTTGTCTTTTATTTATTTTTTTTAGGATGCTGCACAGCTATGGGACAAAGGACACAGAAAGAGCTTTGAAGCAAGGTTGCCATCTAACAAAGAGCCATACAATCAAGATCAACATCTGATCTGTATAAAGACAGCACCTTTTTGTTATTGGACATTTTTATTTTTTTTTATCATGTGGACATTTTTTTGTAATTATAAACAAATCAATCCATAGTATCGAGTTAAAGAAGGTGATGTTCTTCTATGTTCAGTCAAGTCACTATCACAAGTGTTAAGTAACTAGTACCAGTAACCAGGGGCCTTATGGTTTGCTGTGAGTGAGGCTTTGTGTGAAGGAGCAATGCTGCTGGTAATAGAAATGTAGATTAAAAAAAAAATGCACATAACTAGAGGGGTTCAGTCTGCCTCAGTCCTTCTGGCAGGGCGGTCTTTTCTTCAGCACCCAGCCCTCCAGCAGCTCCACAGTGTCCTCATGTGGCACTATTAACTGACTGACTTGTCAGTGCAGCCGGGAGACGACTGAAGCTGAAAGTCCGGCTGCGCCATGACTTCGTCGGACAATGACGAAACGGGGAGCGATCTGTCTGAGTCTCTGGAGATCCGTGAGCTCCAGGACCAGTACATGGACCCGGAGACCTGCTTCAAGTCCAAAAGTTTACCCATCCTGAATGGACCCTGTCAGCCGGGCGGCAAGGCCGCCGAGCCCCGGCTGGTCACCACGACCCACACCTGTGTGGCTGTGGATGAGAGCGGCGAGCTCCAGCCGAAGACCCCAGACTCCAGCCAGGCGGAGTCGCCCTCCTCCAGGACAGACTTCTCCCCCTCTGTGTCCAGCATGGTGGGGCTCAGCAGCTCTCTGCCGGTGGAGGGCCACAGGTCCACAGGCTCTGGAGGCAAAAAACTTGGCTTCTCTCTCACCCGCCTTATCCACATCCCAGCCAGGAAGTATGTGCGGGTCATCCTGAGCGACTCCCGCTGCTTCTTGTTCTGCATGTGCTACCTGACCTTCATTCAGTCTCTGATGGTGTCGGGCTACCTGAGCAGCGTCATCACCACCATCGAGAAGCGCTACAGTCTGCGTAGCTCCGAGTCCGGCCTGCTGGTCAGCTGCTTCGACATCGGCAGCCTGCTGGTGGTCGTCTTTATCTCCTACTTTGGCGGCAGAGGTCAGAGGCCACGATGGCTGGCTGTAGGTGGTGTTGTGATCGCTGTAGGGGCAGCGTTGTTTTCCCTGCCCCACTTCATCTCGCCACCTTACCAGATCCAGGAGATGAACTCCTCAGCGGGCCACGGGGGCCTCTGTCAGAGCGCCAACAGCAGCGGGCGCGAACTGCTCGACGTGGCGTCGTGCCCCCGCGATCAGGAGGGCAACGAGCACAGCCTGTATGTGGCCCTGTTCATCTGCGCCCAGATCCTCGTGGGCATGGGGTCCACGCCGATCTACACCCTGGGGCCCACCTACCTGGACGACAATGTGAAGAAAGAAAATGCGTCTCTCTACCTGGGTAAGCCAACCGGAGTGTACCATCAATTGAACAGGAGGCTGGGTTAATGCCACATGCGAGCGCTGTAGTCAGGGACGATGATTCAGTTCCATTCAGTGATCCATTTCATTTTCCTTGGTTGTGCCTGACATTCGGAAAAAGTGAAGGGATTATGTGAGAACACGAAAGCAATTAGGTGGTTTTAAACAGCCCAGACCGGTTACATTTATTTTAATACAGGCATCTTTTTAGCCTCGAGCAATTTCACTTGTCTTGCTCTGCAGTACAAACCGTGGAGCTCTGGTGTGAGACTGGAAGTATGCAGAGCTTTGGGGTCACACGGTTAGTGTCAGTTGTCCGAGCTCATTTTATTTCCATTATAAACCGATTGACTCTTTTTTTGTTTCTTTTTTGTTTTTTTTTTGTTCAAGTTTAGAAGACAGCTTTTAACTGTTTGGGTGTCTCGCTGATGTTTACCAGGAGAGAATGAACATACATGCATGCATGTATGTATCCAAAGAGTTCATTCTCTTTCCTTCTTGTAACATCTCCCCGGCATTCAACCTCTGCACCGCACTGAGGTAAATACAAGGACTGCAAAGTCAACCCAGGGCCAGAGGCACACAAGTGTGTAGCAAGAAGCAGAACTAGGTTGCTTATGATTAATGGGACAGAACTGTGTGTGTGTGTGTGTGTGTGTGTGTGTGTGTGTGTGTGTATCATGCTGCAGCGTCGTTAGGTTTGTGTGTGTACACAGAAGCCTGGCAGGCAGTACGGGAACATGCTCCTGTGTTCGTCCAGAAGAGACGAGGTTCTGTTAAAGTGTCTGCAGATTGTTTTCTCTATTGTTTGTTGTATTCCTCCTTAAATCACTCTGGCATTTCCACACGGGTATCCTTTCATTTATCAGAGACACCCGGCATTTACTGGCCTTAATGGGTTTGCTCAGATTGATGGGCTCTACATGCACACCACATACTCTACATAGGTTATGGACTGCACCGTAATTGCGGATGCAATCCCTCTATCTGTATGCGTGTTGTTGTTGTTGTTGTTGTTGTTGGATTATTGGGACGTGGGGCACCCCTCAGTCTGGTGCAGTACCTCCCACAGATGGTGACTGTCCCACTGATCTTTGTGTGTAGGGCTCCAACTTCTTTCAGTTAAGCCTTTTTTTTAAATTAATTTTTTTCTAGTTACAATTTTGATTATTTATATCACAAAATGCCAGTTTAAGAGAACAAGGTGACGTCGTCGGATCGCTTCTTTTGTCTAAGTATTCAAAAAAACCCTCAAAATATTGAATTTGAAGTGACATCACACTCACATTTAAAAGTGTTTGGCATTTTTGCTTGACTTAAAAACAATTTCTCTTATCAAAACTCACAGTTAGTTGACCGATTGTGTTATTTGCACGTGCATGACCGAGCTGTCTGTCAGTCGTCTTAAGTTTGTGTGTGTGTTTGCATGAACTCTGCCGGGGAGAAAGTAACACTGAAGTGGTTGCACAACATCAGCCCACAGCGCCGACAGCGGCCCCTCATCGCAACATTACGCAGCCCATGAAGCGAATTCGCTGTCGAGTCCTCTCCCTGCCTGCTCTGCTGCCCTGGAGACCCAGTATTGATCACATCCCTGCGTCACATGGAGCCGATGCAGCACCGGCTATCGAACCGGCCGCAGAAAAAGAGGAGAAAACAACCCCGGGCATCGACTCGCGCTGCCCTCACCTTGGCGAGGTGCTCTGAAAGCGTCGGGGCTCGCTGTAGAGACAATCTCCCTCGCACAGATTCAAAACCTAAAGCGGCACTCGCTCCGATGACCTTGATGGCTGTTTACACGGGAGTCACAGACGGATAATCTGTTTCGTTCCAGCAGAGCATTGTTTGTGAAAAACAGAGACATGTTGCGACATGTCAGAGGGAGCCGATAAGAGGGAATGCCTGTCCTTGATTTGGATTTCAGATACTCGAATAACCATGGTAACTAGGCTTCAGTTGGCTTATCCGTGTGGTTTAAGTCACTTTGTTTCTGAATCCAAACAGTGCTCCGGCTTGTCATGTTGCTTTTATGTTTGTGTGAAAAAAAAAAAAAGTGGAAAAATGAGAGATTGTACTACAGTATTGTATCTGTACAGCCAGAAATCCTCACACCTGTTTCCATATTTCCCCCAAATTAATTTAGTCAGGAAATAGGCTACCCATATCTGGAGGTTTTCCTCAAACCTACCTCGCAGTGCTTTTTGTCCTCCCCAAACCCATTAACGTAAACCCCATCTCAATTTGAACGGGCTCAGAGGGGAGGAGCAGCTCTCTCTTTTATAGGACAATGCGGTTTACATCGAGAGGTACTTCTGGTGTCCTTGGAGAGAGAGAAAGCGAGCAAGAGAGAGAGTGTGTGGCTTCTTTGTTAGGATGTTATCTTTGTTGCCTGCATGCATACGCAGTAGGGCTTTCCCTCTGACCTGTCACCCCATTTCCCAGCTCTGGCCCCACATCACTATGGTAATGTAACAACGGACACTTTATCTGCTCTGCTCTGCTTTAGGGGGGAAAACTGAAATCGATGTACAGTTCACTTCTGGATCTTCCTTTTTTTTTTTTTTTTTGGGAGATTTTGCTGTTCACCTCCAATGATATGAAAATAAGAACTGGCGACTTAAATCTTCAAGTTTCCACCATGTGCACATTTCCACCCCTGTCCTTCGTCTTTTCTCTCCCTCCGCTCTGACAGATTTACAACATCCCATTCTTGGCGTTACTATGGTGAATGTTTGTCCGTGCCGCTCTCCGAGAAGGCACTTCATTTTGTGTGAAGGTTGCTCGTTGCATTAGATGAAGTCTGTGCTGTGCAGCTGAATAGCAATTCGTAGAAGAGGATGAATTGGAAACGAACGTATTCGAAAAACACCTTTGTTCTAGCGCTGCCGTGTCTGAATGTCTCTGGTCTCTTGACGATGTCGTCTCACCTCCATCTGACCTGGCAACACAATGACCTACAGAGCAGATTGATCAATAAGCGCGTTTCTTGCCCCTGAATTTGTTGCTCCGCTCCCGACCCTTTGGACAGCGGCCGTGACCTCCGGGTTATGAGGAGCGGCGTCGTCCTCGTCCACCGATGGCCTCTTCTTGATTTACAAGCCAGTGATGCCAAGAAGCTGTTATCGATGTGGGATGACTTGAGAGATTAGGTCTGATTAGAGTGCTCGCTTATGTGTGCACATTACCTTCAAGAGGAGGTGTATGAAGTCAAGCTCGCTGTAAAAAAAATACACCTGAAATTGTTTGCTTATTTACGGCTGTTGCTTTTATCACATTTCGCTGTCTAGACTTGGCAGTCTCTTTGCATGCAAAAGGTGCAAGCGGCTCCCCGCTCTATATGCAGGATAAGGTTAATAGATTCCTCCCAGCCATCGTTCCCACTGCCTCTGCATTTTCAGTGCAGAAGACTCGGGGAAACTAACCGTCTTTTGTGTATGTGCGTGTTTTATTGGCGTTTTATTTGACACTCCTGAAAAAGCCAACGGTGTGCGATGCAAGCTCTGCTTAACACAGTGAGACTAGAAAACTGAGAAGCAGGAAAAGCGGTGGCGCCCAGTTCATGAAGCGACGACTTGAACTGCAGCCTAGTCTGCTCTCTGACACACAGACACACTCTCACATGCTCACATGGGCGCGAGGGGTGGGTTTTCTGCTGGCAAATTTAGAAAGAACAGTTGCTCTCAGTGTCTCCCCTGAAGTGTGTGTAATGTGTGTTCCCTGCAGATTAGAGAGGGGGGGGGGGGAAATAGGAATGAATAGTTAGTTTAAAGTGAAATCTCGCTGTTTTTATATTTTTTTTGTGATTCGGGATTATCGGTCAGTGCCCTGGCGCGTCCTTTTTTTTTTTTTTTTTTTTTTCTGTGCTCACACAGACAATCTCATTTAAATTGTGTGTCCTGTTCTGCTGAGCAGCAGCCAAAGCAAATGCAGATTGTGCACACGCTGAAGCGAACGCACGAGTCCCCCGAGGAACCTGCCGCCTCCTCCTCGCTGCTGTTTGCACCTCCGGGCTGACGGATCACATTTCAGGATTGGTTTAGGGTACACGGAGCTCCGTCAGAAGCTGGCACACTTATAAAAAGCACACCGGTCCTGTTTCATCACCGTCCCTTGGGCTCATTCCCGTGGAGGGTTTAAATATCGCTGCCCGCTTTCGTTACACCCGGTCCGGTCGACCACGCCGGCCCTCAGGGTTACTCGGCAGCAGGCGACCTTTTTAGCTCCAGACTTGCGGGCTGCCAGCTCTGACTACTGTCCCACTATGACCCTGCTGTGAACCGCTGACCTCTACGCGGCTGATCCTGTAGCGTAGACGGGATCCAATAAGGGAGAGGAGGTTCAGATAAGTGTGGGAGTCTTTTTGTTTCCAGAGGCGGGGTCTTAACCACGACAACCGTATGCGTGTTGTTATCGCTCAACCTCATTGGCTGATGACTGGTGGCTATTTTTCAGTGTTGCGGCTGTTATGACAATGTGAGAAGGTTCCTGGGGAAATGCCACAAGAGGAATTTTTGATAGCAGAGATGATAAGAAACCCTTTTGTTTTCAGCTATGCAGGAAAGAATTTTTTTTTTTTTTTTCCTTTGTTCTTGCTGGCTCTTTGGTCCATGTTGTTCCACCAAATCCTCATTGATCCCTGACTCTTAAAACCTGTCACAAAATAGCCATGTCATGTCATTGTACAGAAACATGGTAAAGGGTTGCTCTTTGTCATACACGGTGGGACATTTACATCTTAAAAAAGAAAACAACAACAGGCTTTTCAGACTGTTTAATATAGTGATTGGGTGGTTTATATGTTATTATAGATATAATATAGTAACTGCAAAACTCTGGCTCATTCTCTGAACAGCATCTGCCACTGTGGACACATTAAAGTGCATCATTTGCAAATTAATCAAATTCATGTCTAATGACAAGTCTTAATCGTAACATCTTGTAATAGCATTATATTGTTTATCTCTCTTTGTCCTTTCTATTAAGATGGATAGCTTTGATATTGCTAATATCTCCACTCGGTCATCAGATCTCGTTCTTCTCTCAAAGTGTTTTATAGCCTGTGCTAATAACAAAAACAATAAGTGGCAACTTTTCTGAAGATTTCCTTTTATGTTTTTCTTCTCTGCCCGCTGGAACCACTTCAGATCCTGCAGCATCTCTGTGTGTGTATGCTCTGATTAAACTAATCAGCGTTGTGAGGAGAAACATGCCTTTCCTCTGCCTGTTGTGTCCAGTCAGGAAATGAATTGTTGTCCATAATTACCAGATGTTTATCTGTTGCCAGGGGTGCGGCGTGTCCTGCGATGTCTTATCAGAACAGAAGGTACTGTTGCCGTCACGTGCCGCATTCTCACCGAGACCGATACTCGGCCTGAGCTGCTTCGAGATTCAACGTGTCGGAAGTGCGTCAACTCTCACGGCATCACGCAGTCGGACAGACTGAACCGAGGCGGCCTGTACATCCACGTCCAGCTGAATTACATTCCCTTCGTACGTCTCATCTTCTCTCCTCGGTCAGCCTTTAGCGTGTTGTTTGGCTACAGAGATGGGAAACAAAACTCGTTCTCCATTCCAGTGTTTTGCCCTGTGAGCAGTAGAGCGGCTATTGTTCTCCTTGACCTCTGTGCTGCTCAGATGGAGTGTGAACGCGGGGGGGTTGCTGGAGCGAGAAGTGTCACTGGCGTTCACATCAGTGCAAGAACATGTGAAAAGTTGTGGTATTTAAGAAAACAATGGTACTATCCTTAAAACACATGAGGATACTATATACAAATACTCTTCTTCATATGTACTAGTACCGCATTCCTGAGAAAATGAAAGGTTTTCTCTTATATTACGTTTTAATTATGGCATTTGTACACTTTGTGTGTCCTTTTTATGTTTACTTTTTGAATGAACTACATGTTTGTCCACTTTGACCCTCATCTGTTCTCCTGCTGTGCTGACATGTAGCACTCCCATCTGTGTTGAGCTTCCCGGAGGGACAGGAGCCCACTCCGAGGGAGATGGATGACTCCAAACATTTTTTTTGACCTCGCCCTGTAGGGTCGCTTCTGCACATAACACTCGCGAGCACAAACTCACACGTGTAATGTCCAGCATTACTGAGGAATAATGCATCACAGTCCAAAATGTAGCCCGGCAGGCGTGCAGACGGGGACGAATTCGGCTCCGCTCATTCATCTGCAGCAGCAGCTCTGCCGGGGTCCATTTTGCCGCTAAACGTTGCAACTATCTGATTTGTACGTTACGTAACGCAGGCCAGTGGGCTAACGTGTTACTGCGATACAGCTCATTGAGGAGACAGTGTTTTGACAAGAGTCGTCCGCAGACATTAACAACTGAGTTTGATCATTGTGGGACGTTAGAGAAGGGGTGCATAAATGTAGGATTCCCGTGCTTGGTACTGATACTTTAAGTACGAGTATTTGCCCAAAGCCTACTGCAGTCATGCTAATTTTTCAGGCTTTAGTCCCGGTTTGCTGCGTGTTTTTTTTTTTTTTTACATGTTGGGGGTCCCAGTTGTTGGTAGTAAGGAGGCTGGGGTTGTGAATGGAGAGAGAGAGCAGCTGGTGAGAGCTGGCAGGTTGCTTGCCTGGGGAGGGGGTTGCATGTATGCGGTGGTGCATACACCTGCAGTTGTGGGTGGGTTAGTTTTGAGGCTTTGGTGGGGGTTGTTGACAGTGAGTGTAAGTGTTTGCAGGAGGCAGCGTTTTGTGCTTCAGACCATACACTTGGTTTTCCTGCAAGCAGGCAGTGATGTTGAACCATCTGTGTCTGTGTGTAGACACGGCAGAATGTGAAGTGTGGCTTCATGCGCTCCCGTCACAATATGCAGGAGGCACCTGTGCTGCAGAGCAGCGTACCGAGTCATCGCCTTGCCTGCGTTACCACCATTTATTTTTGAAAGAAAGCATGGCTGTCCCATGGAGCCGCTCCTTCTTCTGTTGTGTTTTGGGACAGTAATTATATTCACATAAACAGTCATTACAGTTTTCATGGTTAAGATCACAAAGGATATTTATGTTTCCCTTTTCCTTAAGGTAACAGTAAATCCGATTCTCTCCTTGCTGCCAAGGAAGAGGAGTTTACACAAGACACACATTTGCATAACACATGCAGGCGTGAAGAGCAGCAGTAAATATGATTTAGAATATGCCTTGAATCCCTGGGTAATCTGAGTTGTACTGTTATGGTGCCTTGAAGACAAGACGGGAGCAACTGTAGACTATCACAAACCGTGTTTTATTGTGTGAAGAAAATGTATTTTAATGAGCGCTTTAGTTTTGAAATCAGCTTTCTTTCTGGTATGTTTTCCTTTTGAGGAGGGGGGGCTGTAGTATTTGTGGTAGTAATAGTGGAGTATCCACTAAGGAGCCCAAATTGTTGGCACAGGCCGAAGATTGAGGAGCACGGCCTTGGCATCATGGGCCAGATTGCTGTGCCATGCCTGTCTTTGAGGGAGGCTGAAAAGCTGCAGGTGCAAGCTGGTGGCAAACTAAAACCTAAGCCCCGTACTCACTGCTCTAATGAATTCACATGCACAGCGTACCAAGTATAATGTGGTTCTACCCCCAGCCCAGATGCCTCATTCATGGCCACTCATCAGCCGAGAGATTATCTGCCACCCTCTCAAATGCTGGAACATTATCTATGCACAGACACACAGTGGACTTGTTGTTTTTGATTCTAGATTTGGGAACACTTCCACAAAGTGTCTGTCTTTTAGCAGCAGGGAATGAAAGGCGGTAATGTAAAGGTCTCCTTAAATTTCCGGGATGATAGACGGAGGTTTTTCTCTGCAATGATTCACACTGTTGAACAAAACTGTAAAGTCACAGCATGGTCAATTTTCACCCAGAAAGACCTTTTTATGAACTTTATTTGTACCGTTAAGCTCACAAATCTGATTACTAATCCGAACCTAAAATAGAAATGTGTTGATTTAACAGCTCAGGCAGAGAGAGATTGAAAAAAAAATAAAACACTCAACAGTGGACAAATTGCGTATTTGTTCAAATGTTCTCAAAGTAAAGGGAGTTAAAGATGGGATAAGAGAAACATCCACAAAAGATGATGGATTAGACAATTAAGTAAGAGGATTTACTCAGTGTTACTGCATGTGAAAGACTTCAGAGAGACATTAGAAAATGAAGTAATGTGAAAGGCACAAAGGAATAAACACATTTCTCTTAAGGCTGTTTCTTTAAATGACATCCCATCACTGAGGCATTTAAAGAGAAGTGTGTGGGTTTGATTGGCTAGTCACAAGGAGTGTGAGGAAGAGAGTGAAAACAGATTTCTAGTTGTCACCTGACTCACAAAAATACTTATTTTTTTATACTAAAAAGTCAGTAGGCAGCTGTCACAATAAAATACTACACTTGCAAGCAATTATGACAGAATCCAAGTAACCCAATGCAATCAAAGAAAATTGAATGAAACACACACTAGTCATCAAATAAGAACATTAACACGAGATAAATCATAAATGCTTCTAAGAAGGAACTCCTACTTAATCAGATTTTATCCCGAAAGTGTTTCCTTAAACTTAGACTTCAAATCTTACGTCCCAGATTGTGTTTGACTGTCTGACAGTGATTGATTTAGAGGACCAGTTTTAATGCAGCAGGGAAGAGTAGGCAGCTGAGGTTTGACCCGATGTGCATCAACGGCAGGTTCTCCTTCCATCACCACATTCCCAGTTGATTTTGAGACGTTTCCTTTCTTTGCATTCAGCGTTGCCCTCCTTCAGCCCTGTAAGTGGATTCTGGTAAATCGGCAACAGCAGATTTGCGGTCTTTTGCTGTCGGTGCAAGTCTAGAAGTCTTAGGCCGGCAATGGAATCAGCAGTAAAATGGTCAACGGGTGTCAGAGTTCGGGTCTGTGATCCCACTGACTCGCACAAAAGTGAAGCTGTGGGTGGATCGGGTCCCTCGGGAAAGCACTTGCCAGCTGCAAGAACTTTTATTTTGTTGACTGGCTGAAACTCTGGTCAACACAGTTATACATACACTTCATGCACATCTCTATGATGTGCTGCTTTTCCGGCACACCGGCATAACCATGAATAAGGGATGGTGTGTTGATAGCCAGTGAGCGGCTCACTGGCTGGCTAACTGCTGTACCTTAGGCTCTCTCTCCTGCAGCTGGGGAGCAGCTAAAAATAGAAGAAAACCCCCTTTGTTCTCTTTTCACTCCTTTTCTAAATATTTGATTTAGCAAAGTGAGCTTGGGGAACCCCTGCATGGAAAGTATATCAGCTTGCATGAAAAATTAATTACAGCGTGCTGTTTGGATTTTTTTTTTTTCCTGAAGATTTGGGCATTACTGTCATGCACTGATGAGTTTTGGTATAAGACATAATTATTTACAGGTATTGTAATTTCTGAGTGAGTTCAACATACGCCAGTGGAGCATGGAGAGAAGATTTATGAATGAGTCTTCAGTGGCCCTTACCGTGTGCCTCACCGTGTGCCCCGTCAGTCACGCGCGTCACCGCATCACCCCCATCCGGATGAGGCGAAAGGTTACTGGGTCATAGTTTGCAGTACAGAAGCAGGACATCGGAGGGAGTGGGATGGGGGAAGGCTCGACCTCAGATGTTGATCCAGTTCTTAGAGCCCCTTGTGACTTGTCATGTCTTTACTTAAGGGGCTTATATAGTGAATCGGTACAAAGGCCTGATGGGTGGCCTGAATGTTGATTTCCAGGTCAGACCTGCTTTGATGTTCCTGTTCTTGTGATTCTCAAGAGGCCTTTCTGCCTGATAAAGACTTTGCTCCTGGTCCGTATACCTCTGTGCCAACTGCACACTAAATTCTTTACTTAATCCATTCAAATCTTCAACACATCCTGCATCTTTTTGTACTTGCTTCTCAAAATTGTGCTTATCTTTAAGCCTTTTACCATCCACTGTTCTGCCTGTGCAAAGCCTCACAATGTAGAGCGTTCACAGACCGTTAGTGCTATTTAATGTTAATGAATATGAACATGTGTGTGTGTGTATATATATATATATATATATATGCATTGATAGATTAGATTCTCATCTTTTCAGAATTTGTGGTCATTTTAAAATGGAATGCCGTCCTTGAAATACCCAGATTAAATGCGTGGTACAGTGTAAATAAGGCTGAGTGTTGTTTGGGTGCCCAAACTGACTGGTAGCTCCAAACCAATTGGCGTGTTGCTGCCAAGCTTAATCTTCATGTTATTATCAGAGAAACAATATCTGCCAGTGTAACATATGGCAGAAAATGGCCTTTTGACCTATTTCTACCATATTAGATCTGTATAACTGTGTCTGGCTTGCATCACTGTCAGACTTTAGATTATCTTTCAATACTACAATTTTTTCAATATCTCACTCGAACTACACACTACAATGTGTTTATGTGTGTATTTCTCTGTCTTATTATCTGATTTAGTAAGAATTAATAAGTGCAGATGAGTTCATGCTGATTTTAATTTTTGACTTGATGGAAACAGTTTTCAGTTTTTTTCCTTTCACACCCCTTCAGCTTCCCTCTACTTCAACTCTTTTGTTTGTCTTCATGCCTCCTCACATCCTGCCTCTTGCCTTCCATCTTATTCACCTACATAACTGTTCTTCTTCTATAGGAAGTGCTTTTGCAGGTGGCCATGGAGACCTTTTTTTCCATTATCTACCTGATGCTTAATGCAAGAACATGCACATTCTTGCAAAGAAAACTCCTCCCCCGAGGCTGTGAATGAGATCTTGCACTTGATTATTTTCTGGGACTCCGAGGATGATGCATCATGAAGAAGGTCATCAATGGACTTGGGAGAAAACAGGCCCTTTGATTTGCAGTGTTGCATTCTTGTTGTGTATGCGTATTGTATGGAGAACTCATGCATATTAATACGGTTTTTCCCCACTGCCCTTACACTTTGTGTGTGTGTGTGTGTGTGTGTGTGTGTGTGTGTGTGTGTGTGTGTGTGAGCGTGAGCGTGAGCGTGAGCATGAGTGTGTGAGGCCACAGTCCCCGTGCATGCCCTTTGGGTAAAACTAAGGTTGGGACTTGTAAGAAGACACTGCTATGTCAGCAAGTTGTCATGACAATGCCGTCATTCCCCTATTTCATTGTCTTTTTTGTCCTCCTCTTGTCTCTCAGGGGGGTGGCGAGGTCACGTGACTGAACTGATCCCCCCACCCTCCCCCCATAACAGAAATACATTGAGCGGTGTCCCTCCCTGTCGCTCTCTTTCTAACAGCGACAGCCGCATAGATCATCTGTCATCTAGCTGTCACCTGGAGCTACACTTTCCACAGAGCTTTAGCCGCCGAGTCTGAATTCTGACACATCACATGGCATTTTTGTTATTAAATGAAGCAGAATAACCTGGTCATACAACTGGTGTGAAAATCGACTATTATCCCAGAGCAGACTGAACAGTTCATGCTACATATATCAAGTTGAACACAGCTCTTGAATAATGCGTAGAAGACACTATGATTGCATCTTTTCCAGAGATTAGACAGCACCCACGTACCTAATGCATTGAATACAAATCCGAGGTCAGTGTGCTGTTGCCTGCTATCTGTTCCCAGACTCGTTTAGAGGCTGACTGAGCTTTGTAGGCTAATAGCCAGGTGGAGCGCTACACAATTCATCAAAACGAAGTTTGCAGCCAAAGAGTGGAGAAGGATTATGGAGCCGGGCTCGTACGGCTGCAGCTCATATTGGAGGCCAGTGGCAGGAGGGAAATGTGTTTCAAAACAAATGATGACACACACACACACACACACACACACACACACACACACACACACACACACACACACACACACAGACAGACAGACATTGAGCTCAGCTTGGTTTCAGCATGTGTGGAGATGCAGATGTGATAAAAGGGCAGTGTGACACTGAGGCTTCTTCTGTTGTGTGAATTGCAGCCTTAACCTTTTAACCTCGCTATCTTCTGACAAGGCGAGACCTGTCCTTTCATTTTGTCCACGTAATTAAATCAAATCATTAATCTGTGGTAATTAGTTTGGCCACCGGGGAGCTGCTTCATTAGGTGTAATGTGCTTTCTCATCAGGTCTGGTCGCTGCGCGTTCTCTTCCTTCATTCCACGCCGCTCTGGCTGAGTCTCACGGGTGAGGAGTGAGGAGAACAGGAGGTCAGGAAGGATTGGGGGCGGGGGGATGGGGAGACCTCGCAGACACCATTTTATTGTTATGCCTGAAATTCCATTCACAGTCAAGGCGGCGATGGAAGCAGCTTGGTGCCTTGATAACTACAAAGGCCTGACAAAATAACACCTGAAGATACAATACAGATCCTCTGCAGTGAAAATAAGTTCCCCAATTCTTTCAATTCGTTCTCCTTTTTGTGTTTCACCCTCATTCATTCCTCTCAATGAGTCAGTGCCGCTCATGAATACAAAGAGTCAGGAGGAGCAGAACTCTTAGAGTGTGGAGGAGGCGGAGTGGAGACAACAGAGCAGCATTGGTCCCTGAAGGTTAGATGTAAGAGGGATGTTGCTGAGCAAGCTTTATCACTCTGTTACACAGCAGGATCAGTCACCACAGACTGCAGCCCAGCGCCTCCTCCCCCCCCCCCCTGTTTTCTTTATGTTCACTCCTCATTCAGGCTCTCGGTCTCATATTATTCTGTTTCTCCATTCCTCATCTGTTTTCCTTTCTCTCTGCTTTGTTTCACTGCCACTTTTCTGTCACTTTATCAAGTTTTATATATTTCTGTGCCTTGCTGTATTGCCTTTCTCTTTCTGGATTAAACCTCGTCTTCCTCTGCCCGACACTGCTCTTGTCCATCCATCACAAACATTGGAGCCGAAACAAAAAATTGGGGTCAATGGTGCACTGTAAAAATCTCGAACCTTGTCCCTCCTTCACACTTAACCGTGATGCACCTCACTGCCACGTGTACGTGTGCGTGCACATAAGGATTCATGTATGTGTTTTAAGATGTAGGGAGGAGCTGACCTTGTCTGACGCTTCAGTCAAGGAGCTGAAAATTGATACATTTGTGCTTCTTGAGTTGTTTTCAGTGCTGGGATGTATTTATTTTTCCTCTCGGCTGTGTAATAAGCATTTTCTCAAACCTCATCGATATCTCGTAGCCGATATTGGATTCTGCCTGTCGCATGTTAAGTTGCACGCTGCATGATTTCATCCCCAATTTGTATCTTTTCATGTGTGTCTAATGCACAGAGTAGTCAGCGCAAAATGACTTCAGTATATTGAAAGCCTGACTGATCGGCCACTTGGATGATTTAGATGCCGACCTTGTATAACGTAAGAGTGAAAAGCCAATAGCTGCTATGGAGAGCTCCTAATCCATTACCTCCACGCGTGTAGAAAGCCATATGAAGTCTATACGGTTTTGTCCTTCACGTGCTGCTGCTGAAGGTCTATTGCGTAATTGAGTAGAGTGAGCCTGTGGTCGCCATATGTTCTTCATTGGCATGCACCTCCCCCCCCCGCAGTCCTCTTGACGTCTGCCACCGCAGGGTGTGTGTGTGTGTGTGATGGAGCGATGCTGCTGTGCCAGCATATCCCTCAAACCGATTGCTCTACCCCGGCCGCCCTTCAGGCCCGATACGGCCCACCGACCCCTTCATCCCAGCCCGCTGATCCTAAACCACCCCGGCTCGGTGCCAAACAGGCAGGATAGGGCAACGAGCGAGGCACAGTTTATCATCCCCTTTGTCCTCCAATCGGGCAGAACACTGTTAAAGTGATGGATGGAGTGGCGAGGCAGACTTTCACAATCACCAAAAGGTGATGAGATGTGGCCATCCCGACCCGGACGCCTGAGAGATGGGAGGACGGAGTTTGGAGGGCAACCAGAGGACCATACTTGGTGGTTAACCTGTGTCTTGCAGGCTGGATGCACCTGGTGCAGCTGACTCGGGCCAAATTGTGTTTGAAGTCTGGTGTGTTTGGGGGGGTAAAGAAAAGGTTCGGGGCTTTTCTTTATGTTGCACTCCAAAACAGTCCATCTTAACTCGTCATTCAGTTATATTCAGGGTTGAAATCCTGTTGGGTTTAATGCAGGAAGCAGCAGATTTGAATCTGCAACCACCGCAAGCTCTAAAAGGATGTCTACCAACACACTGAAGCTCTAGTGGGTGTCAGAGTCAGCCTTTAATTTTGCGGCCCATGCAAATTGTTTTGCTACATACCACCAAAGCGAGGTTCACTAGCTTGGGTTTTGTGAGACATTTCTAATTTCAAGATGGAGACGGTAAGATAAGACCTCTTGTTTTCTTGCCAGCTACATATGATTGTTTATAGTCTCCGGTGGTAATATCCTGTTGCATTGTGTAAACGGTTTTGACTGCTGTAGTGAATTGACTCTCCAAGCAGCAGGATATGAGAAATGGCAGTGAAAGGAGTTAAAAAGATGAACTATGATATGCGAGGGAAAGAGAGAAAGAGGCAGGAGAAGGGAAAGAGAGATGGACACCTGCTGGAGGTGTTTAGAGAAGTGATTGCCGTCTGCTCGTATAGATTTATTGGAATGGAAATGTCACAGACTTTCGCAGTCACATGTAACACGGTTACACATGCTAATACATGTTTTATACACGTTTTTAAATGTGCACACTGTGCATGTTCTCTTCATCACAAGTTTACATCAGAAACCTGTATTAAACCGTGTTTGTAACCCAGGGAAGTGACCTGATGAGAGGATTTGTTGTTGAAGCAACACTTTCCTCTCTTTTTCTTCTTTGAAATAGTTTTCTCAGGGATTTAATTAAGTCTAGATAATGATTTGGGCTTTGGGACAATGTTTGAACCTTACTCGGATAATCAACATGCCGTGCGCGCACGCGTGCGTGCGTGCGTGTTATGTAATCTGCCCGAGATGATGTGTTCCTTTGGTCTCCGGAGGGAGATTAGACATTTGAGTGTTGGTCCGGACACACGGCACACCTGCTGCCTCTGTTGCTAAACCGAGACTCTGACACAAACACCAACACACTCAAACATGTGCGCACACACACACACACACACGCACACACTGCTAATGGGGTTTAGTGCCGCCATGCAAAGCATGTTTAGTACCGAGACCAAATCAAGGAACAAGAACATCCTGGATCTGTGGAAAGGAAAAACAAAGAAAGACTGGGTGAGCAGGAGAGGATGGACCGTGAATGCCCCTCCAGCCCTTCCAGCCCAAACCCCACTCTCATTGTCCATTGCGATTTATAGACTTCGAAATATGTCAACCCTACACAACTTTGTGTGCGCCAGTGAAAATATAACTGCGCAGTCTTAGTATTTTGTCATTCACAGAAACATGTTAAAAGCATATGCACACACACGCACAATGATAATAAAGTGCTAATCCATCCCATCAGTCACACACATTCACACACACATACGTGTTGCTAGCGGCGATGTTCCAGGTGTAATTATAGAGAGTTTGCCCCCTGACTCTTGACGAGTAAATGGCTTTGATTTGCGTCTCCGCTGGATGTCAGCAGGAGGTTTTTCCGCTTGTCCAACTAAGGTTATCTAACTTTAATGAGTTTTCTACTTCCTGCGGCAAAGAGATGGAGGATTTGGCTCACCTCAGTGGGGGTCTGATACCCCCGGAGGGTTAATGTTTCACCCCCACCCGTGCAGAGGTTTGCTGGTGTGTCTGAGCTGCAGGGGCGCCCTCGGGTCAACGTGAGACCTCGGGAGCTTTCAGGTCAGCTGTTACAGACGCTTCACAGGCTGTGAGAAATGACCTCGGGGGGGTTATGGCGAGTTTCCAGTGATCTCAGTGCAGGTGTTCTTAATATGGTGGATAAGGAATCGGAGGTAATGAACAGCTCTCCTGGGTCTGATTCAAGCAGTCACAGGAAACATTGGGTCATTAAGAGCATTAATGAGGAAAGTGGGAAAAAAAAATGATTAGGCTTTGAAACTAGCGCTGTCTAATTCTGTTTTAATTATGAGAACATCAAACAAAAAGTTTGAAAAGTGTTAGCTGTGATGTGTTGGGAGGGTCCTGAGTGCTTCTGTCTGTCTCTTCTAGCCATCATGTATGTGATGGGAGCCCTGGGACCTGCAGCAGGCTACCTGCTTGGAGGTGTACTCATTGGCTTCTACGTCGACCCCAAAACTGTCGTCAACATCGACCAGAATGACCCCCGCTTTGTTGGCAACTGGTAAATATGCACATGCGTCTGTATGCCTGTACCTGTTTCCTTTATGTGCATTCCCCGTGTTGTTCTCAGTTGCCTTGACATCCCATGTTTTGTTTCCTCCTTTTAGGTGGAGTGGCTTTCTCCTGTGTGCCATCGCTATGCTTCTGGTCATCTTCCCCATGTTTGCCTTCCCCAAAAAGCTGCCTCCACGCCACAAAAAGAGGAAGAAGAAAAAGATGAGTTCGCCAGGCGACGTCTCTAGCGATGACGATGTGATGAAGGAGAAGTCCAGTAGCAAAGGCAAAAACGTGTCCTCCTCCATGGGCTTTGGAAAGGATATTAAAGGTGAGAGACGGATATAATCAGCCTCCCTATTCAACCTCCTGTAGTTTTGGGTGGGACTTGTACTTCACACAAAGGAACTGTGAGCTGTTGATGTGCAAACAGCCTGTAATCCAATTAATGACCTTGATTAATCATTTTATCCAATAGTGCAAGCTTCATTGAGGTCTGCTTTAAATATATTATTGATTGATGATGGAGGAGTGTGTCTACACAGATGCCTAATGAAGCAGGCGAAGCATTGCAAACATGGGCAGTTTTAGTAGGACATCAGGTTCTGTTAACTTTTTAGTAAATGAGTTGTGAACATGGCCAGAGGTCACACACTGTTCTTGTCTGCTGGAAGACTGTGTTTTCTCTGAGCCAGTTACAACAGGAATCTCCCGGTTTTCCCTGGAAGAGCCCCGTGGCTACGCTGAGGCCTGCCCTAGTGTTTCCTGGTTTCCTCTTGTGTCATTTTTGCTCTGTCGGATGCTTCTCTCTCCTTCTCTCTCTCCTTCTCTTTCTCTCTTTGTTTCTCTGTCTCACTTTTAAATGAGCTCTCAGGGGAACTCAATCCCATTTCCCCACACAGGAGAAGACCGACTGAGCAGCGGAGTAAAACAGCAGCACACATGTTCGCTCTCTCACTTTATTGCACGCAAAATCCCTCTTGTGAATTTGAGCATGTATTTAGCATGGATGCACACTCATAAATGAATCCTTATGTGCACAACTGGAGCAGTCAGAACAGTATTTAGTCTTGTAGAGGCACATACTGCCTCCCCAGCCCACTGCTAGCTCTCCTGCTGCTTTTATCCGTCTCGGCGGGATGTTTTGGGCTGTTGTGCAAACTGTGGCCAATTTCGCAGACTCAGGCGCTTCAATATTTGGATCCGGGATGTGTTCTTGTGCTGTGCATGTCCTTCTATTGAGGTGTGTGCGCTTGTCTGTTGCACAAATTCAGCACTTTCTCTTGATAGATGTGCTGCAGTGAAGTGGCTGTTTTCGCGGAGCATTTTTTTTCGCCCTTCGGATCACGAGCGAAACCTGAAAAATGCTAACACGGAATATTTTCAGCAAAGCACGTCAGAGGGACCAACTTTTGATTGTGTAATGTTCCAGACCTTGGTTTACTGCTGCGTGAAACGCAATTCCCCTTGAAATGTCCAGAAGTATGGATAAACAACTGCTGAGACGTCGGCATCGTAACCACGGCTCAATAAGTGATTATTTACCTGTGAGGATTGCAGATACAGGACAAAACAAGTCCCACAGAATATGTGCAAATATTTTTTTTTTTGACTCGTGACTCACAAGGTCCTGATACGTGGTGCTAAACATGCTCAAGAAACCTTTGATACAGACCGCAGTTTCTGTTGTGGCTAAACATGATCTACATTATGGGAGTAGCTTATTAAATATTTTTGGATATGAATATCAAAAGTTAAACAGAAGTTCCTTTTTAAATTGGGCATGCGCCGGCCGGATTTGTAGATCAGTATTAGCTCTGATAATGACCTTTTATAAGAGGATCAGTAATCAGTCATAATTTGATCAATCAACATTAAGTACAGTTCCTCTGTGTCATTTGATGTCCAAAATCAGTTGCATCTTCTCGGTTATTAAGCCCGCCGACTCCGTTTTTTTTTTTTTTTTTTTTTTTTTTTTTTGACCTTTATTTAACCAGGTAAAATCAATTGAGAACCAATTCTCATTTACAATGATGACCTGTCAGCACAGTCCACAACACTCATGTTAAGTTTCCTGCAATGAGGTCACAGTTGGTACTTGGTATCGGTACTTTGAGTTGAGGTTTTGAAATCTGGGTGGAAAATTAACTTTTGAAAATGTGTACATTGACAAGCCGTTGACAGATACATGTTCAAATCAACCACCCACTCCATATTGTTGTTGTTATTATTATTATTATTATTTTGTGTCTGAACTATTCTGTCCACTTAGATATTTTTCCAGCTTTTGGCTGGTGCCAATTTTTTACCCATATTTGAATCAGTATTCGGGGATAACAGGTTTATTCGGGTCTAATGGTAAATGACTGAATGATAATTTTTTTTAAATAGTTGGTCATTTTTTTAAATAGTTGGTCATTTTTTTCCTGTCAAATATTATTTCCAAGTTAAGTGATGAATTTATGTCGGCACCAGTCAAGTACAGCTATTGTAGTCATCAGCCAAAAGTTCTGTATCAAGAATGTGATAAATATAAATGAGTACATTAACTAAACCCCAGTTTATTTTCCTTAATTTGAATAAAGGTGTTTTTTTTGTTTATTTTCAATGTTTATATTACAGGTTAGACTAATATTACAGATTCATATAAACTTGAGAAAAGGCTCACGATGATTATACTGTATGTCCTCTGAGACCTTTGTCCTGGAGTCATGCGCAGTCTGATTGTTCAGCATTCAAGCTTTCACTGTAACCTGTCCATTTCTTGACTTGACCAGCTGTTAGACATACTATGCTATTCTGACCCGTCTCGGCTAAGAGAGAAGGTTTATCTTTTTGAAAACCTGACGACTGAAACAGTTTGACCGAGCCATCAAGTGCATTCGAATGAAAAAAAAAAAAAGGACACGTCGCAACTACTGCGAGTCAGTGGTCCGTCTGTCGGAGAGAGCAGCTGCTGGAGATGCCGGCCGGACTTCGCCATCTGTCTCCCTCCAGACAAGATTACAGCCGGGCTCCCAGGAATGAAATAATTAGCGTCACTGCTCTACTCCCACCTTTTGATCTGGGATAACACTCACAAATGCCGCTAACATTTCCCCAACCACAACAAGATCCGCTGAATTAATATTAAGATGTCTATTCCCAAATCAAAGGTACCGTGTCACCCACTCTGGCTGGCCAGCTCCCTAATAACCTCTCTGATAAAAGGCAATTATAATCCACCTCACATTCTTTTGACACTGCTTCGCTTTGTGGCATTTGCTTATGAATCACGCGAGCCAGCGGAAGCACCTCATGATAACCTTATGACTGTAAAGCCTGAATGTTCGCCCTCAGCCGGGGTGCGAGACCCCTGGACACGCACACGCGCACACACACACACACACACACACACACACACACACACACACACACACACACACACACACACACACACACACACATACATACATACAAAACTGGAGGCGCCAGTTGTGTTTTCGGTCAGATGTCCCTGGCTAAAGGTTTTAACTCCTGTTCCCAAACGTGTCTGTAACGGACCACACATACAGAGGAAATGAGGAAGCAAGATTGTAGAGACAGAAAAAAAAAAAAGAGTGAGGGGAAAGAGTACACATTTTCATGATAAAATATAAGACTCGGATTATAATGCTTGAGCTTGAAAGGCTTTAATAAAAGCTTCTTTTTAACGCCTTTCGTCAACCATTTTTCCTCCCACAGATAGTTAAGGTCAAGAATAGACAACACAGAGTTTCTCTGACTGAAATCAGTCTCCAATCCTCAACGTTCAAATTAATTTGAATAAAGCAGCTGTGCGTGCTCATAAGTGACCTCACTCCTTTAAGTTACTGATAATTATTGTTGATGGAGGGACCTTTCCTGGTCTTTTGGATTCTAGACTGCACAATAAATAAGAGAAAATCTTTGATTTGCTTTCTTCAGCTACCTTTCTGTTCACATAGAAAAAAAAAAAATCTTTCCGTGAATTGTACATTTGAATTGGTCGAGCTCTTGCCTTATAATTTATTAATACAAATTAGAATAAAGAATTCATGGGTTTTTCCCACTCTAACACTCTTTTGTCCTTGTCGTTATGGTCATGTTAAGATGGGCAAAGGAACAAACCAGTAGTTTTGAAAAGCAGCAGCTTGAATCTGAGGTCCCTGCGGACGGCAGAGATCCTCATTGTGCCAAGCTGCTCGTGAAATCTTACACCTCCGTGTTAATGAGATCGGGGAGTTTGTATGCTCCAGTGACCTTGTACCTCTGTCAAGGACATTTACGACAAACTTCTCAAACACGAGGAATTGACTGATGAAATATCAAGAAGACCATTAGAATATTCTCAATGTGATCGAACAAAACCAGGGAAGCATTCTTCTGCTCTGACATGTTTGTACCTTAAACAGGATGCCAGAATGAAACTTAATGTGTGGAGGATTGTGATTTGATGATTCTAAGATTGGATAAATGCACATTACCACCTCGACCAGTCCAAACAGAGAATGTTTAAGGGGACTGCAGCTAACACACCTAAACCAGTGTTAGAGCAGCATTAGTACCAACAACCTTGCCAGACCCTGTGCAGGATAAACGCAGAAATGCATTTTTGACATATTTGTGATTGTACATGATAACACACTTGTCCTCAAGTTTGCTCATGGACTTGTTGGTAAAAATGGAAAATGCCTTTTTAATTTCCTGGGAAGGACTTCAGTGCAATTAGCTGACGTAGTGTGAAGTTGATTTATGGCCAAAGGGATGGATATGATTTGCAAGATAGTAGTTCAACTGGGAGGCTCACGTTTGAGTTGCCATGACAGCAGGCATTTACCCACATGGCTGTGAGTAAAACTGAATCCCTATTAGCTCCTGTTCGAAGACTTCTAATCTCGGGGGGGAGGGGAGGGGGTCAGTAAAAGCATTTGCTTGCATTGTTGTTAGTGGCCTTTTCCCATTCAGTGCAACAACATACCGCAGTGCAGCTGAAGCTGAAGCAGTTTACTGCTGCCCAGTAACAGCAACATACTTACCACATGACTTTTGAGTGACAGAACGGGAGGGCTTTCTGCATGATGGTGACCAAATCAAATGGACGCTGCCCTCAAGCAGACATAAAGGGCATGTTTGCCCTTGTTATGATAAACCAAGGATGACGGCGTTCAGGCTCGATTTGTAGAGCTTGGTTTGTTTTGCACGTGCAGCACACATACACACGGTCCGCATGTTTGCATCCTATAGCAAACTTTCCGCTAGCTTTCCAAGTCTTTAATAGCAATTTTTTTTTTTTTTTTTTTTGAGACGTTGGTTATTTATGTGTCAACAAGGTTTGTTTTGGTTGCAATGCAGCTTCTTTTTTTTTTTTTTTGTCTTTTCTTAATTATAACTTTCCAGTAATGATTCTTCCTCTGATCGTTCCATGGGTTGTCTGGGAGTGAGCGAGAGCCGAATCAAGACATTTATAACGTGTTAATTACAGCACGACAGTAACGAGGTGCTCCGTCTTGTCTCGTGTCTCTCAGACCTCCCGAAGGCAGCGCTGAGGATCCTCAGCAACATGACCTTCCTGTTCGTCAGCCTGTCCTACACAGCAGAGTGCGCCATCGTCACCGCCTTCATCACCTTCATCCCTAAATTTATTGAGTCACAGTTTGGTATCCCCGCCTCCAACGCCAGCATATACACAGGTGAGTATCCTCTTGTAAGAAGTATGCTTCTTTCATATCACTTCACTCTTACTTTAGTTTTTTTTTTTTTTTTTTATGGTGCTGCATCATGTTGGCCGTTTCATTTGTCAGGTGTTAAAATGCTTCCCTCCTGCATAGCTGTGAACTATGAAACATCATCACAGTTGTACAGCAAAGTCAGATCCGTGTAGTCACGGTCTCCCGTTGGTCCCCATCAAGGATGTGTGGGAGCCAGTGATGAGGGATTATCTGCGAAACATGATTATGCCGGTAAAAGAAAGAGTAGAGGTGAATAACTGAGGAATTTCATCAGCGTTTCTATTAATTTTTTTGCTTTATTTTTGTAAAATATCAGAATATGTACAACAAATTTCCTAAAGGTGCAATGTCATACTGCTTGCACTGTCTTGACTAGCTGGTCAAAAAAACCAAAGATATTTCATCTGGGCAAGACGGAGGACGTCCATAATAGGTCTGTACCGGTTTAAGCTCACATTTGCTCACCTCCCCTCGTACACCCAGTGATTCCCACTCAGAGGGGCAGCGCTGTGAGTCATGGGGTCCTGCTGCATTTCATTCAGTGATAAACTTCCATTACATCCCCTGACGCTAACACACGAGTCTGTTAACTGCAGGAGACGCATTCATCACAGCCTGGTCACGTGCACACACATACATGCGCACACACACACACACACACACACACACACACACACACACACACACACACACACACACACACCACTGCAATTTGTGCACCACATATGTAGGGTCTATAAAGAACTAGTTTAATCCTGCAGTCACAGCAAGGAGTGACTGACAACTCAATTAATGAAAAAAAGCACACACACACACATATACACGATACCATTGCCTCATCTCATCTGCCTGTTGCCAGGATACACGGGGTAAGGGCAAATGGGTGGTGCCGTTGCCATGACTACCCAAACGATGCCAAGTTTCTGTGGATGTGATGATTGTTGGAATCGAGGAGGAGGAGGCCCTCCTATTGATAGGAGCACAGGTGGACTGACCGGCTGACATTTCCCTGATTATCACGAGGGATTGTTTCCTTTCTTTAGAATGAAGGAAATCAAATTTCTTTTTCTTTTTTTAAGTAATGTAAAGTAATATTAATGTGATTTAAAAAAAATATATATATATATTTTACTGTTTTGATCATCTCCAGTAATACCAA